>NC_137272.1:43423591-43743591 GCF_053477335.1 Acartia tonsa
TTCCTTTAGTTTCCTGATCTAGGCCCATTTGCCTTGTCCTGCCCACTTAAAATACACAGACACACACACACTCACACACACACACAAACAATATCTATAACATGCGCGTACAGCGTGATTTCATTTTTTTATTTTCATTGTGTTAAATTGTAGTTTTACTTAGAACAGCATAGCTGCTCTTTGATTTAGTTTTTTTGTTTGTTTATTACTTGAGTTCGGCCATACAGGAGTAAGAGTAAGGAAAAAAACTTTCCCTCCCCTTTATTTAATCTTATTTTAATATATGGGGGGGGGGGGTTTAGTGCCCGAAAACCATAAAAAATATTACCTTGATTTTTGCATAGCCGGTGATATGCAACCTCCAGAAAAACCATTATGTATTTTTCTTATTCCAAATGGACATGTATAATAAGACGTCATTGTATACATTAATATGTAGAAAATCAGAAGTTTATATGTAGAAGTTTTTCTTTGTTCCTATATATATATTTGGCTCGGATCTATCATTTTATTAATTTTGTCTGTTTTGTTTAAGGATGTTATTATCCTTGTTACTATAGAAAATAAGTTGAACGACTTTTTTTGCAATTTTATCATTGATAGAAGGAGTGAAAATTGAAATCATGGATGTAGGGATGGGTTAATGGCAGATAAATTCTACACTTACACAATTTAGATAATTGATTTTTGTATTTGAAGAAGGTTCTTTCGATTCTTTGTAGTTTAAATGCTGTTGGTCTAGTTCCTAGCCTAGCATAGTATTAGGGCATCGCAGGTATAGGAAGACCCCATAGGGTTAGGGCCTTCCCGCAAGGGTTAGGCATAAGTTAAAAATCCTTTTTGCCTGTAATTTATTTAAAGTTTAGCGCATTTACCCTTTTTTATAAATCGAAGGAAATTAGCTTTCTGATTTGACGGATTTTTATACATAAAATGAAATAGCATTCTATATTTTATGTTTTTACGATGATTCTGAATTTATCATATCCTTTTTTCCTGGTCCCCTTTTTTGCGTTTAAATTACACTTGTCAGAATTATATTTTCTTAATAAGTACAATAAAAAGGATTTACTTAATTATATTATTAATTTAAAGCAAGGCTTTTATGCAATATGAGACATTAGTTACTTCGTTTTGATAATGGATATAGAATAAACGTGGATATATTGACAGAGGAAAATTTGTCGTAGATTTAGGTTTCTAACATGGACCTCATTTATTGGTCAGTTTGTTTATACAGAAGGAGGGGAGGGGATAGGATGAGCGACGGAAAGGGGTATCGTACTTTTAGCCAGCTGCTAGTATTACTTAATAAGTATGCATAAAAATCTGGTGCACTTTTATGTCCTGATGAAAAATCTTGAAGATTTACTTTTGTTCATTGTATTTTATTAAATTCTATGGATAATGTCAACCTTGTTATTATAGAATATTACTAAATAATCCACAAAGATAAAGTGTTTGTAGTCAATTGGCCTAATTCATTTGTACTATGAAACATTTTTAAAGATAAAGTAAATTTTATACTTTTTTTACTTAAAATCTTGCATTTTTTAGTAAAATTAGAGACAAAAAGTTTTTTTTGTCAGATGATAAAACCTGCTCTGTGTAAATCTTTCTTTTAAAAATCCGCAAACACTTTTTTTCAATAACAAAAGAATCAAGTTAATAAAATATTTATTGGCATTAAAGATTTTTATCTTTGCAATTTATATTTTAGAACAGGGAGGGAGGGGACATTGGGCTGTTTATTACACTAGTCCCCAAAGTCTTATAACAACGTCTTCTTATTCGTTTGCTTAACAACCTTGGCTACTTTAATTGAATTTGATAGGTTGGTTTATTTAGTTGAGTATCCAAACGCTTCAACCTCTTTTATTCAACGTTTAATTATATACTACAGAATGGGTAGTTATATGTATCATTATTATAAGTACATAAATCATCGGCCATTGTCTTATCCCTTTATATCTCTGATTTTAGAATTAGTCAAAGTGACAATTTTAAAACCCAACTCAAAGACTGTTTAATGATTGCTTTTTATTATTTTGTGCAGATATTCTCAATCTGTCCGAGTGAGTGTCCAATAAATAAATAAAAAATAGCCTAAAACCATCCCAAGATTTTTAGCTCTCCGAGATCTTTTGCTTCAGACAAACAACTTTATTACATTATTATTTTAATCTTCCCTTTTTCATAAAGAGACGGTTAAAATTACGGAAAAAACAGCTTTTGGATCATTAGAGTAAAACAGTATAGGGGGAAGGAGTTAAATAACACATGTCCCTACCCTGAGGCCCCTGTGCCGACTTTTAATTGGGGCTTTGAAAATCAACTAATAGCGTCGGGAATATTATCACAGCCAGTGGCCACAAAATAGCAGTAAGCAATTTGTTAGCAGACGAAAAAGGTCCCCAACAGGGGGTTCCAGGTACTTGTCTGGTTATACATCTTCATTTATACATTTATTTTTGACTCAATGGCTAACCTAGTAACCACCCTGCCTAATTTAATAACCTAACACTGTACAGAGTGCGCACTCTAAACGTAAGAACATTTTCTCTAGTTGAAGTTGCCGATCTTTACTTGATCCAAATAATATAAAAGCTTTACACATACACAAAGAACAAAAAAGAGAAACATAATATTTACTTAACATATTACCTACTTAGAAACAAACGTATGAATAAATCTGTGTACATACAAAATAAGTAGGTAAGAATAAAGGGATAGGTCAATGTAAGGTAAATAATCTTCCCATCATTTTTATAATAAGAAAATTATCATTAGCAGTGTAAGGATATACTTTATTTGTAGTTATTATATCCCTCCTTGTAGGTAGAATAACTCGATCTTCTGATTTCAACTAAACTGAAGACTGCTAACTAAAATTAAACATATAACTCAGCTGCCATTGAAGATAAGTGTCCAAAATGTTTACCATTTGTTAAACTAGTTCTTTTAAGCTTTTAGATGTTGATAAACAAGGATGACAACGTACATAAAAGAGAACATTGAAGTGCCAGATCTTTTTGGTACAATTATAGAGTTGCTACGCTTTCTAAATCATACTTAACTGTTACAGGAATCATCATCTAAGGTTTGAAATTGATTGGACAATTCTAACATGCCTAAATTTATGAAAAGTTAACTTGACGTACACACGGACCCTAATTATAGAAAAGCTTCGCTTTTAAAAATATTTAGTTGTTTCTATAATTCTGATTAAGGCATTGTGTATCTTTTTACTGATGTGTACAGATGTTTAAATACATAAGAATATACTAGCAGCTTCGCCCCTAGCATCTAGGGGCTTTGCCCAAAAGATTATCAAAAAAAGGACCAAAAAAATCTTCAAAAAAAGGACCAAGGAAATCTTCAGCTAAAAAAATTTGGGGGGGGGGATTTTTTTGTTTTTTAGGGGGGTTTGGGGTGTTCCACCCCCCAAGAGAATAGCCTAAAACCACCACAGGACCAGTAGGTATAATTCCTGAAGAGTAGAATCCGATCGGTTCAGTGTTTACCGAGATCTTAAGGGACAGACGGAAAGACTGTAGACATTATCAGGGTGGGGAAAAACCCAGGGTTTTTTTTAAAAGCCCAGCCCAACCCAACCCAAAAACTTAACCCAAAAACCCTTAAAAACCCAGGGTTTTAAGGGTTTTTATGGGGGTTTTATTGGGCTTTTGAAAAAAACCCTGGGTGGGTTTTTTGTATGCCCACCCTGGACATCATTCTACTTTGTATTTTAGATGGTCATACATCATTTTTGCCTAAAAAGTGGATATATCAATTTTAAATGTATTAATTTCAAAATTTCAGATTAAACAACGAGTAAGATTAATATGAAGATGAGAATTGTTTCAGCTATGATATTTAAAGATTCTAATAAAAACTCTTTTTGGCTCTAATATCATTGTGGTCGTTTTTCTTCAATTTTGGGTGTAATGTATATCGGTTCGCTTTGATTAATATTAGGCGGTAATTGTGGCACACCTATATATACAGGGTGGGGCACATAAATCCGGACTTTTTCAAATTTTTAAACAAATGAACATAAAATCGTCAATTTTAAAGATTTTATTGAATTTTAAAAACTGGTAGGCAGAATAGGTATATGACTATTAGATTATTCAAAAAAATGGCCGCCAGTCTCCTTCACCGCCTCTACCCGCCTCCTCAAACGCCTGCAGGCCCAGGTCAAAATGTACAAGGCCAAGTTGGCGAAGTTCTCCTTGATAGTGGCAATGAGGGAGGTCTTTGTGGTATAGGCATGTCTACTGGTGCATGCTTTAAAGAAGCTTTAGGCCCAAAAGTCCATTGAATTAAGATCAGGCTGCTGGGAGGCCCCATTCCCTTAGGAACGTGAGTAACCGCAGGATCCAAATTAACCCAACTTTCAAGCTACCCTTAGACACGGAGGTTCTTATTTGGACCACAGTTGAGCTAGAACGACGTTCTTTACCTTTTTGGAAATGGCATGACATTTCAGCTACGGTTGTCAGCGCAATACATAGTCTAAAATGAGTTTTAAAGTTCCATATGGGTTCCTGAAATCGAGAACCGAGAAATATTCACATTTTTCACGATTTTTGACGTTTTTGACATCTTAAAATTTGCCACGTTTCCCTTTGCTGGAGCACTACGGCCAAGCCATTTCAGTTAGAGAGCTCTAGTCTTTTCAAGTGTCTTTCTTATGTATCTAAGAGTATCTCCAGCAAGTTTTATAACCCTACCTCACCTACAGATGGGCTGAGGTCAGATTTAGTGGGCCTTAGTGGAGAATCAAGATTAAACCACCAGCGCATTTCGAATCTGCCTTGTTAAACATATGTGCGGCCAGCTCGAAATACACGCCAATCATCGTCCAAAGATTTTTTGTGCTAAAAGGTCATTACCTAAGCTTTTTATAGAGGGGTCAAATGTCCTGATTGGTCAAGTAGCTTTGACGCTATGGCCGTTTAAAAAAAGTCCGGATTTATGTGCCCCACCCTGTATATATATTTTATATATTTGTGCTCATGTGAACAGAAATACGCAGTTGAAAACAAGGTAGTATTAATTGTAAGTAGCGCATCAAATCAAACATAATGCAAAATGAAGGAATATTACTGAGGGCTTTTCATACAATATTATTGAAAGCTTGACAAAATTACTGCTTTAAAAAATCTTGAATAAGTTGATGTTTCTTAATTTTGCATAGAATTTTCGCAGCTAGCGTAAATGCACGAAGACGGATTTTACTACGTATTGCTTTAGGCCTTATGAAAATATTTTAAGCATTTTGAATTAATAGGAACTGATTTTTAGAATAGCTACGCTTTCTGAGAAACGAATAGCCCCATAGCGCCATACTCTAGATATATTCAGGGAGGGTGGGGACATTCAACTGTAAATTACACTGGTACCCAAAGTTTTATAACATTGTCATATTATTTGCTGGCTCAAAAACTTTACGTACCTTTGAATTTTGATTGGTCGGTTCCAAATTTTTTAACCTATTTTTGTCTACAGAAGGGGAAATTTTCTTTATCATTGGGAATGTACATCGACATATAATGTCCATTGTCTTATCCTTTAAGATCCATGACGATATTGTATACGCATAATTAGGACACTTTGTCAGTTGTACATTCACTTCCACATACTACTTAATATTCGCTAAACAAGGATGACAACATCCATAAAAGCGAAGCGCTGAAACGGCAGGACAAACGGACATTAACACTTGTACAGTGTCAGAACTGAATAATCAGAACATAAATGTAAAGAGTCGATGCAAAATTGTAAGTAAATTTGTTGACAAACTGCTTGATACAGAATAATGTTTATGATCATACTTTCATTTTAGGACTTAATTATAGAGTTGCTTCGCTTATAATATTGTACTTTGTTACCCAGGAATCAATATACAAAAATTTTATCAATCGGATAATTAGATGACATAAAAATTTGTTGTTAAAAAAGTAAAAAAATCAACATGTTTAAATGGACGTACGGACATTTTGGTAATAATTATAGAGTTGCTTCACTTTCTAACTCGTACCTAACTCATCACGCAAAGTTTGAAATCGATAGGACAATTCTAACATGCCTAAATTAACAAAAAAAGCTATCCGTTACGGACCGACCCTAATTATTGAAAAGCTTCGCTTTTAAAAAGTATCTAGCCATTATAAATATGAGAGTTATGCTAAGAGAAGGGGAAGTTTGTGATGTTTTATTATCATTCGGTTCTAAAAGGAATAATGAACGATAAATACATCCCCAATGATGATAAACAACTTTACCCATTCTGGACACTTCTTATAAAAACACCCTAAATTTTTTTAGCCAATGAATGAGAAATTTTTGTACCACCAGTGCAATTTACAGTCCAATGTTCCGTCCTTTCCTGGGTTTTATAATGAGTGCACATTGTAACCCCTTGACTTACTCGACGCAACTCTGACGCACGTTTAGGAAAGTTTCCGATCAAATCCTTTATTTTACAAGTGACTCATATGTTCCCTACCTCCATCCTCCTTTATATTTAAAGTTTAATAAAGATGCCTTTCGTAATAGAATCTCACTTAATGGTATTTCTAACCCCCCCCCCCCCCTCTTTTTCTAGCTAGATTTATTTTTAAAGGTTAAAATTTGTATATTATTTAATGATTAAAATTTATAGCATGCCATTGTACAATATGATGCAGAAAACAATACATTTTCTCTCGGTCATAATAAGATAAAAGGTAGAATGTCTGTCTGTCTATTAATACTTTCATAAGTTATGGGGGGGAGGTTGGTGGCTGACACGCCAAATATGAGATTCTAGCGGAAAAGTTTTCTGCAGATATTGTGCCTCAAATTCTTATAATTTTTTAGGTGCAAAATTTCTAGTTAATTTATACCTAAAGGAAGATGGAATTAGGTTGCCTAGGAAAATTACCAGGGTTGTGGGGGATAGGTAAATATGAGCAATTTGATAAATTGTCAGTCCCCCTTATATTAAAATTGATAATAAAGGAATTGGGGTAGTTTTAATGTGTTAGGATTAATGTGTTTAATTTTTACTGTAGGTTAGGTTAATTCCAATCCTAGATACTACTAGGTCATTAATTTGTGTATGCAAAAAAGTTTATCTTCAAGTGTCATATCTTTTCCCCCTGATTATATTTATAAACATGTTAATTTATGTTTTTATTTTTAGAAATTGTTATTGTAATAATAATAGTGTACATTTATCAATTTATGTAAATTGAAAACAAATAATTATTTAATTTTATCAGTATAACTGCTACTCTATAATTCACTTTGTCTTTCAGTCAGGAAATAACGCTAATAGGAATAATATGATTTTCTCGGCTATTATTCAAGATGGACGGCTTAAATCTTTTATACATAATTTTTCAGTATTTATTAAAGCAAGTTCTAATACAGCGAATATTAATCGGTTTCGAAGCCATACTGGAATATGTTATTTTGAAACTTTCCATTTATTGCAGCCAGTCGTAAAAGATATGAACAAATAAAAATTATTGAGTAGCTTCTACGCCAATAATCAAATATATTCAAATAATATTTTGCTTTTCCTTTCCCTTATCTCTTATTATGTTATTAATAGTGAACAAATATTTTTAAAAAATATGTAGGGAAGCTACTCTATAATCATAAATATATGTCCATCTGGCGTTAATGTTTGATGGGAAATATCTCGGCTACTAAATAAGTTATACGTTTGACGTTTTATGTAAAGATTCTAATGACGATTTAGCATCTTCTATACATACAATTCAGTTTTTGTTTCAGTATGCTTCGCTTTCAAATAATGGAGGTTTGAATAATATGCAAATCTGTCCCTCTCTCCCCCCAAAATTCTCAATTATTTTAAGAAGAATTTAGCACATAAGAACTGGGAAGAAGATTAGTTTAAAGTCCATTATCCTATCTCTTATCAAAAGTGTGATATGGTGTGTTTTCACTTGCGCTAAATTATCAAAACAATCTTTCTACAAATAACTTCTCAAAGGAAATAGTAGCTTTCCAAATATTCCATTAAATTGTCAGCAAACTTCCAGTCAAATGCGCTTCTTAAGTCTAACTGTTCTTAATGTTGACCAAGCGCATATTTTAAAACAGGTTAACCCAATAAGCGCATTTGACTGGAATCTTACTCACAACTTTACGGAATTTTGCAAACGCTAGTATTCTCTTTCTCTTTCCCCTTTGATTTTCTTTCTCAGTATTAACCCTTTTCTCCCTCCCCCTTATATTTGCTATTGTGCAATTATGATGAAACACTGTGCGGAAGTGACAATTTGCGTAAGTGAAGGCACACTGAGCGTAGGTCTCATTTTAGGAAAGTTCAAAATATTCTTAAGTTCATTACCTTGTATAGCTTCAGATTTTTAGAGAAAGCTTGATAATTTTTTATATGAATAGTTACTCTATAATTCATTATATTACACTAGCGGCTGCGCCCCTAGCATCTAGAAGGATATGGAAGGGCAGAAAAATAGCCTAAAACCATACCAAGACTTATTTATAAAATAAAATAGCCTCAAACCATATATGGACCCATAAGAAGTCTCACTGTAAAGGAGAACCATATCGGTTCAGCGCTGAGCGAGATCTATCGCTAAAGACAAAAAACTTACTATTTTATAATAGGATTGCCGGTTGAGATGATTAAATGTATTCTTTATTGATACTTTTACAGCATGTACCGGTCCCGTTAGTTTCGTACTAAGAAAGCTTTGTTATTCGTATGATGCTATTTTTGATTAGTTGGAATATCTTGGCAGATAAACATATACATTTATAAGTTCCAGACTAAGGTTTGGGCAATTAAATTTATTTTACATTAATAAGGAATTAAATAGAATATGTACAATAATCTTAAAAAGGATAAGAATTTTTTCTACAACGTTACGGACACACTAACTCACACTACTTAATATCAGGGATCTAAAGGGATAAGACAATGGCTGATCATTTGATGTAGATCCCCAATGTAAAACTCAAAATTACCCCATCTATAGATTAAAATTATTGGTTTAAACTTAACTAAACTTAATGAACCAACCAATTAAAATTCAGTAAATGTTCCCAAAGTTGTTAAGCCAACGAATAAGAAAAAGTTATTATAAAACTTTGGGGATTAAAACTCTTCCAGGCATAATATATGTAGTAGAGCTGCACATGGAAACTAGAGTAGCTGAGCTACTAATAAAATTCAAGCTTATAAAGTTTCCTTAAAATATTTGGATTCTTACATAAGATTAAGAAAAGCGTAAAGATGACCGTAAAACGCGTCTTAAATTTCAAGAGCAAAATCTCTCACTAGTAAAACACTAGAGGGAGAAAGGTTTGAATAACTGTATCTCCTCATCACAATGTCCTAGTGTCGACTCTCAATTGGGTCTTGAAAAACAACCTATGGTGTCGGGAATAATAACACAGCCAAGTAGCAGAAAACAATTTGTTAGCAAACGTAAACGGTCTGTATAAAACATCTATACCATAGATCTATTTCTATTACTTTTGCGCAACTGATATAGTAGCAGGTGGAACCCTCTTTTAACGTCTTTAGTTATGACACTGTGTTAGGTGACATAATAGTCAACACACCAACAAACAATTATTTGGGGGGAAGGGGGGTAGTTATCTATCATGGCGATTTGAGAGATTTTATTTTATATTCTAGACAGAATATTGTTTATGTTATGTAAAATTGTTTATTTTTAAATAATCAAACAATAATCTGATATGCAATGTTATTAAAATAAATACAATTACAGGGATAGGTTAATGAAAACAAAAATTAACAATATTACCCCTTTTTTAGATTAAAACTATTAGTTGAAAAGTTTGCACACTACGAGTTTTGAACCAACTAATCCAAATTAATTATATCTATAATACAAAGTAGAACGATGTCCGTCTGTCCGTCTGTCCGTCTGTCTGTCTGTCTGTCCCTTAAGATCTCGGTAACCACTGAACCGATCGGATTCTACTCTTCAGGGTATATACCTATTGGTCCTGTGCTGGTTTTAAGCTATTTTCTTGGGGGGTGGGACGCCCCCAACCCCCCCAAAAACAAAAAATCCCCCCCCATTTTTAAAAGCGAAGCTTTTCTATAATTAGGGTCGGTCCGTCCGTCCGTCCGTACGTCCGTCCGTCCGTCCGTCCGAGATAGATAGCTTTTATTCGTTAATTTAGGCATGTTAGAATTGTCCTATCGATTTCAAACTTTGCATGATGATTCCTGTAGTAGTTGGGTACGATTTAGAAAGCGTAGCTACTCTATAATCATTACCAGAATGTCCGTATGTCCATTTTAAACATGTTGATTTTTTTACTTTTTTAACAACAAATTTTTATGTGATCTAATTATCCGTTTGATCTGATTTTTGGTATATTAATTCCTGGGACAACAAAGAACAATAGTATAAGCAAAGCAACTCTATAATCAAGTCCTAAAAATGTAAGTATGTCCAAAACATTATCATGTATCAAGCAGTTTTTCTACAAATTTACTTACAATTTTGATTCGACTCTTTCTATACTTTTATATTCTGATTATTCAGTTCAGACACTAGACAATTGTTAATGTCCGTTTGTCCTACCGTTTCAGTGCTTCGCTTTTATGGATGTTGTCATCCTTGTTTTTTTTTGCTTAAGATTTCATTGGTCCTTTAACGAATTTCGCCCTAATCACCCCTTGGGGCAAAGCCCCTAGAGGCTAGGGGCGAAGCCGCTAGTGTACAATATATAAAATAATTTACAGTCCAATGTCCCCTCTATTTTCTGATTAATTTTGTTAAATAATACTAATCCATATTCTTTATTTATAATAATATTTGACTTAATATCTATTTAATGATAAATCTTTAATTTTCAGGTAAGTTTTGTTTCTGTCCCGAGGCTATTTATAACAAAGGCATGTGCGAAAAACAATTTATGCGATTTTTCTGTGGACACCCGTTCCCTTTTCAAAAGGGGATCTTTGTTATCTCAGATTGATTTTAGATTTTATTATTCAGATCATAACGATAACATATTATGATTGATTTATAGAGTCTTTTTTGGTTTAAACTAGATTTTTTAACTTTATATTTAAATAAGGACAATTTTGAGCATGAGTAGCACAGAATTAATACTTTTACATATTGATGAATAGAAAAAATTAATCTTGGGAATTGATAACAACGAAATTAATTCGCAAAAAATCACAAAACTGTTTTTTAAAACGGACAGACGGACATTCAGACTTTCTTTAGTTATAGAGAAAAAAGTTATTATGTAATATGAATTATTTTCTCTCAGTTTACTTTATGTTTATGTTAAAATGATTTGATTGCAAAGCTTTTCTCCAATTAAAGTACATATATCTGTAAGTTCATTTGAAACTTTTTACCGTCAACATTTCAGTTATTTACTAGTCCGTCAGTCTCTCGGTTGTGCTACACGGACATTTACATATCTTTTTTTCTTTTCAATCCCTCATTTTTATGACCACTGAACAAGTACTTTCCCAGTATAGATGTATATACAGATAATTACCCCCCCTCCCTCTTTTTCAATGACCTTTTTCGTCTGCTAGCAAATTGTTTTCTGATACTTGGCTGTGTTAATATCCCCGTTACCATTAGTTGATTTTCGAAGGCCTAATTGAGAGTTGGCACAAGGTGATTGCGATAGGAAAATACAGTTATTTAACTCTCTCCCTCTAGTGTTTTACTCTAATGTTGTCATCCTTGTTTATCATTAATATGTTATGGTCCAAAGTTCAATGTTAATAGCAAAAATCAAAATAAGGAAGTGCGTATTGAGCTAAGAATAAGTACTCAAAAAAATATTAAGCAAGTCAGGCATCTTTAAGGGATAAGACAATGGACGTATACTTAATACACGTCCTCAATGATGATATACAAAATTACTAAATCTTTAGATTCTTCCCAGTACCCGGTATAATTTAATCCCTTAATTTATTTTTAAAGAAGCCTTTTTAAATATTGCTAGAATCCGGAATCCGTCAAAAAATTAGAATCCGGAATCCACGGATTAATCAGTTTCATTTTTGACGGATTTTTGTATGAATCCGAATCCGGTTAAAAAATTAGACGGATTGCCAACCCTAGTTTTTATTAAACTTATTAATTTTCATGCATACTTATAATAATATTATTGTAAGGACAATTTGTAAAATAAAAACTAGTATTAATTTTTTATAGCATAAAGGATGACAACATTCATAAAAGCGAATCTCTGAAACGGACAAACGAACATCAACCCTTGTAGAGTGTCCGAACTAAATAATTAGAACATAAATGTATAAAAGTCGAACAAAATTGTAAGTAAATTTGTTGAAAAACTAAATAAATACAGGATAATGTTTAATGACATACTTAAACTTTTAGGACTTAATTATAGAGATGCTTCGCTTATAACATTGTACTCTGTCGCCTAGGAATCAGTATTTAAAAAAAGATCAATTGGATAATTATATGATGTAAAAACTTGTTGTAAAAAAGTTTTAAAATTAAAATGGACGTACGGATATTCTGATAAATATTATAGAGTTACTACGCTTTCTAAATCGTTCCTAACTACTACAGGAATCACCATGCAAAGTTTAAAATTAATAGGGCAATTCTAACATGCCTTAATTAAAAAGCTACCCGTTCCGGACGGACGGGCCGACCCTAATTATAGAAAAGATTCGCTTTTTAAAGTACAAGTTTGTAATTTCTTTATTTTAATAACAGAATGTTGTTGAACGAATGTAATACGGAATTGTTGCAGTTTGTCTCAATAATGATCAGCATAGGGCCTTATGTCAATGAAAAAGAAATCAATTCCATTCCAAATATATGTCCTTGTGTTTTAGCCCTATTGACTTTCAAAACGATTTGTTATTCGTAGCAAGGCCACTCCATAATTCCAAACGTATAGCTCATTTCTAAATTTACTAATAAACATCCTGCATATGATTTAGTTGATAAGTCATACGACATATATGTATATTTATATTACGATTTATAAAGGTTTCGTGATTTTATCCCTCTCTTGTTTATCACAACTAAACATCTGCTCTATAAATTACTTTTTTCTTTTTTTCCCTAATTTTTTTTATGAATCAATAATTCCTTTAAAAAGTACACTTTTCTGCCCCTTTTTTGGCTACTAAATCAGCTGATGCTGTCTTTTATTCTTTATTAATTGAAAGTACATTTTGAAAGCGCCTTCTTATTCCTCTTTTAATTTTGGACCACCCGGCACCCTTAGAAAAGAGATAGGACAATGTAAGAAAAACCAATCATCCTCAAAAAAAATTGTCTATATTTTTTGGTGAATTGAATATATTAAAGAGGAAAGAATGGATTGTAGATTAATTTTACTAATAATATCCTGTGTTTCCCTGGACAACACTCCTAGTTTTTTAAAAGCGAAGCTTTTCTATAATAAGGGTCGGTCCGTCCGTACGTCCGTCCGTAACGGATAGCTTTTTTCGTTAATTTAGGCATGTTAGAATTGTCCTATCGATTTCAAAACTTGCATGATGATTCCTTTAGTACGATTAGATACGATTTAGAAAGTGTAGCAACTCTATAATCATTACCAAAATGTCCGTAAGTCCATTTTAAACATGTTGATTTTTTTACTTTTTTAACAACTAATTTTTATGTGATTTTATCATCCGTTTGCTCTGAATTTTGGTATATTGATTCCTGGGACAACAAAGTATAATGTTATAAGCGAAGCAACTCTATAATCAGGTCCTAAAAATGTAAGTATGTCCATAAACATTATCAAGTATCAAGCAGTTTTTCAACAAATTTACTTACAATTTTGCTTCCACTCTAATACATAATACATTAATATTCTGATTATTCAGTTCTGACACTATTCAAGTGTTAATGTCCGTTCGTCCTACCGTTGCAGTGCTTCGCTTTTATGGATGTTGTCATCCTTGTTTTTACATAGATCTTAAGAGATAAGACAATGAACGAAAAATTGGATACTAACTCATAACCAACCAATCAAAATTTAATTAAAATACCCAAAGTTTTTGAGCCAACTAATAAGATAACGTTGTTATAAAACTTGTGTTACCAGTGTAATTTCCAGTCCAATGTCCCCTTCCTCCCTGTAGTTTTTTAGCAATAGATCAAATATTATAAAATAGAGTTCTAAAATATAAATAAAGGGTTCAAGTACATTTTTGAACTACAGTTGACTAGAGATACGGAAATGAAAATTAAAGAATTTTTACATGTTTTATTAGGCCTGAACTGGGACCTTATGGGACAAAAGTCATGATACTTAAATGTGTTAAGATTAGTAATATTATTCGGTCATTGTTATATCTATGGTGTTTAATTTCTTGTTGCTAGGGTTGACGCATTTTCTATACGCGTAACTCCAATATTCTAGTAGAGTACAATAGCAAAGGTGCGCGAATGCTTAAAAAAAGGTTACTGTGTCCGTCTGTCGGTATGCATACAAAACAGTCAATTTTCTGATAAATATATGAATAAATTCAACTTTTGGGCCTGTTAAAATATGTAATGTAAAGTTACTTTTCAAATTGTGCTGTAATCGTCATTAATTAGAAAAGAAGAAATGACAAAACGTATTTTTTTATAACATGAAAATATAAAGAACCTAAAAATTTCTGCAATTTTAAAGATCTTAACACACAGACAGACATCTAATTACATAGTCTAAAACTCTTCAAACTTCAAGAAAAACACAAAAGACAAAATTAAATAAATAAAATCTTATTTATTTTTTTGCAGTTTTGCGTGAATCCTTCCTGAGCATGCGTTGGTAAAGTGTTACTGAATAGGCATAGCGAGGAACAACACATGGCTTGTAATAATAGCATAAAACCAAGTCAGAGTAAAAAGTACAAATCATTAGAGGTTTCTGTACTGCCATTTATGAGATCTGACGGAAAAGACGTATTCAAACATTTAATGACGTCATAAAATGTACATACAGTTAGTGCCTGTCGTTAAACATCAGAATGTTAAAAAAGGGAGGATAGAAAAAAAAAGCGAAAGGGAAGGTTTAGAGTGGAAAAAAAACAAGTTCTATGGTTGATTCCCTAAAAACCGTCAAAAGTACATAGTACAATAGTATCTTTTAACGCTCTTAGTACATTTTACTCAATAAACCAATTATATTAATGTATGTTTTTGTATCTATTGGTCATTTATATATTAGAGTAGGTTTAGCGCCCCTAACCCCCCCCCCATAAAATAGCCTTAAACCACCACAGGATCAGAAGGCATATTCCCCTAAAGAGTAGAATCCAATCAGTTCAGTGGTTACCGAGATCTTTAGGGACGGACGAACAGACATCAAGCTACTTTGTATTATAGTATAAGTTATGTAGGATAATAATAGGATGTTTGCTATCTTAGTGTCTGTATGCACCAATAGATATTTCTAACCGCTGTAGACCAATATGGTTCTCCTTAACAGAGAAGCGTTTTATATATAATTACTTGAGATTATTTTAACTACCTAGGAAAGTGTGGGGGGGGGGGGGGTGTTGGTCCTAATTCTCACTCAAATTTCGCTGTTATGTTTTCATATATTTTTGTAACATTATGTGAGAACTAAGTTCTTTGTAACTGGCTAGATAGATAGAATATTATTAATATTATTTAGTCTGTACAAGTCTTATATATAACAAATACTCCCTTTTTCTACACGTTTTACTATACAAATCTAGAAAATTTGAGTGATTAATATTATTTTATGTCCTTTAATAAATATATTTTTCAAGTTACGTGATTAAGGAAGTAAATAAATAAAAGGGATAGTTCTATGAAGTGTATTTAAAGAGTTAAGGTACTTAGAGTAGTGAACTTTTATATGTCTTAGTAGAATATATTAGGCATTGGATAGATATGATTATATGTTAAAGAATTTTTAACATTGACCAGACCAAACTTTTTTTATTTGACAATATCGAAAAAAGTTAAAGAGATTTGCCACATAAATTACATGAGAATGGTCTATTTTTTTCCAAATATGTATAGCCAAAACACCAATTTTGGATAATCTTTTTCCACATATTTCACAAGAGTTATAAAAAAATTGAACAGGGGTTCCCCTTGGGACAAGTTACTTAAAAAACATAAAAAATAACGTCCGGTTCACTATAGGACAGGTTTTCTATAGATTCTTTTTAAAAAAATAAAGAAAACCGTCCGGTTTACTTACAATATACACATTATCTCACGCGGAAATACCAACTAACCATACAACATATATATATATAAAAAGACCATTCTCATGTAATTTATGTTGCAAATCATTAACTCTTTTAGATATTGTCAAATAAAAAAAGTTTGGTCAGGTCAATGTTAAAATTCTTTATCACAATCATATCTATCAAATGCCTAATATATTCTACTAAGACATATAAAAAGATCACTACTCTAAGTACCATACTGAATATTTTATTGGTCATTCTTTGTTGTTATGTGTATTTTGTTGTATAAAAAGTTTAAAGTTCTATTAACTAGTAAATGCTATCTAAAGTTGTATTTATGACAAAAAAGTTTTTGCCATATATAACACGCAACGAAGTTGAAAATAAAAATGAAAAACTCATTTTTTAAGGAAAATCCCTGGTAAAATCTCTTAATTTTAATCAATAACTTTATATTATGCACTACTACGTTATTTAAAAAAGAAAAAACTTACAGTTCACTATTTTTTTTAAAATGCACTTCGTGAAACTATCCCTTTAAAAATGTACAATTTTGTGTAACGAGAGTGAGAGTTTTGATAAAAAGGTTAGATATATTTATAGTTATGTGTGTTTCCATTTTAAATTGAATTAATATTAAAAAAAATGTTTATTATATGTACTTTGAATAAGCAGAAACTAGTCTTTAAATAATGCACGTCAGTTCGTCATTCTTTTAAATTTTTATTATTCAGTTCAGACACTATACAATTGTTAATGTCCGTTTGTCCTACCTTTTTAGTGCTTCGCTTTTATGGATGTTGTCATCCTTGTTAGATTATGATTATATATTTGATTTTATGCAGTAATCAAAACTATAATAGTATTAGGGAAAAGTAAATGGCGATTAAAGAAAACTATTTTGCGATTTGTTTTGTTGAACCTCAAGAAGCTGGCTAATCTGGGAGGGGGGGGGGGAGGGTTGTAAATTAATTTAAAGGAGGGATAAGATAAGGAATCTTGATTAGATTTACTGTACATTCTTTTTTAAAACCCCTGCGAAAGGCCCTAACACTCTTGGGCTACACTTAATCCAGTAGACCCTAACCTAAAGTAATAACGAAAATACACCCAGCCCCTCTTAAAGTTTTATTTTAACCTCAATTTCACCATCCCGGTATCCCTGCGACATTGCGACGACCTTTGACTGGCAACTAACAAAAAAAATGAAACTCATTTGCAATCATCTTATTCTTAACAAGGATAATTGTTTCGTAGATTTTCGCATCATATTTTCATATTAAATATCATTCTTTATACATATTACCTGACTGTGACATACTAAAGATGTGTTATTTACACGGACTGGGAATTGGTATTGTATTGGCTTTAAAACAGGCACTTGTTAAAACTATCTAGAATACAAAGTAGCTTGATGTCTGTCTGTCTGTCCGTCCGTCTGTCTGTCTGTCTGTCTGTTTGTCCCTTAAGATCTCGGTAACCACTGAACTATTTGGATTCTACTCTTCCGGAAATATTCCTACTGGTCCTGTGGTGGTTTTAAGCTATTTTCTTGGGGGGTTGGACACTTTATATTAGTTGAAAATAATTTGAAGAGTAGCCGCGACACCGTAAAAAGTACAATCTAAATTTAAGTACAAGTAAGATAAGGAGCCGGCTTTTAAAGATATTATGAAAACGAAAATTTTTACGCAATTTACAAAGGCAGAGATTATATATATAAAAGGAGGGTGTCATTTATCGTCTTTGGTGCTACCCCTTTTTCCCCACTAGCGCTTAGGCCCCTTGATGGGAGGAGGGAAGTCGAAAAGTCGACCTTATATTATGAATTTTAGTTATAAATAATTTTTTTTAGGGGGGGGGGGGGTTATTTCTATGGGTGATTGCTATTTAAAGGATGGAGGGACCACCCTTCCCAATTTCTATGCTCGCATTAAACGTTTGTTCAATAATAATAATAGATTTACTATCTCCTCCTACTTAAGAAATTAATTCTAGATCGAGTTAGTTTGGGTTAAGTTAGTTTAAATCACGTTTCCAACAAGATAGGAGGAACTATAGTAAAGTTATTGATTAGTTAGTGATCGTTTTCATTGTGTTTAATCATCAAAAGAGTGAGTTATTTTTCTTGATTCGTTATTTTATTACGTTAATTTATATATATTCTAGTAGGTATATTCCCTTAAGAGTAGAATCCGATCGGTTCAGTGGTTATCGAGATCTTAAGCTTCAGACGGACGGACGGACAGACAGACAGACATCATTCTACTTTGTATTATAGATTAGTCATGACGAATGCAATGCAATATAGCTTGCCGAAAAGTTGTAGGCAAAATAGGTTTTATTTAGGTGTCATATCTTGTTTGATATTCAGCAAAACTTAAAACATTAAAAATGTAAATCTATTAAAGTATCAAATTTTCATTTATAAGAACTTTTAATTTCATCATACTATTGGTAAAAAAATGTATTGATTGGCTTTATTTATCTATTTCTTGGCTAAAATTGCTATTAAAATTATTACGTATTTTATTGGTTTTAATCCGTTTATAAAAATAAAATCACAAAAATATTACTAAAATATAAAATATAAAATTATTTACAATTACTACATAAAAATAAATTCGGTTTCTTTCATGTGCTCCGTCTTCTTTGACTATTCGCATTTATCCAATTATTATTCGTCTAGTCTGAGTGAGGGCAAAATTGCATCATGCACACTTAATCCTGCTAAGTCAGGTGCGTGTACTTGTAGATAGCAATATCTATGATAAATATTAGGTGAAAATCGTTACAAACCTAAGATTGAACTTACAGTTATAGGCATGCAATCAAATGGTTGCAATCAGTAAATTTTTATTCTTTAGCAGTGCTAACCAAAATGAGATTTCCTTAGCTTCTCCTGTGCACAATAGGCGTCTGAATTTTAGTAGTAGATTCTCATAACCAAAATACTATTAATTAACTGCTTTTATTTATTTTTTGTGTGCTCATTCTGTAATTCTGTTTGTATTTGTATATGATGCGTTTAAAAATGCGCAACGAAAAGCAGAGAAAATAGATTTTTCCTAACTTCGCTAACACTAGACTATAATATCCTTGTAAAAAAGATGTTTACATAATTTTTCGTTATAATTATTCCAAATGTCAACGCTTATAAAATTTCTCTTAAATAATCGACGATGCATTTTTATTTTTAAAAGTAACTGACAGATTAGTAACAAGGATGACAACATTCAAATGATGCACAGCTTCTTATAATTGAAATAAAAAAAAACAAGTAGTATTGTGTTCACAGATAACATAGCATCCACAGCTTAATTTTGAATCCCCTTTTCTCACACAACCAGGTGAAGTTGCGTGATTATTATTGCGAATGAGAAATTCACACACGGAGAATTGAACTCGAACTCTCACCACCGTAGCTCAGTGTGCTACCACTGAGCCACGACGCCCCATATCACCTTATTAAATAGCGTTTTTGGCTTATGAACCAACGAAAAAATAGACATAGAGTAGCTAAGCTTCTGAAAAAATAGCTTAAAAGAGAATGGAGCCATAAAACTTGTTTACACGTCAACTTTTTATTATCAGGTAGGCGTGGTATTGGTCTTCAGAATAATTTTGACAGAAAGATATTTAAGAGTTAGTTTCAAATGGAATTAAGATATACTTTTATTTACAAGAAGTTTTTTAATTTAGACTATACTCAAATTTATCTTTCTATTTGTTAAAGATACCAGCGGCTTCGCCCATTTAGTCATTCGGTTCAGTGGTTAACTAGATCTAACCAAACAAAAATACATATTTAATAATATTTCTTCCTTATGAAAATCGAAGATTTTTCCCTTAAAGATTTTTTTTCACAGATTCTTAATCTTTTATTTCTGCATCCCTTTTTCGAGCTGATTTTTGCCGACTTTTTTTTTGCAGACTTTCATGCTTTTGAATTGATAGTTTACAGAAAAGTGACATTTTATATCTTTTAGATAATGCGCATTTTTGAGCGTAGCTAAACCATAATTCAATTAGACTGTACGTCTTTTTGTTTGTTTTACAAGAGTAGAATTAGATCATTGCATATGATATTTCACGTACACTTAAACTAATTGATATTAGCTGGATTAGAACCCCTTCTCAACCACATTAAAAAATCATGTTAAGCATCGTAGTATACACAATTTTCTACGAGTATTAAAATAAAAATTATAAAATTAAAACCAGTTTTGTTAACCCGGGCATTCGGCCCCTCGATAAATTACTAAAAACAAATCCTTCTAACAAAAATTTACATGATTTCTTCGGTACTTAACAGATAATTTTTTATTGTGTGTAAATACAATCTATTTTAACTATCTAATTACCTATCTATCTATCTATTTAGGTCTGTATGTCTGCAATGACTATACCAATGCTTGTCTAAGAACTATGTATATCTATCTATCTATCTAAACTATGTATGTATCTATCTATCTATCTATTTAGGTCTGTATGTCTGCAATGACTATACCAATGCTTGTTCAAGAACTATGTCTATCTATCTATCAATCTATCTATCTTAACTATGTATGTAACTATCTATCTATCTATTTAGGTCTGTATGTATGCAATGACTATACCAATACTTGTTTAAGAACTATGTATATCTATCTATCTATCTTAACTATGTATGTAACTATCTATCTATCTATCTATCTTAACTATGTAACTATCTATCTATCTATTTAGGTCTGTATGTCTGCAATGACTATACCAATACATGTTCAAGAACTATGTATATCTATCTATCTATCTTAACTATGTATGTAACTATCTATCTATCTATCTTAACTATGTATGTATCTATCTATCTATTTAGGTCTGTATGTCTGCAATGACTATACCAATACTTGTTCAAGAACTATGTATATCTATCTATCTATCTTAACTATGTATGTATATCTATCTATCTATCTATCTAAACTGTGTATATAACTATCTATCTATCTATTTAGGTCTGTATGTCTGCAATGACTATATACCAATGCTTGTTCAAGAACTATGTATATCTATCTATCTATCTTAACTATGTATGTAACTATCTATCTATCTATTTAGGTCTGTATGTCTGCAATGACTATATACCAATACATGTTCAAGAACTATGTATATCTATCTATCTATCTATCTTAACTATGTATGTAACTATATATCTATCTATTTAGGTCTGTATGTCTGCAATGACTATACCAATGCTTGTTCAAGAACGCCTTGATTCTAAGGTAAACTATTTTATTAGTAGCGCAGCTACTTTATAACTAATATGGCTGTACGTACAAAAAAAGATGCATAAATTGTAATATCTTAATTATTACCAAAAGGTTTAACTACATTTTTTGTTAAAACTAAAGATTTTTATCTCTAGAGATTCCTTCTGTATAAATTCTACTGTCCTTTTCTTACCCGAAATGTAGATAACTTGTTCTCTCTTTAGAAATTAAAGCATTTAGGGTCTATATATTCTAAAGGGTATATGGAGGGCCGGGTGCATAAAAAGAGCCTAATACCATCACAAGATAATAAGAATTCTCGGGTATGGTCCCTTTCATGACAACGCCTCTAAAGGGGCGTTTTGTCGTATTTTCACCGAATTTTCTAAGGAGCATATAATAATACAAAGTAGCTTGATCTCTGTCTGTCCGTCCGTCCCTTAAGATCTCGGTAACCACTGAACTGATCGGATTCTACTCTTCAGGGAATATACCTACTGGTCCTTTGGTGGTTTTAGGCTATTTTCTTGAGGGGTGGGACACCCCCAACCTCTACAAAAACAAAAAACCTCCCATTTTTTTTATATTTTTTAAAAGAATTTTTACGGATTTTGCGAATTCGCCATTTATTCGCGAAAATTTATGATTCCTTCACATTGTTTTCCGCTGGGTAGGTAATAGAAGATGTAATCATACCTCTTGGGGCAAAGCCCCTAGAGGCTAGGGGTGAAGCCGCTAGTCATATTATAAGAGTAGGATTATAAAACTGTAATAAAGTCGCAATATGTACTCAAATATGTACACAGTATATGTACATACATACTTTAAATAACTGAAAAAATCATGATATGTTTAATGTTTATCTTTTAATCTCACTCAAAAATCATTCTGTTTATTTAAAAACTATGAAAAAAATCTCCAAAACTAAAGTGTTATGTAACGCAATATTCATTACAATTTTTGGGTATACTCCCTATCGTGTCAACGCCTTTTTAAGTGGCTTTTCGTCTTATTTTCACAGTACCTTTTTATAAGTTATTTTAGGTTAGGTTAAGTTGAATTATGTGATAGTCCCGCAGGGTTAGGCAATTAGGGCTAGAACTATGGGAAAAGCCACTGTGAAAATACGACGAAACGCCCATTAAGAGGTGTTTCCACGAAAGGGACTATTAACCATAAATATTGAGTAAAATGTAATTCTAATTTATGGCAGGTGTCTCACTTTACAACCTGAAAAAAATACTATACTGAAGCTAGAATATTGGTTGAATTGTTAGAACACCGCCCAAAACGTGCTGTCATACTTTTCACTCCCGTGTTACGCAATCACATATTTCAATTAATTGTAGAATAGCTACTCCTCAATTCATTTTTTCCGCCATTGTCCTATGTCTGTTAATATTTATAAGCCACTTGTTGCTTTTTATCAAGTGAGGGTAGGGGTGTGGGCTGATTTATCTTTTCTTTGGGGGAGGGTTGACCAACCCTACAGAAATGGAATTATATGAAGAATGCCAAATAGGCAGTGAGAGCGGTTAGTGAGATCTTTTGGTACAGACAGACACAGACATCATTTATATTTTTATATCGCTATTTATCAATTTTCATTTTTACATTCAATTGAAATTTGAACTTTTTTATGGCTGGGTCTTTTTAGATATTTATCCTTGTTTGAATTTTTTCTCTCATTTTGATTTGCTTGCTAGTAAAACAAGGACATTTTTTCCATGAATGACGCAACAATAAAGCTCGAACATTATTGACATTGATCAATAAACAAGTAATTCATATCATTCTCTCCTCAATTTGACGGATTTTTGGGGGGAAAAAGTTCATATTCATTTGAATATATTTCTAGATTTTGCTCCATTCATAAACATGGCTTTGGGATGTTAAAAAGGATTATCCTTATATAAAAGTAAAGGATCTGTGAGTTTGTAGCAAAGGATCTCGCTAACCACTGAACCGATATAGTTCTCCTCCTTTACAGTGAAGCTTTTAATAGGTCCACGGAAGGTATATAACGATTATCAAAAAATTCTACAGTGTCTTTTCAAAACCAACAATATAAGTGGAGGGTCGACTCCGCTAATATGGAAAAATTTAAGGAAGAAATCCTTTAACCCATTAAAATAGCTGAAACCCTGTCCTTGTTTTTACATAAAGAAACCCTAGTAATCTCTGTCTCAGCAATTTACCTTTTTTTGTGCTTATATAAGCATTTTTGTCAGATTTAAGTAGGACGTGCTCACATCGGGAAAGTCCGCACTTTACAACAAAAGTGGCTTACTTAAATCGGACATGTCGGACTAACGAGCCATTTTCGTAGGTTAATTGCTTACTTGAAGAACTATTATTGCCCTATAAACCCCTAAAAATCCCCAAAAATAAGGGTGGCTGATAAGAATCAGCCAAATCGGACGCTTTTGTCGTAAATGTCTTACAGATTAAGATTTTAATCCGGATTATTTTTCCTCAAAATTTAATCCCTTCTCAGCCATTTAGGCTATATTTGTAGTTGATAGCTTACTTATATCTTCCATTTTTGCTACAAAATCCTTACTTAAACAAGCCATTTTTGTGATTAATGTCCTACTTATATCTTCCATTTTTGCTACAAAATCCTTAATTAAACAAGCCATTTTTGGGGTTCATTGCTTACTTAAATCCTCCATTTTTGCTGCAAAACCCTTACTTAAATAAGCCATTTTTGGGGTTGATTACTTACTTAAATCATCCATTTTTGTTGCAAAATCCCTACTTAAATAAGCCATTTTTGGGGTTGATTGCTTACTTAAATCATCTATTTTTGCTACAAAATCCTTACTTAAATAAGCCATTTTTGGGTTTGATTACTTACTTAAATCATCCATTTTAATTGCAAAACCCTTACTTAAATAAGCCTTTTTTGGGGTTGATTACTTACTTAAATCATCCATTTTTGTTGCAAAATCCTTACTTAATTAAGCCATTTTTGGGGTTGATTGCTTACTTAAATCATCCATTTTTGTTGCAAAATCCTTACTTAAATAAGCCATTTTTGGGTTTGATTACTTACTTAAATTATCCATTTTTGTTGCAAAATCCTTACTTAAATAAGCCATTTTTGGGGTTGATTGCTTACTTAAATCATCCATTTTTGTTGCAAAACCCTTACTTAAATAAGCCATTTTTGGGGTTGATTACTTACTTAAATCTTCCATTTTTGTTGCAAAATCCTTACTTAATTAAGCCATTTTTGGGGTTGATTGCTTACTTAAATCATCCATTTTTGTTGCAAAACCCTTACCTAAATAAGCCATTTTTGGGGTTGATTACTTACTTAAATCATCCATTTTTGTTGCAAAATCCTTACTTAAATAAGCCATTTTTGTGATTAACTTCCTACTTATATCATCCATTTTTGTTACAAAATCCTTACTTAAACAAGCCATTTTTGTGATTAAATTCCTACTTATATCTTCCATTTTGGCTACAAAATTCTTACTCAAACAAGCCATTTTTGTGATTAATCTCCCACTTATATATTCCATTTTTGTTACAAAATTCTTACTTAAACAAGCCATTTTTTTGTGAATTATTTCCTACTTTCATGATGAAAATTGGCAAAATTGATTTTATAATTAATGTAAGAAAAAACTTTATAAGTCTAATTATATTAAACTACATGATATTATACAGTATTACAATACATTCAAAAATTTTATATTCTTTTCATGTTTAAAAAATGACTGATGAAAGTTTGTTTTAAATTTATACAAATTAGATGTTTAAATTAAATTCACTAGTTTTCTGCATAAATCAATCTTGCTGTTTCTGATTTAAAGTTGTGTTATAAAGTTCCAGCAAAACCACTCTAACCACAGACTGAGACAATCTGCCTTTGAAGTGATTCTAATGTACTCTAATGATATTTTGATTGATTTATCAACTCTGTTCTCCAATGAAGTAAACTCCTGAGAAAAAATTACTAAAATTAAATATATTTAATATTGATATGAAATACACAAAACTACTCATTCTAACATATGTTTCTTTAATATTTACAATAAATATTCATGAATTATTATTAACATTTAGAATAAATAAATAATAGTAAAATATCTAATATAGTATTTGTCATTTGGGATTAGAGTTTTATTCAAAAACAAATTTAAAGCTATTATGTATAAAAACAAGCAATGAAGTGCACTGATGTCTAAGGGGGGAGGGATGTACAGGTATGATAACCCCCACCCCCAATGAAATTTGGCATTTAGGAACTTAGACATCATTGTGGAGCTTCTATGTAATACAGCATGACACACAAAAAGTATTTTTTAGGGTTTACAGACCATATTACTTAGTGTATCAAAAAAAGTAGCATATGTTCTTGATCTCTTAACATTTCCACACAAGAAAAAAATTTTAGAAAGAGCCTAAATTTTGAAAAAGTAACTTAAGAAAAAGTAACTTACACAAGTTTTAAGTAAAAAGTTAAAATAAGTTTTAAGTTGAAAGCATTTTTTTAGTCTTGTAAGGTTAATGATATTTTCATGATCCTAACTTTCATAAAATTTCATCAAAATGAGTTTTGATTTTCAAAAGCATAATTTACCAGAGATCTAAAGAGATATGTCGAAAAGGGGGCCAAATAAATGTTGGAATTCATCCTTTATTATACACATTGTGATGAAAAAATTTAGTTTTTAAAGTTAAAAGCATATTTCTATTATTGGGATTATTTATACCCACAAATTTTAGTTCCAAGGTTAAAAGTTTTGGGAATAAAAAAGATTTACAACCTGAAATGGAAATTACCATTCCTTTCAAAAAAAGCATGGAAGTCCTTGAAAGTCCTTAAAAATGTAAGAATCGATCTAGCACCCCAAACAATTGGCAAAACTTAATGAAACTTGGTGAAAATATGAAGATTATTACCATAATTATCCCTAAAAATTTCAGCTCTGTATCTTTTATAGGAGTTGAAAAAATCATGTTTCACCCTTTCTGTCTCTGACAGATGGACGGACAGACAGATAGACATTTCAGCTTTACTACTAATTATAGAATAGCTTTGCTACTAAAAATAAGCTCAGAACTCATATTTATAGTTTTAGAGGGGGTCTTTTGCTCCACTAGCCTCTAGAAAGGAAGTCCCGAAATGAAACTGTAATGGTTAATTAGTTAAGTTATGTTAAAAAAGTTTTCTTTAAAAAATCAGATTGATATCTTTAAAAATAAGCTCAGAACTTACATTTTTAGTGTTTTGGGGGATCTTTTGTTCCACTAGCCCCTAGAAGAAAAGTCCCAAAATTCAATTTTTACAGTTTTACAGGTGGATCCAATCAAATAAATGAGCTTACAAGCTATAAAAACAAGCCCAACAATCCAGGGCAAAATTTGGTACTGAATTATAAATATTATTGTAGCATTTGCTGCATAACAAAAACACACACACAGAAAAACTTTAGGGTACCTATATTTTTGGGTACCCCAATGCCATAGAAATGATAAGAGGGTAATAAAAAAAAATTACTTGTGTAAGAACCAATTATATTCAGAAAGTTTTTTAAAAACAGAGGGGAAGAGGAATGAGGATACTTTGTTAAATAGTTTAATGTTGCTGCCCTACTTATGGATATACTTATCCTTGTTTTAAATTAGTATAGTATAATGTTGTTGTTTTACATATGTATATAACTGTCCTTGTTAACATTAGAAGGAATAATGTTGCGTTACTAATTTCCTTGTTAACCATTACAGATTGGGGGGGAGTCATATTGACCCCCCCCCTCTAGTTATTTCAGTGTCAATTTTTTTTGTAGGTAAGATAGAGAGTTGTGACTTCATGACTATTTAAGTTTTGTAATTATACGTCGGCAAGAGTTGATCTTATAAGGATATCTGGTCTGTGTCGGTCGTGGCGTCCAGTCAAAGTTGGTTAGGTGGCACCAAATTTAGAAAAAATTTTAAATAAATCTTAATTTCTACATTATGACTTTTGTGTAAAAGGAAAACCTAAATTTTTTTTGGTGAATACTTAGATATCAATGACCTTCTGAGAAACGTGGTGTTATGACCGTTTGACCGCTCCCTGACCGACTTTATGACCGTTTTTTGTCCGGCTTTTACTACAGACATATATCATGAATATCGTGGCTTATATTACAGCTAGAGACCTATAAATTTTGTTGGTAAATCCTTGAGTAACAATAAACAGATAAAAATATTAATTGGCGTTGCCAACCGCTGTTTTACCGCCTATCCGCCGAAAATGGCGGTTTCCGTTATTTGCCGTTTTTGGCGATGATCAGAAAAAGTATTTTTTTGTTATGAAAAATTAAAAGTTCGTCCTAAAATTTGGTCATCCTAGCTGCAAAATTGGCCGCTCTACAGCTGTTTTAATATTTAACGGCTGGCCCCTAAAAAGCAGCTAATGAGCGGTCTGACTGCTATGACTAGAAAAAGTAATTTTCTCTAAAAATACACATGAATCACCAGAAAATTTTTATGTCTCTAACTGTAACAGGAGCCAAGATAGAGGGGGGGGGGTCAATATGAACTCCCCCCCCCCCAATCTATTTAGGTGGGAATTGGGGCCCGATCTGTAAGGGTTAAATTTAGATTATCATAATGTTGCTGACAAACTTGTGGATATAAATGCACTTGTTAAAATCAGTAATTTACCACAAAAATGGCACAATTAAGTAAGCAATTTACTTTTTTTCATGCTTACTCCACGAGGAGAGATTACTAGGGACAGCATAATATAATTTTGCCGCGCTATTTATGAATATACTTCAACATTACTTAAACATCACAATTGTATAATATTGCTGCTCTACTTATGTTTATACTTGTCCATGTTAAATTCAGTATAGTAAAATAATGCTGTTCTTCTTATGAACATACTTGTCCTTATACCAGTATTACCTCTAGGGGCTCGGTGACGCTTTGGGTAAAAGTCCTCTCCGCCCCACCTTGAACCTACTCTGTGTCTAAATTGCAATGTAACGCGCTCAATCGCCCAAGGGTATTAAGTAAGGTAACACCAAATAGATAGCCAAATCTTTAATTGCACGAATTTTGTCTAGAGGTCCTAACTGCATGGTAATGAGTTGCACCTGTTTTAAACCAAGACATTCCCCATACTCAAACTATTAATGTCACAAACCTCCCTCCTTGTTTGCTCAAACAAATGCATCTTAAAAACGTTTTAAGAAATAAAGCCAAACATTAACCCATTTACTAATTTAAAACAAGGAAATTTAAATAACAAAATGATTTGCTCATAAAAAAATTTAAAAGGGTGGGGTCAAAATAGGTAAACAAGGATGACAACATCCAAAAAAGCGAAGCTCTGAAAAGGTGTGATAAATGAACATTAACACTTTTAGAGTGTCAGAACTAAATAATCAGAATATAAATGTTTAAAAGATGAAACAAAATTTTGAGTAAATTTGTTGAAAAACTGCTTAGATACAGAATAATGTTTAAGGACATACTTACATTTTTATAGATGCTACGCTTACAAAATTATACTTTGTTGTCCTAAAATCAGATCAATCAAAAAATTATATAACACAAAAATTAGCTGTTTAGAATGGACCTACGGACATTCAGGTAACAATTATAGAGTTCCTACGATTTCTGAAGTCTACCTATCTACCACAAGAATCACCATACAAATTTTGAAATTGATAGAAAAATTCTGACGTGCCTATTTTAATTTAATTTAATGCATAATTTTAATTAACACTCAAAATATTCTTAAAAGTATATACTTGATATTGGGAAATATGTAAAAATATAAAAATAGCCAAAAACCTGCTAAAGTGCAGTCCAATCACCATGGATGTTTTTTGAAACAACTGGAAAATTAATTTTGATATTCTTAACTACAAAAATTTTGAAAATTGGACCATAATCACCAAAGATATGGGGAAATATGTAAAAATATAAAAATAGCCAAAAATCTGCTAAAAGGCAGTCCAACCTCCATAGATGTTTTATTAAAAGGCAGGAAATTTAATTTAGATATCTAACAATGGATGTGTGAAAGTTAATTATAATCATTAGTGATGGGAATGTTGTCATAAAGTTTCAGCCATCTATCTGTCATAGAAGCTGAGAAATCCATGTTTTTCCACTTTTTCTCTGACAGACAGACAGTCTGACAGACGGATGGACGGACGGACGGACAAACAGACAGGCGGGTGGACAGACATTTTGAATTATAGAGTAGCTTCGCTACTAAAAAGTAATCAGCTATCTATATCCAATTGATTAGGGTTTATATAAGAAGATGTAGATTGTTATTGCTGCGCTTCTTATGAATAAATATAAAGATTTAAAAAGGTTTAATTGTTATTGTTGCCCTACCTATGATCTTATTATTCTTGATTAAGAAAGTCTACTTTTTATTGATGTGATTCTTATGAAATGACTATTCTTGTTTGCATATTTTTTAAATGTTAGTATTTGAAATATATAACAAAGGAAAGGGTTATTTTGTCTTTCTTTATGATAATTAACTAACAGCTACACCCCTAGAAGCATCTAGGGGTAGGAGGGGGAAAAGTCAACCTCAGCCTATTTTGAATTTGAGCTTCAAAAGAGTAAAAAAGTATTTTTTGTTTGGGGGGGCGTGAAGATACCCTCCCCAAAAATAGTTTAAAACCATCCCAGGACCTATAAGAAGCTTAACTGTAAAGGAGACAATATGACAATATGCAGACGTGAAGGCCCACCAGAGTAAAGCATTGTATGGATCGTGAAGGGATGTGACACTAGACGAAATTAAAGTAACTATATTGTCTCTTATTTATTATTGCTTTAATGCAGGGATCTACAGGGAAAAGATAAAGGCCGATAAATTAATGTACATCCCCGATGATAAAACAAAAATCTTCCATTACAATTAGTGGTTAAAACTTTTGGATACTCAACTTAATGAACCAACCAATCCCCAAAGTAAGTTGTTAGGCCAACAAATAGGAAAAAATTATTATAAAACTATGGGGACTATTGTATAAAATAGCCCATGGTCCCCTCCCTCCCTTGAATTATCCTTCTTTTCATTATAGACTAAATATTTGATCTTACCAGGAATCTAAGGAGATAAGACAATGGACGATAAATTTATGTAAGCACCTCAATTACAATAAATCTTTTTTGTGGGTAACACTTTTTTAGTAGAAAGGTTAAGGTTTAACCACTACCATACTTAATAACCTAACTATTAAAAATCTAATAAAAGTCCCCAAAGTTATTAAGACAGCGAATAAGAAAACGTTATTGTAAAACTTTGGGGACTAGTATAATAATCAGCCCATTGTCCCCACTCATTCTCTGCTAGTTCCTGATAATTCAATTATAACAAGGATGACAACATCCATAAAAGCGAAGCTCTGAAATGGAATGACAAACGAACGTTAACACTTGTCGATTGTCAGAACTGAATTAGCAGAATATTAAATGCATTAGTACAAACAATATTGTAAGTAAATTTGTTGCAAAACTGCATAAATTGATGATACTGTTTAAGGACATACTTACATTTTTAGGACTTGTTTATAAAAATGCTTCGCTTATAACATTGTACCTTGTTGGAATAGGAATCAGTTTTTTAAAAATCAGAAGAATCGGGTAATTTTAACATACAAAAATTTGTTGTAAAAAAAAGTTAAAAATCGACATGTTTAAAAAGGACGTATGGACATTCTGATATTGATTATAGAGTTGCTACACTTTCTAAATTGTATCTAACTACTACAGGATTCATCATGCAAAGTTTGGAATCGATAGGACAATTCTAACCTAAATTAACAAAAAGAGCTAACTGTCTGTGACGTACAGACCGACGGACCGACCCTAATTATAGAAAAGCATCGCTTTTAAAAATTACTATTAGTCAACGTAGACTTTCCAGAATAGACACACATCATAGTGCCCCTAAAAGCTCTCTCTTTTCTCAGGCAAGTCGTGTCTTTTGTCTTGAGAAAAGCTGTGTCTTTTGTCTTACAAGCTCTGTCTTTTCATTTTGCAAGTTGTGTCTTTTGTAGTACAAAGTAGAACGATGTCTATCTGTCCGTCTCTATGAATGCTGAACCGAATGGGCTCTACTTTTCAGGGAATATACTTACTGGTCCTGTGGTGGTTTTAAGCTATTTTCTTGGGGGTGAGACACCCCCAACTCCCCCTCCCAAAAAAAAATTTAATAAAAGATTGAAAAGAAAGCATTATGGATAACTCATAAAATTATGGTTCGCAGCACCAAAATCTAAAATCTGCTTTTTTTTCAAATATGTTAAAAAAAAGTGGTTGCTTCTCCAATTTTTTTTATTATTTACCTCTTGGGGCAAAGCCCCTAAAGGCTAGGGGCGAAGCGCCAGTTCAATTATATTACAAGGAGAGACAGGACACAGAGAGGTAACTTAAAATAGAACTTAAGATAAAACTTTGGGTACCAGTAATTTACAGCCCAAGGGCACCTCCTTCATTGTTTTTGCTCAAAGACATACATTATAAGTAATACACCCCCCCCCCCCTACCACCCTCTCCTTATACAACCTAACCTACCTAACCTTGCCTAGTTCCAGTGCTCAACAAGGTACTTCAAGTGAAAGCGTTAATGTTTTTTTTTGAGCATGTATGTTTTTGTTTTGTTTTTACTTCAAACTAAATTTTATTTTTTACCAGGAATATTAAGGAATAAGACAATGGACGATAAATTGATGTAAATTTCCCATTATGATAAGAAATAAATAAATAATTTGATAACCCAATTTCTTATTTTAGATTTTAAAAGAAAAAGGAAAAAAATATAAAATATGTTGGGGGGTGGAAATTTTTTTAGGGGGGAGGATTCCCCCCATCATTTTTAATTTTTGTTAAAAAATTAAACTTTTTTTCTAAGGGGGAGTATTTTTCATTTTTGGGGGGGTTGGGGGTGTCCCGATCCCCAAGAAAATAGTTATAAACCTTCCCGGGACCTGAAGAAGCTACCCTGTTAAGGAGAACCCGATCGGTTCAGCGGTTAGCGAGATCCTTTGGTACAGACACACAAACAGACAAACACCCTGTTACTTTAGTATAAGGATAGTGTCTAAACGTCCACTCCTAATTGTAATCCATAGAAGGGGTAATTTTGTTTACCATCATTGAGGATGTAATTGTACATCAATTAATCTGCCATTGTCTTATCCCTTTAGATTCCTGCGATAATAAAATTTGGGTATAGTGGCAAGGGGTGTTTCATCGTAATTTTAAAAGCGAAGCTTTCTGAAATAAGGGTCGGTACGTCCGTCCGTAAGTACGTCTGTCCATACATCCGGAACGGATAGCTTTTTTTCGTTAATTTAGGCATGTTAGAATTATCCTATTGATTTCAAACTTTGCATGGTGATTCCTGTAGTAGTTTGGTATGATTTATAAAGCGCAGCAACTCTATAATCATTACCAGAATGTCCATGCGTCCATTTTAAATTTTTTATATATTGGTTCCTGGGACAACACAGTACAATATTATAAGCAAAGTAACCCTATAATCAAGTCCTAAAAATGTAAGTATGTACATAAACATTATCCTGTATCAAGCATCCTTGGTTTATGAGATTTTGATAGGTTATTTTAGGTTAAGTTGGGTTATGTGATTGCCCCGCAGAGTAGGTCAGTTGCGCGACAAAATGGGGACATGCAGGAATTGACCTAAAGTCATGCACAACTAAGGGATTAGACAATGATGATAAATAAATCTTAAGATCCCTGATAGTATAACATAACGTTAAAATCATTAATAAAAATTTCACCTTGATTTTACGAACATTTAAAACCAATAAAAAGCATCAGATAACCAAACCTTTGATTGTACGACCTTTGTCCGAGAAGTCCTAACTGTGAAATAGTAATGAGTTACGCTTGTTTTAGGCCAAGGCATTCCCCCCACTCTAACTATTTATGTCGCGCATCTGATATAGCAGCAGTTGGACCCATTTTTAATGTAATTAGTTGTGACGCGGTGTCGTACCGAGATTCGAACCTACGACGAGAATGCGGTACGTATTGAGACACGGCTGCGGGTTAAGGGATAAGATAATGGACGACAAATTGAAATACATCCCAAATGATAATAATAGTTATTTCTCGCATCGTATTATAAACGGCTTTCCGCGGATATAGAAAGTACAATTATGAGATTAAAACTAGTTTTTTAGCCCCGAGGTGCCGAAGGCGCCGGCTAAAAAAACTGGTTTTAATCTTATGATTGTACATTTCTATATTCGTAGAAAGCTGGATAAAATACGATGCTAGACATAGTTTTTTCATATGGATGAGAACCGGTTCCTATCCACCGGATTCGAATGAATACGAGAAACATGATTATCCTTCCAAATATTAAAACTGTTGGTTGAAATGTTTCTGAGCAAACAAATAAGATAAAGCAGTATAACAACTTTGGGTAAAAGTGAAATAAAGAACCCAGTGTCCCTTCCAAGTTTAACTGGTTATAAAACTTTGGGTACAAGTGAAATTTACGGTCCAATGGCACCTCCCTCCTTGCTTGCTCAAACAAATACATCGTAAAAACGTTTTAAGAAATAAAGCCTAACATTAACACATTTACTAATTTAAAACAAGTAATTTTAAATAACAAAATGATTAGCTCTTTAAAAGATTTAAAGGGTGGCATCAAAATAGGTAAACAAAGATGACAACATCCATAAAAGCGAAGCTCTGAAAAGGTGTGATAAATAAACATTAACACTTTTAGAGTGTCAGAACTGAAGAATATAAATGTTTAACGGTTGAAACAAAATTTTGAGTCAATTTGTTGAAAAACTGCTTAATACAGGATAATGTTTAAGGACATACTTACATTTTTAAAGATGCTACGCTTACAAAATTGTACTTTATTGTCCTAGGAATCAGTATTCCAGAAATCAGATCAATTGAATAATTATTAAACACAAAAATTTCCTGTTTAGAATGGACATACGGACATTCATGTAACGATTATAGAGTTCCTACGATTTTTAAAGTCTACCTATCTACCACAAGAATCACCATACAAATTTTGAAATTGTCTTTCCGTCGGTATACCCATGTGTTTATGTCTATATCTCCGTCAATACCTTTTTGTTAATAAGGCATGTAAGAGCTGTCTTTTAAATTCAAAGGTTTCAGGGTTTCAGTGCTCAACAAGGTACCCTGAGTGAAAGCGCCAATTTTTATTGGGATAAGACAATGAATGTTTAATTGAAATACATCCCCAATGATGATAATAGCTATTTATTGCATCTAATTATAGACAGCATTCTGCGGATAGTAAAATTAAAAGGTTTATTCTGGTTTTGTTATCCCTTAGGGGCCGAAGTCCTGGGCTTAAAAATCTGGCATTGATATTATGTTTTTTTCATTATGATATTCATAAAAAAATTGTGTTATCATAATACATTACACATTTGTCCAGTATGGCTTTGAACCGGTTCTAATTCCGCGGATATTAATCGGTTTCAAAGCCATACAGAAAATAAAATTACCCCTGTTGTAGATTAAAATTTTTGATTGAGCACTACTTGTTTGGAACCAACCAATCAAAATTGAATAAAAGTACCCAAAGTTTTTAAGCTAAATATAAGCGAGGATGATAATAAAATTTTGGGTACCTGTGAAAATACAGTCTAATATATGTACCCTCCCTCCTTAGGTATAAATGTAATTTACTGCTCAATGATCCCTACATTACTGGGTATGGTGTGTCTACAAAGTGTCCAAACTTTTCCACCAATAAATTTAATCTACAAAAGGGATCCCGTTTTATAATTGTAATTGCGCATATTGTAAACAGTTATCGCACAAGTAAATTTCTGTTTTTGATAATTGTCTACAATATAATACATTTTTTTCAGTATGAATCAAAACCTATTAAATCAAGAGAGAAAAATTAGATTCGTAGCCACACTGAAATAGTTATTTATAGCATCGTATTATAAACACAAAACAGCTTTCCGTGGATTTAAAAATATAAAATTGTAAGAGAAAAAAATTTTTTAAAAAAATGCGTAGAATACTTGATATAATACGATACAATAAATGATTTTTTAGTATGTCTTAGAACCGGTTCTAATCCAGCGGATATTAATCGGTTTCGAAGCCATACTAAAAGTATTTTACTAGTCATAATATATACCCCTACCTTATATATACACAAGTATGCATGATATTTGTTTGTTTGTTATGGTTTATTTCTTTAAAGTGTGATTTTATCAACATTGCAATATTAACATAATAAAATTCAAACAATATTCTTTAATATTCGAATTTTAAAATGTTTACAGCATTGTTAACATAATATTTGCTTTCACATACAAGGCTTTGAATTTAAACTTTTATAACTTTTAACATTAACACTCATTCAATGCTTCACTCTAGGCAGGTAAAAATAAACTAAGTCTGACCCGCGCACACTCACTCACACACACTCACACACACACACAAACAAACGCGCATATACAAACTAAAGCAACCATCGCATTTATCATTCAAGCTAATGTACATTTACACTTTTTGTGCTAACAAAACTCATGGAAGGAGTCGTTTTACGGGTGTCATCATAAAATACTAAATTGTAGAACTGATCAAGCCTGGCCAAAGTTAAATTCTGTGTCACCTGCCTACAATGCTTCGTTACGGCAATAGCGGCAATTTTAAGCGGCGTAAACGCGTTTCAAAACTTTTCATCCAATAAAAGTAGTCTTGGGAATTATTTTAAGGACTTGCCCTAAAAATACTTTTTTCTAGAACTCCAAGCGCCCTACAAAAGATGTCATATGTAGAATCCACGTAAGACGCACAATTACGGCGTTAGTGGAAAGATATAAGTAACGATTACAAGAGCTCAATTATTTATCATAGATATCCCTAGTAATGTCTTCCTGTGTAAGAAGGCAAAAATAAGTAAAATGCTTATTTAATTGTGCCATCTTTGTGGTAAATTACTGATCAGCCACATAAATATAAAATGCTTACTTATGTCAGCAATCTACAACAATTTGGTCTTACTTGTGAGTTAAAAGTGGGTGGAGTAAATTAATCCTCAGACATTTATAGTAAAAGTTGCTTATATCAGTTGAAGTGAAGTAAAATGAGGAGGAGTAGTTATTAATCCCAAGGGCATTCAAGCTTTTTTATTTTGGGGGGGAGGTCAAATTGCGCACAAAGCGTGCTGGAAATTTTTTTACCACCCAAAATTTTTACCTATGGGGTAAAATTTGCAATTAAACCTCCTGGAATCTGTTGGGAGACAGGATGAATACCCCCTCCCAAAATCTGTTTGGGGGGTAATTACACCCCCTAAAAAATTTACCCCCAGGGTAAAATCTGTTGGGGGGGGGGGGGTTTATACTAAACCCAAAGTTTTATCCAAAGTTTTATAGAGGTAACCAAAGTTTTATACTGTACCCAAAGTTTTATACTGGTACCCAATGTTTTATACTGGTACCCAAAGTTGTATACTGGTACCCAAAGTTTTATACTGGTATATATACAAAGTGACTTATTTCCAATGTAGTTAAATAATTTTTATTTAATTAAAATGAAAAGAATGAAAACCATACACATAAAAGATACATTCTTTTTAAAATTATTTTAAAAAATAAGTTTGAATAATCTTATTTTATAACGCATTTGTATATGTGACAAAAATAAATTTGTTGTATTGCATAAACATTTGTTGTCATTTAACCCTTTACAGCCAATTTTTATGTTTTTAAAATAAGTGAGAGAACACAAACATGTTAATGTTAATTCGTTGATATATTATAAAGAATTAACTTTTTAGTGAATTTTTATAGTAAAATCATAAGGCCTAATTTTACTCTATACCAGAATACAATATTTATGAAGCAAAACAAATAAAAAAAAAACCTTTTGCTTCGGTCAAAATGAACAACAACAGTAAAAATTAATATTTAAATCCCCCCAAAAAAGTTTATTGGGGATTTAATTCAAATTTAGGCTCTGCAGTCTGATTCTACTGGTGTCATAGTATATTTTTTATATTCGTTTTAAAAATAGGTTGAAAATCAGTTTAAAGTCTCTACATTACTTCTTTATTTTACGATAATTCTCTTTTTATTACGTTGAAGTCTCCCATATATTTTTTAAAACTTTGATTTTTTTGTCATTTCTCTTGGGAGGGTGGTTGTACCCTCCCCCAAAATAGTTATAAACCTTTCCAGAAACCATGAGAATCTACCCTGATAAGGAGAACCTGATCAGTTCAGTGGTTAGCAAGATACATACACACAGACAGACACACAGACAAACAAACATTCTGTTACTTTAGTATAAGGATTTTACTTTACACTGAAAGTTGTCTATAATACAATGCAATAATAATGTCAAATCCCGGCTTGGTGATGTAATTTCAATAATCTTATTTGTTTATGATAAGGGTCTGTGCGTCCGTCTGTTCATACACTATGTCGATTTAGAATTGTCCTATCAATTTCAAACTGTAGGTGGTGATTCCTGTGTATTATTTAAGAAGCGTAGCAACTCTATGAACAGAAAGTTTGTATGTCCAATTGAAATATGTTGATTTTTAAATTTTTTTTACATTTTTTTTGTGTGATTTTAAACCAGTTTTGTTAGCCCGAGATTCCAAAGGCACGGGTAAACAAAACTGGTTTTAATCTTATGTACATTTTTATATTCATAGAAAACAGGATATAATGTTTTTTCAGTATGCTCTAGTACCAAAAATATTTTTTCCAGTATGGCTTCGAAACCAATTAAAAACAGCTGAATTAGAGCCGGTTCTAATCCATACTAAAAAATTCTAGACAATTTTCCACGAGCATTAAAATAAAAACCATAAAATTAAAATCAGTTTTCTTTGCCAGATCCTTCGACCATTCAGAGCTAACAAAACTGGTTTTAAACTTTTAAATTTTTAAATCTAATTTCTGCAGAAAGCTAACAATAATACGATGCTATAAATAATTCTAATTTTTAAATTCATTTACTGTTTTAAAAATGAAGCTTTTCTATAATTAGGGTCGGTCCGTCTGTCCGTAACGGATAGCTTTTTTCAATAATTTAGGCATGTTAAAATTGTCCTATCGATTTCAAACTTTGTATGGTGATTCCTGTAGAAGTTAGGTACAAGTTAGAAAGCGTAGCAACTCTACAAATTTGTATGTGTCCTAATTATCCGATTGGTCTGAATTTTTGTATACTGATTCCTGGGACAACAAAGTGCAATATTATAAGCGACATGACAGGTCTCTACAGTTCTTGATGTGTGATAGATCTTTCTTTTTGATATCAAAATGGCTAAGATTGTGTTAGAAACCTGATTAAGGTGTCTATAGAAAGATATTGACGTGCCCCATCAAAAATTCTAAACATGGGGTTTATCTACGAGATTTTAAGTACACAAGACGGTCTGTTCTTTTTTTTAAGACAGAGCAGTCATATCTCTATGTTTGATGGGTCTGTCTTTTGAAAGCCAAATTGGCTAGGATTGGGTGAGAAATCTTATTAAGGCGTCTACAGAAAGGTCTTTACAAGCCACATAAAAAACCTCTAAACCTATAAGTGTATAGGAGAACCATATTGGTTCAGCAGTTATCAAGATCCTAAGGTAAAGAGAGACAGACATACAGACAAAGGTACTGTTACTTTATTATATGGAATGAATAAAAAAAAATAGCCTAAAACCATCTAAGGACCTGTAGGAAGCTTCTGTGTATAGGAGAACCATATTGGTTCAGCAGTTAGCAAGATCCTTAGGTACAAAACAGACAGACATACAGACAAAGGTACTGTTACTTTATTATAAGGAATAAAAATAAAATAGCCTAAAACCATCTTAGGACCTATAGGAAGCTTCCATCTATAGGAGAAACATATTGGTTCAGCAGTTGGATCAATCCTTTGGTACAGACAGACATACATATATACAAAGATCCTGTTACTTTGTTATAAGGAATAAAAATAAAAAAGCCTAAAACCATCTCAGGACCTAATGGAAGGTTCACCGTAAAAGATAATTTTATAGGTTCAGCTGTTATTGAGGTTATTTTCTACAGACATAAAAAACTTACTACTTTATATATCAACAATACATGTGAGTTAAAAGAGGGTGGAGTAAATAAATACTCAGTCATTTACAGTAAAAGTGGCTTATATAAGTTGAAGTGAAGAAAAAGAAGGAGGAGTAATAATTAATCCCTTCCTTCCTGTAAGCAGTTTATGAAAAAAAGAGAAGATTTGGCTGATATAAGCCAAATAAGCAACAAATGTGATTGATTGCTTGTAAGTAATTTATCAAAAAATTGGATGATTTGGTACATAAGCCAAATAAGCATTTATTGTGATTGATTGCTTGTAACTAATTTATCAAAAAATTGGATGATTTGGTATATAAGCCAAATAAGTAATAAATGTGATAGATTGCTTATAAGTATTCTATCAAAAAATTGCATTATTTGGTATATAAGCCAAATAAGCAATAAATGAGATTGATTGCTTATAAGTTATCTATCAAAAAATTCCATGATTTGGTATATAAGCCAAATAAGCATTTATTGTGATTGATTGCTTGTAAGTAATTTATCAAAAAATTGCATGATTTGGTATATAAGCAAAATAAGCATTTATTGTGATTGATTGCTTATAAGTTATTTATGAAAAAATAGCATAATTTGGTATATAAGCCAAATAAGCATTTGTTGTGATTGATTGCTTATAAGTAATTTATGAAAAAATAGCATAATTTGGTATATTAGCCAAATAAGTAATAATTTTCATTGATTGCTTATAAGAAGTTTATGAAAAAATAGCATGATGTGGTTTGTAAGCCAAATAAGCAATAACTTTCATTAATTACTTATAAGTTATTTATAAAAAAAATTGCTTTATTTGGTATATAAGCCAAATAAGCAACATTTTTCATTGATTACTTATAAGTTATTAATAAAAAAAATTGCATGATTTGGTATATAAGCCAAATAAGCAATAATTTTCATTGATTACTTATAAGTAACTTATAAAAAAATTGCATGATTTGTTATATAAAATGCAATAATTTTTATTGATTTCTTAAAAGTACTTATAATTGTGGAAGGAATTTCATAATTTAATTTTGATATTCTTAACTACAACAATTTTGAAAATTGGACCATAAACACCAAAGATATGAGGAAAAATATAAAATAGTTAAAAAGCTTGGATGATTTATAGTTAATTATGCTTCTTGACCCTTAATGGTTAGGGGGGAGGGGCATTCAGGACAGCCCTTTCCGTTTTTTTCTCTCATTTTCTTCGTGTGTAGCTGAGTGAGTTTTTAAACACAGGTATAACACATAATTGAGAGTTGGAATTTTTTTAATATCTTCATCCAGGCAGGCACAGGATGCAAGCAAAAATGCAGGGTTATCCAGGTAAAGAGCAGAAATAATTTTTTAATTAAACAAAGCATTTTATGTTACCAAAATACTAAATTATCCTCTAGTAGTACATGCTTATATAAAATATAGGTGTTAATTCCTTCCTTCCTGGAAGCAGTTTATGAAAAAAAGAAAAATTTAGCTGATATATGCCAAATAAGCAATACATTTCATTGATTACTTATAAGTAATTAATGAAAAAATGGCATGATTTGGTATTTAGGCCAAATAAGCAATAGTTTTCATTGATTGCTTATAAGTATTTTGTCCAAAAATTCCATGATTTAGTATAGAAGCCAAATGAGCATTTATTATGATTGATTGCTTATAAGTAATTAAATTAGTTAAATTTCATGTTTTCTAAAAACAATTTTATTTCTAACTGGTTTTAGTCCAGAAGAATTTCAATTGATGGATTTTTTTTATAATTTTACAAAAAAATAAAGAGTAGGGGAAAAATGGCCAAATAATTGCTTCAGTGGTAAGCAAGATTTCTGAAGACGAACAAAAAAAATTGGTGGGAGTTAATTTTTCTGGGGCAATTTTCTTAGTTGGGTGTTTGTACCCTCTTTTGAAATAGTTATAAACTTTCCCAGGAACCATAAAAAGTGTCACTGTAAAGGAGAAATAGTAGTAAGCGAGATCTTAAGGTACTGGCAAACAAATAGACATTCAGTTACATCCATATAAGGAAATTTTACTTTCTTTCTATCTATTTATAGAAGAGCAAAATATCTATCTATCTTTCTCTTTTATTATTTTATTATTTCTCAAATTCTCTCTCTCTCTCTATCACACACACTCTCTTGATCTCTCTCCCTCTCAATCAATGTCCCTCTCTTTTTCACTTTCTCTTTCTCTCTCTCTATCTATCTATCTAATTATCTAACTATCTATCAATCTATTTATATATCTTACATTTAAATATCCATGTTTTAATTTTACCTTTGCTACCAGGAATGAAGGGGACAATGGGCTTATTTGGCTTATATACCAAATAAAGCAATTTTTTTTATAAATAACTTATAAGTAATTAATGAAAGTTATTGCTTATTTGGCTTACAAACCATATCATGCTATTTTTTCATAAACTACTTATAAGCAATCAATGAAAATTATTACTTATTTGGCTTATATACCAAATTATGCTATTTTTTCATAAATTACTTATAAGCAATCAATCACAACAATTGCTTATTTGGCTTATATACCAAATCATGCTATTTTTTCATAAATTACTTACAAGCAGTCAATCACAATAAATGCTTATTTTGCTTATATACTAAATCATCTAATTTTTTAATAAATTACTTATAAGTAATCAATAACAATAAATGCTTATTTGGCTTATATACCAAATCATGCAATTTATTGATAGATTACTTATAACAATCAATCACAATAAATGCTCATTTTGCTTTTATACCAAATCATGTAATTTTTTGATATATTACTTATAAGCAATCAATCACAATAAATGCTTATTTGGCTTATATACCAAATCATGCAATTTTTTGATAGATTACTTATAAGCAATCAATCACAATAAATGCTTATTTGGCTTATATACTAAATCATACAATTTTTTAATAAATTAATTACAAGGAATCAATGAAAATGATTGCTTATTTGGCTTATATACCAAATCATGCAATTTTTTGATAAATTACTTATAAGTAATCAATCACAATAAATGCTTATTTGGCTTATATACCAAATCATGCAATTTTTTGATAGATTACTTACAAGCAATCAATGAAAATGATTGCTTATTTGGCTTATATACCAAATCATGCTATTTTTTCATAAATTACTTATAAGCAATCAATGAAAATGATTGCTTATTTGGCTTATATACCAAATCATGCTATTTTTTCATAAATTACTTACAAGCAGTCAATCACAATAAATGCTTATTTGGCTTATATACCAAATCATACAATTTTTTGATAGATTACTTATAAGCAATCAATCACAATAAATGCTTATTTGGCTTATATACCAAATCATCCAATTTGTTGATAAATTACTTACAAGCAATCAATCACAATAAATGCTTATTTGGCTTATATACCAAATCATGCAATTTTTGGATAAATTACTTATAAGCAATCAATCACATTTGTTGCTTATTTGGCTTATATCAGCCAAATCTTCTCTTTTTTTCATAAACTGCTTACAGGAAGGAAGGGATTAATTATTACTCCTCCTTCTTTTTCTTCACTTCAACTTATATAAGCCACTTTTACTGTAAATGACTGAGTATTTATTTACTCCACCCTCTTTTATCTCACAAGTAAGACCAAATTGTTGTAGAATGCTGATATAAGTAAGCAATTAGTATTCTTTATGGCTTATAAGTAATTTACCACAAAAATGGCACAATGGCACATTTAAGTAAGCCAAAAAAAATGTTAATTGCTTACTTACGCGTTTTGAGATTACTAGGGAAATACACTAATTGAAGAATATCTTTGCTATTGAAATAATAAAAACATTTAATAGAAAAAAATGTGTTAAATAATAATATTATATTCGCAACAAATTAAGGAAAAATAATAAATTGAGGATATTACATCAATGTAAATCATTAATAAATGTCTATAGGATTAGAACAAATATTCTTAGAATTTAAATTGTTATTGGGTGTGTTGACTTTTTTACTCTATGGGCGTTGTGACGCTTTAGGTTCAAGTCCTCTCCACGTCACCTTTCAACATACTCTGCATTTTAAATTGCAATGTAACGAGCTCAATCCCTTGGGTATTAACACCCATCAGACAATCAACCCTTTGATTGCACGACCTTTGTCTGAAAAGTCCTAACTGTGCATAGTAATGGGTTGAGCCTGTTTTGGGCCAAGGCATTCCCCCTAATCTAACTATTTATGTCGACCATCTGACATAAAGTGTCGGTCCGAGATTCGAACCTATCACCTTTCCGACGACGAGCGGATGCGCTACATGTTGAGCCACGGTCGCGGGTTGACTTTAGTGTTAGGGGATGCATTGAGGAGGTTCCCTGAAATTACTTTTCTATACACAATATTTTATTCGTTGGCTTAAAACTTTGGATATGTTAATTAATTCAATTTTAATTTTTTTTCCAAAACTATTAGTGTTTAAACTTTTCAACCAATAATCTACAGAAGGGGTGATATAATGTTTATCATCATTGGGGATACATTTCAACTATCATGTTACCAGGGATCATAAGGACTAAGATAATATATTATATGCAATACATCCCTAATGATTAAAAACAAAATTACCCGACTGTTGATAAAAATTATTGAATAAAATGTTTGAACACTGCTATTTGGAGATAACCAATCAAAATTAAAGTCCATTGTCTTCTCCCTACCTAACATGCTATCTACAAAGCTTAATTCTATCAATTGTTTTTCTCGTATTCATTCGAACTAGTTTTAATCTTATAATTGTACATTCTATATCCACGGAAAGCCGTTTATAATACGATGCGAGAAATAACTATTCTCAATTTCTATCTTTGTCCCTGAACTTCTAGATTAAGCCCGATAGTGAATTATACACTAAATAAATTTAATTTTATACGTACTATACAGTTTGTACTAGGTACGTTCGTTTTTGTTTTTAGTTTTATTTTTAAATTTAATTTTGATTAATATAAGTGTTATCTTGATAAAAAGAAATCTTTACCTGCTTATATAAAATACATTAGGATGTCTGTCTGTGTGTGTAGCGAAGGATCTTACGAACCGCTCTGTACTTATTTGGTTCTACTTAAAAGGGAAGTTTCTTTTAGGTCTAGGGAAGGTTTGGAACAATTTTAGGGAAAAGTACCAACAGCCCCCCAGAGGAAATCGACCCTGGAAAAAATATCCCCCCCCCAAAAAAAAAAAAATTTAAAACTAAAACTGAAAATTAAGGGTTGACTAATTAAATTATTTTCAGGTATTATCAAGTTCGAATTCCTTAGAAGACAAGGATTACGACACCGACATGGATCTGGGAGAATTTCAAACTCTCTTTGAACACAAGAATTTTCAGTCTGTTCTAGAGGTAAAATAAATTTTTGTAGAGTAGTTGCGCTAACAAATATTAATAACTCTTTTAAAAGTAACAGGATGTTTATCCGTCTAGTTGTGTGTCTTTTTCCGAAAGATGAAGGGAAACGCAGTGAACCTTTTGATAAGTCCTGAGGTGAATTCTTGAAAAAACTTTTGCCCCACTAAAATTTTAGTGAGGCAATATTATCCTCTCTAAATTTTTAGTTTGCCTCACTGATTTTAGTGGGAAAGTTTTTTAAGAATTCACCTCTGGTTTTAGATTATTTTTGAAATTAAAGAGTTGGTTGTCTATGCTTTGTAATTATACACAAACAACGTAGTTGCTGACTAACAGAAGACTCTCCTGAAATAACGAAAAGCTTTGCTTGCAAAAATGTGTTAAAGACACTACATCATTTTTAATTGTCATATTTGTCTGCAAGTTCAACTTTTTCCAAGATTTATGGGTCAAAAATATGATACAATGTTTTTTATTGCGTGAACTACAATGTTGCGAGTTTTACCATGGTTTCTATGAAAATAATTCTGAAATTTAAGTAATTTTTTGACGAAATACCATCAAATGTTTTGTTGAGTTCAAACTGCTTTGAAGAAAAAAAGTAACTTTTAATACAATAAGAAATATCTATTATGAGAGCTTTATTGAAAATCAAAAATCAGATAACATTTCCAGCGGTTCAACTTTTCAACTTATTATAATCTACAAAAGGAGTTATTTTTTTCTCTCATATTTTGTAATTTTCATTAATTTTTCGACCATTGTTTTATCACTCTTAATTTTTGTAGGTGTTAGGAGAGCATGAATCTTACATGGCCTCATTTATGAAGGCGCATTCATCATTACTTCGTGGAGATGTTCCTCTATCTATACCAGTCAGGTAAACATAGGACTAAGTAGTTATGAGAGAATATTCATTATTATTACGTGGAGATGTTCCTCTATCTATACCAGTAAGGTAAACATAGGACTAAGTAGTTATGAGGGCGCATTCATCATTATAACGTGGAGATGTTCCTCTATCTATACCAGTCAGGTAAACATAGGACTAAGTAGTTATGAGGGAATATTCATCATTATTACGTGGAAATGTTCCTCTATCTATACCAGTAAGGTAAACATAGGACTAAGTAGTTATGAGAGAATATTTATCATTATTACGTGGAGATGTTCCTCTATCTATACCAGTCAGGTAAACATAGGACTAAGTAGTTATGAGGGAATATTCATCATTATTACGTGGAGATGTTCCTCTATCTATACCAGTAAGGTAAACATAGGACTAAGTAGTTATGAGAGAATATTTATCATTATTACGTGGAGATGTTCCTCTATCTATACCAGTCAGGTAAACATAGGACTAAGTAGTTATGATGGAATATTCATTATTATTACGTGGAGATGTTCCTCTATCTATACCAGTCAGGTAAACATAGGACTAAGTAGTTATGAGGGCGCATGCATCATTATTACGTGGAGATGTTCCTCTATCTATACCAGTCAGGTAAACATAGGACTAAGTAGTTATGATGGAATATTCATTATTATTACGTGGAGATGTTCCTCTATCTATACCAGTCAGGTAAACATAGGACTAAGTAGTTATGAGGGTAATGTTCATTATTATTACGTGGAGATGTTCCTCTATCTATACCAGTCAGGTAAACAAAGGACTAAGTAGTTATGGTGGAATATTCATCATTATTACGTGGAGATGTTCCTCTATCTATACCAGTCAGGTAAACATAGGACTAAGTAGTTATGAGGGAATATTCATTATTATTACGTGGAGATGTTCCTCTATCTATACCAGTAAGGTAAACATAGGACTAAGTAGTTATGATGGAATATTCATCATTATTACGTGGAGATGTTCCTCTATCTATACCAGTCAGGTAAACATAGGACTAAGTAATTATGAGGGTGCATTCATCATTATTACGGGGAGATGTTCCTCTATCTATACCAGTCAGGTAAACATAGGACTAAGTAGTTATGAGGGAATATTCATTATTATTACGTGGAGATGTTCCTCTATCTATACCAGTAAGGTAAACATAGGACTAAGTAGTTATGATGGAATATTCATCATTATTACGTGGAGATGTTCCTCTATCTATACCAGTCAGGTAAACATAGGACTAAGTAGTTATGATGGAATATTCATCATTATTACGTGGAGATGTTCCTCTATCTATACCAGTCAGGTAAACATAGGACTAAGTAGTTATGATGGAATATTCATCATTATTACGTGGAGATGTTCCTCTATCTATACCAGTCAGGTAAACATAGGACTAAGAAATTATGAGGGTGCATTCATCATTATTACGTGGAGATGTTCCTCTATCTATACCAGTCAGGTAAACATAGGACTAAGTAATTATGAGAGAATATTCATTATTATTACGTGGAGATGTTCCTCTATCTATACCAGTCAGGTAAACATAGGACTAAGTAGTTATGAGAGAATATTCATCATTATTACGTGGAGATATTCCTCTATCTATACCAGTCAGGTAAACATAGGACTAAGTAGTTATGAGGGCGCATTCATCATTATTACGTGGAGATGTTCCTCTATCTATACCAGTCAGGTAAACATAGGAATAAGTAGTTATGAGGGTGCATTCATCATTATTCGTGGAGATGTTCCTCTATCTATACCAGTCAGGTAAACATAGGACTAAGTAGTTATGAGGGTGCATTCATCATTATTCGTGGAGATGTTCCTCTATCTATACCAGTCAGGTAAACATAGGACTAAGTAGTTATGAGGGAATATTCATAATTATTACGGGGAGATGTTCCTCTATCTATACCAGTCAGGTAAACATAGGACTAAGTAGTTATGAGAGAATATTCATCATTATTACGTGGAGATGTTCCTCTATCTATACCAGTCAGGTAAACATAGAACTAAGTAGTTATGAGGGAATATTCACCATTAATTTCAACATAATTTTGGTCGTTTGACATTAGAAAAGAGTTTGATCCGTTGAAAATAACCGAACTAAATTGGAATTACACAGCTAAAAACGCGCGAAGATGGTTAATTTTGTAATGAATGCAAATGAGTCTTTTTATCTTCTTTTAGGCCTGTTAATTTGACAAAATATTCCAATGATAAAAAAATATTTTAGACATTTTGTTGCCATGATATCCGCCAGTCAACACAACTGTGAATCCCTAGTTTCATATCACAGGTATTAACTCTAAACCTTCAGCACTCACCAGTGGAAAATGTAACGTCTGCTGTATGTTGTGTGATACTAAAGACAATAAAAAGTTTTGGCTCATAATTAAACAGGTCTAACCTATTAGTATATCTAGTTTTAACTTTAAGACAAAAGTTGCAATAGGTAGGATTGCGGATCTATATTGAAGGTTGAATTTTTTTAAGTTGAATTTGACATGATAATTCATAAGTAAACTCATCTAATAACATGGTTCCATAAATATATTTATCTCTCTTTACATCATTCTTTCAATATATCCATCTATCTAGATCTGAGTTTCTATCCGCCGGAGGATGTGCGGATTGGGCTGAAACAGGTTTATCCGCGGCCAACACAAAACTTCAAAAATTGGGGTAAGATAAAATTACCTTTATTTCTAGCTATCAAAAGTTAGATAAATAGTACGGGGGTATATTTTCCATACCCCCCTCACCCCCACAAAATTTTAAAAAGAATTTAAGAGAAAAGAGGGAGGGGGGGGAGTAGAAACATTAATTCCAACTTGGTTGGCAAATATAAAACACTGTAAATATTTAAAATTCAGAAAGTTAAACAAAAAGGACCTTTTGACCTTTTGAAACTTTTTAGAAGATACCAGTGGCTACGCTTCTACCATGTAGCATTTACATTTTAGGGATTGGTAGGGGGTGCGGGGGGTAGGGGTTCATCCCATTACTTTTAGACATAAAATAGCCATAAATAACATTCTTTAAGTTAAGTAAAGTTTCCAAAAATGGACTATATAATAGATTTTTTTTTATATAAAATTATTACTTTTAAAAATTTTAATCTTTATAGGACAATAAATCAAGTATTGGCTCACCAACCCTGGACAATTACACCAGCACATATTGAGAAAATTACCAGGTACCATTTTTCTCTTATTCATTCGAAACCGATTAATATCCAGTGGATTATATCCAGTTTTCTTTGAATATAATAATGTACAATCATAAGATAAAAGCCAGTTTTTTTTAGCCCCAAGACTGATATTAATCTTAATCTTTTAGTTGTACATTTTATATCCGTGAAAAGCTGTTTATAATACGATGTGAGAAATAACTATTAAGTTTTATTTGGGGGGGGGGGGGGGGAAGGATCATAGTTTTTAATAGTGCCCTACTTCCGTAAGCAGTTGGATGCAGCTTTTACCAGCAACGAAATTAATTGGGTAAAAATCACGAAACCTATATGTGATTTTCAGCTGTCGTTGGGGGGTGGGCAACACTTAGTAGAATTGACGATCTTTTTATCTGCCCCCCAAATGTAATTTTAGATTTATTTCGCTTTTTTTGAAATACCTTATTGCTGGATGTATGTGTCCCTATTTAAACGAAATGTTGCATATCTTCGCCTTTTTTCGGATTTTCAATTTTCTTTCATGAAAGTTCCAGAAAACAAATTCTGGTTGTTTAAGTTTTTACATGAGATGACATTAATCTTTTTTTTCATTTCCAAAGGTATCAGTTTTCAGTTAAACTAATCTTGTATGAGCCTTTACGCGACATTTCTAGCCAAGTGTAATATATGGGTCTGATTCTAAACATAATTGGAGCTTTGTTAATAATTGTAATTTTCTAGGTCTAGTTCTAAAGATAATTCGAGCTTTGTTAATACTCTGTAATATTCTAGGTCTGGTTCTGGGGATAACTAGAGCTTTGTTAATAATCTGTAATATTCTAAGTCTAGTTCTAAAGATAACTGGAACTTTATAAATATTTTGTAATATTCTAGATCTAGTTCTAAAGATAATTCAAGCTTAGTTAAAAATTTGTAATATTCTTGGTCTGGTTCTAAGGATAACTGGAGCTTTGTTAATAATTTGTAATATTCTGCGTCTGGTTCTAAGGATAACTGGAGCTTTTTTAATACTCTGTAATATTCTACGTCTGGTTCTAAGGATAACAGGAGCTTTGTTAATAATTTGAAATATTCTAGGTCTGGTTCTAAGGATAACTGGAGCTTTGTTAATATTCTAGGTCTGGTTCTAAAGATAACTGGAGCTTTGTTAATACTTTGTAATATTCTAGGTCTGGTTCTAAGGATAACTGGAGCTTATCAGAGCTTGTTTATGCTATTGTGCTTATGGCACACTTCCATGCCTTTTCTTCTTTCATAGGTAAACATTTTTTTCCATTGTTGTTTCCCTATTTTAAGTATAAAAAGATTTAAAAACTTTGTTCTAAACCTAGAAGGGAAAGAAATGATGAATATTTATTTTTAATGTTCTTTTTCTGTATCTTGTATCTAAAACCCCTAGAATTACTCAAACTTTATCCGTATTGAATCGTGTTTTCTACAAAATATAAAATGGACTTGTCCTTTAATTTTCATTTGACTATCCGCGGAAAACTTTCTATAATACAATGCGACAAATAACTTATTATTCGCCATTAACCAATCCCTTACCATATTGTTTAGAGAGTTGTGTAAGTGTTGAGAATGGAAGTAAGAAAGCAGACAACCTACCCTCCCCCATTTCCCCAACCAGTAATGGAAACCAGTCATCACGACCATTTGATTGTACCAGCCCTTCAAGAGGCACTCTGGAGAGATCTTTAAGGTAAACATTCAAAGAAAAAAAGCGCGCGAAATTAGAAAAAAATTGCGGGAAATTCTCAAGATGTCGTCTTTGAATTGAAATGAAAGGCAAACAGAAGAAGGATTAGAAATATTGCCCGAGAGAGGGGACTTTGGATGTAAATTACACTGGTACCCAAAGTTTTATGTACACGTTTTGCTATTTGTTGGCTCAAAAACTTTGAAAACTTGTATTGAATTTTCTTTTCTTTTTGTCTATTATTATTGGGGACGTTCATTAATTTATCGTCCACTGTATTATCCTTGAAGATTCCTGAATATTTACAGAACTTAGTAGGAAGTACTCTTATAAGTGTACTTTACAAAAATATACATAAATTAAAGCATTAAAAATCAGTTATGTCCAGATTATGATAATTAATTACCAATATTTGCTATCATTGCCATTTTTTTTATATTATTGCGTAAAGCCATTGAATACTTTATACAAGGACGGTTATTTTCATAGGTAGCATAACAATAAAAAGATCAACTGTTTCTTTAAATTATTTGTTTCCATTTTAATTTAAAGGCCATTTGATTTGAAATTTCGAGTAAAATTTTGTTGACTTTTATAAGTTTTTAAATATTTGGAATCATTATGGACAGACTGTATTTTTAGAGAAGCTTCACTTTCAAAAAAAATAAATTGTCTTTTTTGGAATATCTCATAAATAATATTTTTGAGTATAAAGCAAAACTTATTGTTTTAATAATATCATAAATATTAAAACTCATGGCATTGTAATAAAATGAATTAGATTCATTTCAAAGTCAAAGTTGTAAAATAATTTTCAACGTCATAACTATATTATTTGGACCTCTAATAAAACAAGAATGAAAAAATCCGTAACAGTGTAATATTTTATGTCTTAAAATTGTTTCTAGAAACGTTTGAACTTTTTCACCCTAAAATCAATGTTAAAATAGGTTTTTAATGTAGATAAATTAATTCGAGTAAACTTTATAGGTTTGCTCCTGGGATATAAAGGGATAAGACAATAGTTGTTAAATTGATGTACGTAACATACCCTATAAGAAATAACAAAAAAAAACCTTTTTTAGATTTAAATTATTGGTTAAAAAGTTTAAAATCCACCAATGAATAATATAACATTGTTACAAAATTTTCGGTTTCTGTACAATTTACATTCTAATGTCTTTTACCTCTCTGGGTTTACTACAAAAATGACAATCAACAGAATATTTTATTTCAGCAAAGAAAAGAGGCGGAGAAAAAACAGTTCTGCCTCGCTGTCAAGTATAGACTCATGCACAGCGGCGGAGGAAGCTGGTGCGGGGGGTAAACATGCCCCGTATGACTGCTCGGCACCCATTAAGGTAGGTCACATTAAAAACTATTAAGGATATAATAAATGTATAAGAATAGATGTTTACCCCAGACAACCATCTAGATCCAGTGTTTGGAATCTTTTTTGTCTGCTAGCAAATTGCTTTCTGCTCTTTAGTAGCGACTTGGCAGTGTTAATATTTCCGATGCTATTGGTTGATATTCAAAGATTCAATTGAAAGTCGGCACAGGGTCCACGTGATGAGGAAATAGAGTGTTAACCAATTATGTACATTTAGCTATGTGAGGAAAAAAAACGTTAGAGGTAATTTAGAAGGACTGACAAACAGAGTAAAGAGTGTATTCGCAAAGTTGGTAAAGTGTAGACACTTAAGCTTATGAATAGTAATAATTGACCCTACTAATAATATAGTACCACGCTTCGGGGTATTGTAATTAAAACTATAAAGAAAAAGTTTAAGAGATGAAAAGTGTATTGTAAAAATAAAGAATAACTATTTATATAATAATAATATGGTAAAATAGTAACATTCATTAATATTAAACTTGACTAGGGAATTGATAATATCCTTCATAGATACCTGTGGCAGTTTTATAGTATATCTGCCACAGATATGTAATTCAGACATTACCAATTACCCGGTCTGCCATACCTATGGGAGACTGGGGGGAGCAGTTGGTATCAGCTTGTGGGTCCTACCCCAAACGTAAGAGTCCCAAACGTCAGAGTGGACAAACGCAAGAGTCCCAAACGCAAGAGTCCCAAACGCAAGAGTCCCAAACGTCAGAGTGGGACAAACGTCAGAGTGGGACAAACGTCAGAGTGGACATTGCTTAAGTAAAACATCAGAGTCTATGCTATTTTAATTATATGACAAAAAATAGACAGTTAGGCCCCCTAGCCTGCCTAGCCGCGGGCGCTCGGCCCCCTAGCCTATAACCTAACCTAACCTAATCATAAAGAAAATGACTCTGGCTGCAGCACTCAGCACCCTGGCCTACCTAGCCGCAGCGCTCGGCCCCCTAGCCTGCCTAGCCGCGGGCGCTAGGCCCCCTAGCCTATAACCTAACCTAACCTAATCATAAAGAAAATGACTCTGGCTGCAGCACTCAGCACCCTGGCCTACCTAGCCGCAGCGCTTTAATGATTATAAAATCGAGACTCATACGTTTTACTTATAAAATGTCCACTCTGACGTTTGTCCCAAAAATCCTGCGTTTGTCCACTCTGACGTTTGTCCCACTCTGACGTTTGTCCCACTCTGACGTTTGGGACTCTTGCGTTTGTCCACTCTGATGTTTTTCCACTCTGACGTTTGGGACTCTTACGTTTGTCGTGGAACCAGCTTGTGCTGTAGGACTGAACTAACTTTTTAGAAAGAAATTTGCCTTTTTATATAAAATTGTTTAGGTGTTGGCTCAAAAGGGAAAGAGGTGGGGAGAGCTCTAAAAGCTATAAGTGTGCTTTGTTGTTTAACTTTTTAACAAGGATGGCTATGTTTTAGTTAGGTATGGCTTTTATAAGATTACATACATTAGTGGTTTACTAACAATTATATGACTAAACTTTATGAATTTTAAATAACAACAAAAAATGTTTAATTGTTGTTTTTACAATCATGAAACATGGGGTTTTTCTAATAATATATAAAATGAATTTTTAGTAAAGTAAAAAGTTTTTATTTTGATTATTAGATAAAAGAAAATTTAACTAAAAAATAGAAGTTTTGTAAAAAGGTGTACAAAGAAGTATTGGCTTTACTAGGAGCTGTGACTCATTTCTTTGTTGAAAAATCTTGTTGTCTAAAAGATACGTTAAAAAGCATGGGTGTATTCTTTAAACAACTGTGGGCTTAAATTAAAGATTAAACTTTGAAGTGAAGCTTTATAGTAATGTCTTTATATTTTGCTGGGAAGTTGTGTTGTTATGTTTTGCTTGAGAGCTATACTTATTTAATTACAAGTTTTATAAACATACAAATTTTATAGATTGACATTGTAAAAGTAGTAAAGAGAACTAAATATGAGTTTAAGGTTCTGCCTAAGAATATTCTGGTAGGGGCGCAGCCAATGGATTGTATCTTTGTGTAAAGAAAAGGGCCTCTGTGTTTTGAAGCGCGTATTTTTTAGGGTGTGTAATCTTAATGGTGAGAATCTTTTGTTGTATAATTTTGGAACTACACAAAGAATATTTTCAAAAGCAGTTTGTTTGGTTTTAAAGTTAGATGTTTATGGTAAGTAATGATTTATAAAATTGATTTTTTTTATAGTAAAATTTGAAAAAAATTGTAGGAGAGGAAAGAGAATTTTTCATCACCAGAGTGATTTAACCGCTTCCCCTTCTATTGTTCCACTTAAAAAGGATATGAAGTTTTTTGTGTAGCATTCATAAACTAAAACCGTTATTAATCATTAAATGCAATGGTGTAGTTTGATAAGATTATTTTTAATTTAACAAGATGTATTTATTAAGCTATTTCAACCTATTGAAATTATTGGATCATGAAAAGAAAAAAGTAGCTGGTATTTTCGTATTTTTACAGTTACTTTTGATAGGTTATTTTAGGTTAGGTAAATATCAATGATTGTCCCGCAGGGTTAGAGCTTCCCGCAAGTGTTAGAATTTAATTAGGAGTAAAGCTACTGTGAAAATGCGACGAAACCCGTTACTTCGTTTTCTTTCAGTGATTCGAATTATTTACCTACCTAGGGTAAAGCGGGGCGAACTCGGTCTTTTTTTCGGTTTTTGAACCTGCAAATCGTAAAAATTATTTTTTTAAATGGGACCAAGACCAGTAGAAAGATCTCGGAAAAGTCGATCAGGTCCTAAAAGGACGTAAACCTAGGACTTTGGGAAGTTTGTCAAAATTGATCTCTAAAACGGCACCGACTTCGCCCCGCCTTGAGGCGAAGTCGGTAGGGCATTTTCATTTCAAGCTTTGAAAAATCGATGACGTATTGATTTTATTACAGCATGCCCAAAAGGTAAAAGTTGCTAAATGTAATAAAGAGTATGCACAAAATTTTTTATTAAGATAGGTCAATTTTTTCTACAAAAAAAAATAATTTTTCCGAAGTACGCGAAATTTGACTTTTTTTTTCGAAAATTTTTTTGATAAAAAACATAAAAATACTACTAGGAAAAATAACTTTTTATGACTTTACAGGCCTGATCCTTAAAATTCAGGCAATTTTGAATAGATTTGGCCAAAAAAAAAATTAGTTCTATTAGCAAAATTTCCTAAAAAAATCAAGTTGAAAAAAAGAGAAAAGTTTGGCAAAATCTGTGGTCGATTTTCCAGCTTCAAAAAACCTATGACATATTGATTTAATTACAGCATGCCCCAAAGGTTAAAGTTGCTAAATGTAATAAAGAGCATTCACAAAAAAATTATGAAGATCGGACAATTTTTTCTACAAAAAAAAATATTTTTTTTTAAAGTACGAGAAATTTGACTTTTTTTCTCGAAAATTTCACTTTTTTATATAAAATTGAAAAAGTTAGTATAAAAAGTGAAAAAACCGAATTCGCCCCGCTTCACTTTTAGTCGATTTAGGAAAAAACTATACAAGCTTTTTTAAAGTTTTAAACGGAAATGGATAGCCTATTAGATTCTTAATAAGTCCCCTGAAGACGTCTAAGCTCTAGCTCTTACCAGTTTTTGTCCAACTTACCGTTTTTCCGACCGAAGCAAAAAAATCGAAAAAAATTTTTTTGTCGTCCGACTTTAAGACCCAATAAGTACCCTAAAAATTCATCTCACAAAAATTTCATTTTATACTTTTTTGTAGGCAATTTAATTTTATGTTTTTTTCTGTCAGTCGATTAGAACATGGAGAAAAATGTCATTTAATGAAGGTGGTCAAAATAATACCGACTTCACCTCAAAACCGAGATCGCCCCGCTTTACCCTATTGTTTTCAATAAACTTTTTATTAAGGTTGATGGAGCTAACTCCAGTTCTGGGTCTCCAGTCACAGACTTGGTGGACACTCTTGTACAAAAAATGGAGGAGCTTCGCGCCGAACCTGAGGCTGATAGGTGGGTAGTTTCACCAAAAAAAGACGACTTTTGTTTCTTTTAACGCAACTTATTTCCCGTATTTAAAGACTTCTCATATACAATAATAAATTAAGGGAATTCTAGACTCTTCTAAGCTACGATATATTTGGTCTTAAAACTCCATTCATCTTTAGGGTTATTTGATCAAAAAATAAGTAATACCTCTACACAATATTGTTTTTATCTAATTTAGTAGATAGGTACGCCTATTATTTGTATAGATTCTGGATCATGGAAAGAAAACGAAGTTGCGGGTTTCTTTGTATTTTCACAGTAGCTTTTCTCCTATTTCTAGCCCCTGCAAAGTGTGGGGGGGGGGGGCTCTAACCATCTGGGGCCTATTTCCTAACCCTGCGGGGCAATCATTAACATTTAGCTAACCTAACTTAAAACAACCTATCATAAGCTGCAATGAAAAAAAGACGAAACCCGCAACTTCGTTTTCTTTCCATGATCCTAAATTCTAATAGAAAATGATTTGTTAATAATCCTTATTATTGTAGTCAAGAGTTGGAGGCAAGATTTGAGCGTGTGAAGCTAACCAGTGCAGAGCTAGCTCCTGCTCCAAATCGTGGAGATCTAAATTCAGAATTCCTTCCCCCTCCACATATCAGGAATTTTATCATTTATTTCACTTTTAGTCAGCGATCCGGAGCTGTTTAATTTTTTTGTGGCTCCGGCTACGCGGAGCCGCTTGTGAAAATAACGGCTCCGACCTAAAATCAAGAAAAACTCAACATATTTTTTTGCCAAGTCTATTTTTGATTATTGAAGGTTTTAAAGGTTAATTTTTTTTATAAAAATAAACTTGAAAAATTTAAAAGGGGCATTTGCACACGGCACAACAGAGTTACCAAATTATAATTCTTATTAATTTTTTTTTTAGCTAACCCGGAGCCAGAGCCGTTTTTTGCCGTCTCCGCAACTGATTTGTTGTATATTAGTTTTTTTCTATTGTATGATTTGTTTTGCTTTGCAGTTTTTGGTGTATTATTTTTATCACTAAAAGGTCAACAACTTTTCCTGCTAGGTAGAATTCTTTTGCAAAATCTAGATAATTTGCACATTATCTTTCTAATTTTGCACCGTGAAATGTTACCTGTCTTAATTTATGTCAAAATAAAAATCTTGAAAACAATACCTACTTACTTTTAAACAGGGATGCGGAGCGGGTATATCTTGATTTTTTATACCTTGATTAAACTTAATGTTTAAATTTTATAATTTGGAAACCCTTTTAAGTGTTTCAAGTCCATTTTTCTCAAAAATTAAACTTTCTTCAAAAGTAAAAAATAGATTTGGAAATTTTTTTTAGAGTTTTTTATTTAAGGTAGAAGCCGGCCGCAAATAAAATCAAACGGGTCCACATCCCTGCTTTTAAAGATAGAAAACAAAGACTTTAAGAAGTGGTGCTACTTATAGATTTACAAAAGAGAATGGCGTTAAGATTGTAGAAAACATATTCTCTGTGATCTTTTGGCGTTGAACGTACGGACATAATCAACTGCTAGAGTAGCTGGGCTACTTGAAATAAGATATGACTCAAAACAGTAGAAAAATTTTTGAATTATCAAGATAATAAAGTAATTTGTTCAAATTTTGATAATTTAATTTTATGGTCTACGAAAGATAAACAACATGACTATTCTTTTTGATAATATCAAAGTATACAAGGAAATTTTTGTCCAGAAGTAGAACCGCATTATATTATGATAATAATAATAATAATAATGTTTATTTGGTGCTGCCAGGTACCCCCTAGCTTAGGAGATAGCACATACAATACTCTAAATTGCTGCTATCTATCGACAATTTAGAGTTTACATTATGATGTTTAGTCTCATACAAAATAAAATAATATATACTAAGAGATTAATTATTAACTAAATATAAATTGGTGGAAAAGAAGTAAAATTTTCAGGATATGCACCAGGAGCTACAGGAGTACTATCTTGACCAAAATGGGGATAGTGTATTTGATTCCTGAAGCCCCTTTTTAAAGAAGACGAAAAGAAAAAAAAGAATATAAAACAAATTAAATGTGAAAGGGAAAATTGAAACTTTAATTTAGTTAAATTGAGTTGTGAGGATGGTAAAAAAAAGTAAAAAAAAAAAACACAAATAAACATTTATATTATGTTAGAGAAATCAGTAAATAATAAGAAAAATGAAAAAAAAAAATATATGAAGGAATTTAGAGAAAAAAAAAAACAAAATTAATATGAAAGTAAAGAGAATAAAAAGGAAAAATAATAAGATAGATCATTGTTGTATATAATTTTAATACCATATTTCAAGTTTTAAAATATCATTGAAGATTAATAAGTAAAGTTTTTATAAAAAAAAAGGAGAAAGAAAAAAAACATAAAAAGGGAAAAAAAGCAATACTTCAAGCCTTTGTCATTGTATTATTTTTCAAAAAAAAAACAGAAATTTCTCAATTCAAAATAATATTTTTTTATAGAATGCCACTTTGAGCTTTGCCCTATATTCAACCCTCCCCTCCCTGCCAAAAAACAACACTCCCCTCCCCGCCAAAAGACAACCCCCCCCCCCCCCTACTTAAAAAATCACTAGGTTTTTTATGAAATCAATTTTCAAGATCTGTTTATGCACTCAGAACAGTTTTCTCTATTACAAATAAAATTAAGTTTTTCCAACAAAAAATCTTTGAGTTTCATACAAAATTGTTTTCTTGACATAACTGTGCTAAAAGTATAAATAACCTCGTCATTATTATTATCATTTTCATTTTCAGGATTAGGATTAGTATTAGGAATAATGATTTCATTCCATAACTTTGGTAGATCAGAGTAAGGGAATTTTTTAAATGTCTCAAGTCTAACAAATGGAACATTGTACTGTTGATTATTTCTAAGGACTCTTGTTGTTCTTGTGCTATTTCTAATCCATAAGTTATCAAAAGAACATGGAAGCCTATGATTAACATAATCAAACATAAATTGTAATTTAGAATAGACAATTTGTTGAGTTACAGGAAGAATTTCTAAATTTTTAAATAAAATTGTAGTATGTGCATTATATTTTGAGTTGGTGATTATTCTCAGTGCTTTTTTTTGCTGTTTTACAATTTTATCAAGAGTTGATGCTGCTGCACTTCCCCAAATTGGGGCACAATATGTAAGATGGCTATGGACAAGTGAATTGTATAGAGTTTGCAATGCTTTTCCACCAATAATATGTTTTGCAGCATTTATAGCAAATAATGAGCGTGAAATCTTTTTATTTATCATATCAATATGATATTTAAAGTTTAATTTAGGATCTAGATAAACACCTAGAAATTTAATTGCAGGAGTTTCACTCCTTGAGTTGACATATGAAAGTTTGTGTACCAAATTTGGATCATTTTGGTTATCATTATTGTGATCAAGATTAATACTAATGCTATCAAAGTCAATTGTTGATTCATCTTTTGTAAATATCATAAATTTAGTTTTTGATGGATGTAGGCTTAACTCATTAGTTCTAAACCAATAAGTTATTTTTCTTAATTCAATATTAAGAATATCAATAATATCATGAAGGTTTTTACCCGAAATTAAAAAACTGGTATCATCAGCAAAAAGTAATGTAAATAGAGTAGTACATTTAGCTAAGTCATTGATATAAATTAAAAATAGTAAGGGTCCTAAAATAGAACCTTGAGGTACACCTTTGTTAATATATTTCATATCAGACTTTTCATTGTTGATGTAAACAAATTGTTGTCTATTTGCTAAGTAATTTTTAAACCATGTCAATTCTGTACCATTGATTCCAAGCTTAGAAAGTTTGTCCAGCAAGATTCTATGAGAACAGCAATCAAAAGCTTTTTGTAAATCACAAAAGACTCCAACTGTATACTTTTTATCATTACTATTCTTTACAATTTCATTTATTAGATGAAAAATGGGCTGTATGGTTGACTTTTTTTTCTGAAAGCCATATTGATGTTTGTAAATAAGGTTATTTTCATCAAGATATGCAGTAAGTTTATTTGCAACTATTTTTTCAAGAATTTTTGAGAAGATTGGCAAAAGACTTATTGGTCTATAATTAGACATGTTACTTAATAGATCCGATTCTTTTGTTTTAAGTTTGAAAATTGGCAAAACTTTGGCTATTTTGAGCTCATTTGGAATGTTGCCTGACTGTAAGGATAAATTTATAATGTGAGTGAGAGGAATAGCAATATTTTCAATGATTTTTTTCATAAGTTTATTAGAAACACCTAGCATGTCTTGGCTTGATTTAGACTCTAGACCATTTACAATTGTTACTATATCTTTAGGCTGAATATGAGTAAATGAAAATATGGAGTCAGATGCAGTGGTATAATAAGTGCAGTCTCTATCTGATGGATTTATTTTAGTTGTAATATCATCTGCAATGGTTGTAAAAAATTCATTAAATTTGTTAGAAATATCTTTCCCCTCCTTATAGCAAACCCCATCACAGTAAACTGTAATACACTAGGTATAATAATATCCTTACTACTTAGAAAATCTTGTTAAGTATTTGGTAACATGAATATGTAAACTTTAGTTAACCAATAGCAAAGCTTTTAAAACATATTATCTTTACTGCGATTTTGTTTGTGTGTTGGAAGCGAAAAATTGACAATATGGTTGGGCCGGATACTTTTTTGGCCGGATACCGGAAACCCGGCTGATTTCTAATGCTGGATATCTGGTATCCGACCGGATATCTGGCCAACGCCAAATATCCGGAAAATTACCGTATATCCGGAATTTTAAATCAGCCGGATATCCGGTATCCGGATAGTTTCAATATCCGGTATCCGGTATTTAGAAGTGAAATAAATGTTCAATATAATTGTAGAAAATTCCTGTTAACTGCTGATTTCCACTATGTTGATTTCGCACAGAGGGATAGGAAACTAGAATTCCCTACTTTCAGAATACAGGTATGTTATTGCTGGTAGTTTCACTCATACTATCTTGTCCAACATAGAACCCCCCACTCTTATATTGAAATAAATTTAAAATAGTGTGTGGGGGGTGGGGTACTTTTTAGGGAGGATATCCTTATAATAAAATAACGTTTGTCTGTACCGAAGGATCTCGCTAACCGCTGAACATATCGGATTCTCCTTAACAGGGTAGCTTCTCATAGGTCTGGGGAAGGGTACCACCACCATCCCAAGAGAAATCACAAAAATATAAAAAAATTACATGTTACGCATTATTTAAAAAAAAAAACATTTAAAGTGCCTCTAGGCCTCTAGGGGCGTATCCGCTATTGTTATATATGTTACAGGTAAGCCGTTCCTTTAAAATTAAAGAGCTTTTTATATTTTGGACAGATTGTTTTGGAGGGCCGATTTTTCTTGGAAAGGTGAAGGTACCTCTCCTTGATTAGTTAAGCTTTATTCTAAAGGGGAACTATATCGGTTTAGCGGTTAGCGAAATCTTAATCTACAGACAGACACACATCTTGTTACTTAAATGTAAGGATTATTTTTTAGTTGGGTTAGGCCGGATATCCGGCCAGTTACCAGATATTGAAACTGATACTTATTTATATTGCCGGATATCCGATTATCCGAGCGTATATCTGGTAATTTGCCGGATATCGAACATTGGCTAGATATCCGGCTGGATACCAGGTATCCGGCATTAGAAATTCGCTGGATATCCGGTATCCGGCCAAAAAAGTATCCAGCCCAACCCTACTTTTTAGGATTTCAATTGGGAGGAGGAAGGTTTCTCTGTGATATCACGATTCTACGACGAAATAGCGCAGCTACTCGATGACAAGTTCAGGACGGCGTACAACATGACTTACAGAACTATGGGTAGGCTGACGGCCATTGATACAACCATGTTCAGACGAGCTACGTGGAATTACATTCAGGTAGGCACTCCCAAAATTTTGAATTTTGAAAGTTTATCCCTCACCCCACCCCACCCCCACCTGGTAGTGCGAATGGGGCGCTTGTCCAATATTATGGTATGGAGATCGCTCTTCTATGAGTACTACTAAAATTCCTACTTTTACTGCAATACACATAGACATTCTCATCGTCGGTTCGTCAATTTAGAATGCTTATCCCTCTATTCCCACAAGTATAATACGAATTTGGTTGAGCCTGTGGTAGCTCAACAAAGACCCACGCGAGGTATTATATTGCTTTAAACTAAGAATAAATGGTTGGTTATGGTATTCGATCTGTATTATATAAGTATATTAAGCACTCAAGAAGGAAGATGATTTTATAAAGTGTATTTACATTACAAGTGAATAAGTTAAGTATGAAAATATTTACAGGATAAGTGATAATAATCATAAGTAGTGTAGGACAGAAAAATGCCCCAAGTCCTAAGCATTGAATTGTGCTAAGTGTTAGAGTTCTGACATAAGGCCTAAGCTCAATTCATGCTAAGTACTGAGGGTCCTAAATTTAAACTACAATGCGTGCCAAACAACTAAGTCATTACCTTTAAAGCCAGAAGAACTTGATGGTTAGAGAGTCAATAAATAAGTGAGATATTTTAAGAAGTGCAAGCTATAACATCAACTATTAATAAGGATCTAAGCACTTGTCTGTTTAATTAAGTGTCTGTATGTTAAACTTGTGACGTAAATCAAACTATGGTTGTAGGCATACATACTTGAACTAAGTGGTTACATGGTTACTTTAACAATAAACATAATGTTTTAATAAACATATAACAATAATAAATCACATACAATTTACCATGATTAGGCTAGCATTACCCATATATGGTATTATATTGGTAAAGATAGGCTAATAAATACTTAAAAGCATATAAAAGGTGCCCTGGGGCTAGCTAGAGTAATTGTATCTCGTGCCTGAGTTGCGCTCGGTAATTGCCGTGGCACGTCAATCAAATATTCAGATTCTACTTTTATATGGTGTAAAATTTATAGTAAACATAGGTAGATGGACTAGATGCGAAGCATTTCTGTAAGAGTCTCATTCGTACGTTCAAAAAACTTTGAAAATTGGGGATCGCATCTCCACACCAAAAAAAAAAAAAAAAACTTGGACGCCCTTGATAATGTTCCTCATTTATCTATAATTCAAAGTAGCTTGATGTCTGTCCGTCTGACCGTCTGTCTGTCCGTCTGAAGCTTAAGATCTCAGTAACCGTTGAACCGATTGGGCTCTACTCTTCAGGGATTATACCTACTGGTCCTGTGATGGTTTTCAGCTATTTTCCTGGGGGGTGGGACACCCCCAACCCCCCCAAAAACTAAAAAAACCACCCCCCCCAAAATTTTTTTTTACATTTTTTGTAAAATCTCAGCAACTGCTTAACAAATTGGGCTCCACTCTTCTGGGAATATACCTACTGGTCCTCTGGTGGTTTTAGGCTATTTTCTAGGAGGGTGGGACACCCCAACCCCCCTAAAATTAAAAAAATACCTATTTCCAATTTTTTTAATTTTTTTAAAATTTTTGTAAACAAAAACCAGTAATTGGGTTGGGGGAACCCCACTGCACCATGGGGCGAAGCCCCCATGAACCCCTCCCCCCCCAAAAAAAAAAATTTCACCAATAAATTTTTTTGGGCTTTTTGTAACTTTTAAAAATTGACATCTTTGAAAAGTTGTTGCAATTATAGGTATTAAATAAAATTTACAGAGGAGAGTTTTCAATTTTTGTGTATATGTGGTCCAATCAGTGGGGCTTCAGAGCTTGCGCCGCATACAGGGTACTCGCTTATGCTCACCCCGTACGAGATATACGGTAAACAACCTGGGTTTAATTTTTACGAATTGAAATTTTTGTGCATACGGCGCACAACCTGGGTTTAATTTTACCAAAGAGTAATTCGGCAAAGTATAAATTTTTTGAAAATATAACTATAAAATTATTCTGGAGGGTTGACTTTCCATTACCTAATGGGGCGAAGCCCCTAGAGGCTAGGGGCGAAGCCACTAGTTAGATATATAATATAGACAGTTCCTCCAGTAGGAGGGAAGCGGATGGTATAGGGGTTATCATTATATTAGCCAGCTGAAAGTAGCATAGGTACTATCCACGTTTTCTATATCCATTGTAAAATCCATAGTTTCTTTATATCATTGTACCATAATAAAGATAAATTGGTAAACATCCCCTTGATGAATTATATTTATCCCTTATGTAGATTAAAATTGTTTGTTAAAAACTTGGAATACACAGGTTTGGAACCAAACAATCGAAAATAAGATAACGTGGTTATAAACTTTGGTTACACGTGTATTTTATGATCTAATAATATCCCCTTCTTCCCTGTCTGTTTTCAAAAGCGAAGCTTTTTATAATTAGGGTCGGTCCGTACGTCCGTCCGTACGATGGATAGCTTTTTTGGTTAATTTAGGCATGTTAGAATTGTCCAGTCGATTTCAAACTTTGCATATTGATTCCTGTAGTAGTTAGGTACCCTTAGAAAGCGTAGCAACTCTATATTCGTTACCAGAATGTCCGAACGTCCATTTTCAACATGTTGATTTTTTACTTTTTTAACAACAATTTTATATGTGATGTAATTATCCGATTTTTGAAGTACTGATTCCTATTACAATAGGGTACAATATTATAAGCGAAGCATCTCTATAATCAAGTCCTAAAAATGTCAGTATGTCCATAAACAGAATTCTGTATTTTAAAAGTTTTGCAACAAATTTTGTCAAAAATTTATTTATATTTTATTTATATTTTGTATATATTTTGTATATTCAATTATGTTACTCTACAGGAGTTCGTCTGTCCAACTGTTTTTTTTTATAGCTTCGCTTTTATGGATGTTGTCATCCTTGTTAATAACAATATATCTCTGAATATTAATTCAAAATTTAAAATACTATTTTAGTGTCTGTATGGAATCAGATGGGATGATTATGATTATTCCAGAGTTAATGTTCTTCTCCACAGGTATTGTAATATTTAGTTTATATACAGGGTGGGCCAGATAAATCCGGACTTTTTCTTATTTTTAAACAAATGAACATAAAATCGTCAATTTTAAAGATTTTATTGAATTTTGAAAACTGGGAAGTAAACTAGGTATATGACTGTTAGATTATTCAATAAAATCGCCGCCAGCCTCAATCACCGCCTTTACCCGCCCCCTAAACCGCCCCCCGACCCTGGTCACCATGTCCCTGTCCAAGATGGCGAAGTTCTCCTTGATAGTGGCAATGAGGGAGGTCTTATATATGAAGATCGGGGCTGCTAAGAGGCCACATCTCCTTAGGGACGTGAGTAACCGCAGGATCCAAATATACCCATCTTTCAAGCTACCATTCGACACGGCGGCTCTCATTTTGGCCACAATTAAGCTAGAACAACGTTTTATACCTTTTTGGAAATGGCATAAAGATTAAGCTATGGTTATCATCGCAATACATAGTCTAATACGATTTTTAAGGTTCCAAATAGGCCCATGTAGTCGAGAACCGAGAAATTTTCAAGATTTTTGACACCTTAAAATCTGCCACGTTTCACTTTGCCGGAGTACTACGGCCAAACCAGATGTGATAGAGAGCTACAGTTTTTTTTCTAGTGTCTTAATTAAGTATCTTACAGTATCTCCAGCAAGTTTCATAAGTCTATCTCAGCTACAGATGGGCTGAGATCAGATTTAGTGGGCCCATATTGAGAATCTAGGGTAAACTAGCGCTCATTTCGAATCTGCCATGTTGAACATAAGCGCTGCCAGCTCGGAGTGCACATCCTCCATCCTCCAAAAAAATTTATTGGCAAAAAGGTAATTACCTAAGCTTTTTATAGTGTGGTCAAATGTCCTGATTGGTCAAGTAGTTTTGGTGCTATGGCCGTTTGAAAAAAGTCCGGATTTATGTGGCCCACCCTGTACAACTAGCGACTACGCCCCCCCTAGAGGCCTCTAGGGGCTCTTGAGAAGGGAGTTAAATCCCAAAACTCAATATTTACATTTATATTTTTTTAAAATTAAAATAGGGGAGGGGAGACGATTTCTCTTTGGAGGGTGGTTTTACCCTATCCCAAAATAATCATAAACTTTCTCGGGACCTATGAGAAGCTACTCTGTTAAGGAGAACCCGATCGGTTCAGCAGTTAGCAAGATCCTTCGGTACACAACACACAGACAAACAGACATCCTGTTACTTTTAATAAGGATCAGCGTCATTTTACTGTCATTTATACAGTAAAAATTCAGTTTGTCATAAATACATCCATCACTGGCGAATACACATCCACTGCACTGTAAATTTGCTGGATGTGTAAATGGCAGTCCCCCCCTCATATACCTCTAGGGGCACTTGTTCAACTTTTAAAATAAACTTACGTTATGTTCTTTATCTGAAAGCATGAGAAGCTAAATTTAGCCAAAAACATGAAAAGTGTACTGAAGATTGCGATTCCATGGTAAGCCAAATAGCACTCTGTTAAATAAAATGTCTTTTTATAAAGAAAAAGTTTGTTTTAAGATATTTTCTTATTTCTTTTGATTCGTCATATTATTTTAAGGAAAAAAATATTGTATTTGTTAAAACAATTTTCAAGTAATATTTAATGTAAAAATGATAAAAAATTTATGAAATATTTGTTTCAGAGACACCTAGTGCATAATAATTGAACTATATTTCCAAAATATCTATTTTAAATAAACACATGCATGCTCTAACATGTTTTTTATTTTTTAATTTTATTTTTAATAGGAGTTTTCCAAAAGATTTTTTTATATTAGATACCTATAGGTAAATTCCAAATTAGTTTGATATAAAAAAAAAGTTGGATAGGGTGGTGGGGGAGGGAGGTTGTAGAGATGTCGTAATTTAGGATTTCGGGGTTAAAAAACAAAAGGAATGTACTCGTTCGTAATTTTGATTTTCAACGTTTTTTAGTAGCGAAGCTACTATGTAATTCATTTTGTCTTTCTGTCCTCAATGTGATAGAACGCGGATTTTTTTGGTAAAGGTTCATCGGTCCGTTGGCCATGCTTTTAAAACATAAATATGTAATTTTTATAATAGTTTCGTGATTTCTTATGAATTATCTTTTTCCTATTAACCGTTTGTCCATCCATGATTTTTTTGTGCCTCGATTCTTATGGATGTTGACATAACAGATCTATAGTATAGATGTATATACAGACAACTACCTCCCTTCCTTTTTCAAAGACCTCTTTCGTCTGCTTCTAAATTATTTTCTGCTACTTAGCTTTGTAATATAAGCGATACCATTGGTTGATTTTCAATGACCCAATAGGAAGGTTTCACAAGGTGGTTGCGATGGGGAGATACAGTTATTTAACCCTTTCTACCTCTAGTGTTTTACTCTAATGTTGACATGCTTGTTCTATTTCAGGTCGCTAAAGAAGTATATAAAAACAGCTGCTTGTTATCCAAACAGATGTACTTCTCATGATTATAAATCTATCATGCAAGATTTTCTACCTTCAGAAAAGGTAAATTGGCGGTTTCCCTCAGAGTGCCAGTCAAGTTTAGATCCCCCGCGTCCAATATTTAAAAAAAATTAAATTGAAGAAAAATGTTAGTGGGGAGGGGGTTAGTTTTTCGTTTTCTGCTTTTCTAACACTAGGTTAGCTACTCCTTCCCTTATAATCAATTTACTTTAAATATAAGGCGGGGTTTTCAGAGCTTGATAGGCACTATTGAGGGAAAGAACTATTAATTAAAAGATTTATTTTGCATAAAGGGGGAGGTAGGTTGTGCTAAAATTCCGTAAAGCTGTGAGTTTTCAGGCTTAAAAACAGTAGGAGTAGAATGATAATATTCACTAAATATTTTTCACTAATATTTTTGTCTATAGTTCTGTTCAATAAGGAATACACATATTTAGTGAATATTATAGTTCTACTACTGTTTTTAAGCCGTAAAACTCACACCTTTACGGAATCTTAGCACAACCTACCTCCCTCTTTCTTACCTTATAATTCTAAAGAATTTTGGCATTCATTATTTTTCTGCTTTTATTACAGAGGAATATAAACAATTAATGAAAGTATAAGATATAAAAAAACTTGTTTAATAAATGGATAAACATTAGATTTATCTGTTAGTTGGTTCTATCTTGATATATCTGTAAGGTTTTTTTTTGTCTGTAGCTTAAGATTTAGCTCATCTTTGAGAGTCCATTTTGGGCTATTTTACTGCCTTTCTTAATCCCATCAAATACAGAGCCCCAAGATGTTAGGAGCGAAGTCGCTAATTACATTCTAAATTAAGAAGATACTAAATATCCCTTTATACCTTTCGGCTACTTTTATATTGAATCCTCTATGTTGTAGTAACTGTATTGTCAACGCAAAATAAACAAACATGTCTATCTCCACTTGTTAACTGATACCTTACACTAACTTTGTTTAGATTTACCAAGGGTGAAATTGTCCATAGCAAGATGTTTTTTTGCCCAATAAAGTATTTAATAGTTTGTGAAAAAGTACGGGGATTATGAATTGTTTATTATCTGAGACGGGGGGGAGGGGATGTGTGTGTAACTTTGGAAGTCTATTAAAATGTAGCTTTTGACCACAACAGTTATAAAGCTAACTTGAAAAGAAAGTTTCTTTTTTTTTGGAGGGGGGGAGGGTTTCACTTTAGGTGATTTGATTGAACTTTGGTTGGGATAAAAAGGCCCTAAACAATTTTTTCACCCCCCCCCCCCAAAAAAAAAAAGCAAACAAAATTGTTTTGGATAGGATATTTATTCCTACTATAGACGTTTTGATTAAGAGATATCTTGTTGTGTTATTGAGGACTCATCATTTTTATTTTAGGTGCACGTGTGCCTGCTTGTGGCCGAGGCAAAATTTCAATCAGAACTTCTCTATGCACTCAGAGCCATCGCCACTCACTTCAGAATATGAAATTATTCAACAACGACGACATTTCAAATTGTCAAAGACGACTTTCATGTTAGCAAAGACGACTTTGATATCAATATATGTAGATGAAAATAATAAAATAGAAGCAAAATTTAAGTAAATCAAACACCAAATACGCCTATTAATTCTTTCCTTCGCACATTTTCAAATTTATTCCATGTGGTAAGAGATAAAATGTTAAATTATTTGCCTTTATAATCAGGGTTCAGGGAGAGGACAGTTAAAGATAAATTATTTTTCCTTTAAATTCTACTTTTGGTATCTTATACTGTTCTCTTCCCTGACTGCTTTTTCTCACAACGTACTTACCAAAACTGAATGATATTATAACAACTAATCATAAAATGCTAATTATAGAAGTTATAGAAAATGTCAATTTTTATTAAAAGGGGATTGTTTCATGAGTGGGATTGAGTTAGTTTGCCCATAAGAATAGTAATCCATCAAATATTCCCATGGAATTGTCCCTTTTTTTTGATAAAACTTTTACATTTTCTAAACTTTCATGAAAATTAATCAAGGTATTTATTTAAGAGGAGGGAAAAAGGCATTACTCACATAATAAGCAATAACCAAATATTTTGATAATTTATTAACATCTATAGAATTATTAAATTAACATAGCTTTTTTGTATATTTATCCAAAGGAGAAACAGGGCTCGATAGCCATCCATTTTATGTGCAGCTCTGGCAGAGGCTGAATAAAGGGGTAATTTTGTTGATCGTCATTGGGAATGTAAATCATTTCATTGTACATTGTCTTATCCCTTAAGATCTTTGACAATTAAACAATATGGCATGTAAAAACAATGGCGCTTCAGAACAGCTCTATAGTCCAGAATTCTGCCTATATTGTGAAAAAAAAATTCCTTTTCCCTACCTCTTAAAACTTATACATGAGCTTCTAATGTGTCAAAAAAATTTGAGATTTGAAGAGCTTATCCTAATGTTACTTCAAATCTGATGAAACTACGATGCAAGATATACTATACAAATATGAAAGTATATGGGATACCGTTTGCAAGATCTTACTGGATATACAATACATACATCCAGATACTGTTGTCCTTAAATATGCTTTCTTATTTGTACAATAAAAAAATCTACTAACGAAATGGTGAAAAAATCTTTTTTTTACAGCATTGCCTAAGTTTTTAAGCTTTAATTTATAATCAACATTATTAAACCTTGTGTTACTTTTTTTAAAATTTGTTCTGAGAAACGGACAGAACATTTTTTTCCACTTTGACGCGCAACCTGTGATTAAGTTATTATTTCAGCAACTTAAAAACCAGTCTCTTAGTTTATTTTTATGTACAAAAGGGCCTATTTTATCATGACGTTTTCAAAGTTAAGCCTAAATGATATGTTAAATGTTTGTTTTCTAATAACATTTACCTTCAAAATATATTTTATTTTTAAAAATTCATATGGGGTATTTTGTCGTATTTTCACAGTAGATTTTCTCATATTTTCTCCTATTACCTAACCCTGCAGGGCAATCAGTTAATCTAACCTAAAATAACCTATCAAAAGCTGCTGTGAAAATACAATGAAACGCCCCTTAAGAGGCGTTGCCATGAAAGGGACTTTACCCAAAAATTGTAGAATTAGTTTTTAATGTATCCTCAAAACTAAACACTTTTAAATCACAAAAATTTAAAATGTCATAATTGTAAAAAAACGGACTTTAAGATATCAAAAAACTTATTCATTCAGTCATTTATTAAGAATTAATTATTAAATATATATATTTTTAAACTTCTAAATGTTTAATATAAATATTAATATTTTAACCGTTAAAATTAACTTAACTGCACAATACTTATACATTCAGCATAAATTTAACCTAAAATTATAATTATATACTAAAATGATATTAAATAGAGTAGGGTTGGGCTGGATACTTTTTTTGGCTGGATACCAGATATCCGACTGATTTTTAATGCCGGATATCCGGCAAATTACTGGATATTTGGCATTATAAATGAGCCGGATATCTGGTACCCGGATAGTTTTAATATTTGGTATCCGGCCGGGTATTGAAAATGGCCGGATATCCTGCCAAACCGGATATCCGGCCCAACCCTAAAATAGAGCAAAATAGTTAATAGTATCAATATTATAATTTTTCAAATATGAAAAATTGAAAATTTTTAATATTTGAAAATTTAAAATAATATAAACTTATCACATATATTCTTAATAGAATAGATTAAAATTAATGCAGTATAATACTGTATCTATATTGTATGTTATAAAAAAAATTAATAAGATGTCTTTTTTCTTTTTCATAAATCAATGATTAATTAAGTCATCTTAATGTTTTTTTTTGTGTAATTGTATCCGTTACCAAAGTAGGTTGTACTACTTATTATTTTTATTTTGAAAGAGGTTTTAAAATTTTTTTTTAACATTTGTGTCTAAATTTATTTTGTGTAATTGTGATTATGGATGGACTGGATACCGGATATCCGGCTGATCTCTTAATCATGAAAATAGAATACAAAAAAAACTTTGGATGCTACCCACCATTTTACTTGTAGTTAAGAAACAATAAAATACTTTTTTGGCTTTTGTCTGCCATATTTTTGGTCCAAAATGAGTTTAAATTTTTGGCGGATTCCGATTTGGATTGCCAACCCTAGTTAAAATCACATATTACCAAACACAAAATTAGTTTTGTCACACTTGTTTTAAAAAAAAATATGCCACCCCTCTGCGCTGTGTCTACATTAATCATTCATTCTTGTTTTACCCAAAGTTTTTTAATAATTATTATTTCTATCAGTTTTATTTTTATTGTTTTTTTACATGTAGAAATTGTTAATCAAATGTTAAATGTTTAATAGAAATCTTTGGAAAAGGGGGAGGTAGGTTGTGCTAAAAATCCGTAAAGGTGTGTGTTTTAATGCCAAAAAATAGTAGTAGAATGATAATATTCACTAAATATAAATATATAAAAAAAATTTCTATGGTTCTTTTTAATAAGGAATACACATATATATTATCGTTCTACTACTGTTTTAAGCCTTAAAACTCACACCTTTAAGAAATTTTAGCCCCCTTTATTCAAGCTAAAAATGTCTCAAATTAAAAAATATTTTTTTTACATCACAGTAGATTAAGAGGCATTTTTAATGGAAATTATAATGGTGGATTTTCAGTGATTTTAATCATTTTGAAGAATACACTTGTTTTGATATTCTTTACATTCAACCAATAATTAAGGACTAGATAAGGGGCAATTTTGTTTATCAAAATTAGAGGGTATAATCTAAGATCCTTAGGTTTAATACAAATTATATGATTCAAATGGATTAAAATCCTGTAATATCCATCTTTTTAATGTAAATATATTTTTGTGGCATGTGCACTTATTAATAATATACAATACATATATATAATAATCTGTGAGGGGTTTATGGCATCCAAAAAAAATCTTGTGTATAGTCCCTTTCGTGGCAACGCCCCTTAAGTGGCGTTTCTTCGTAGTTTCACAGTAGCTTTTCTCCTATTTCTAGCCCCTACGGGGCAATCGCCTAACCTAAAATAATAAAAACCATTTTCAAAATACGACGAATCGCCCTTTAAGAGGCGTTGCCATGAAAGGGACTATACATAAAATCTTTCCACCTGTCGAACTGCTGTTATTATGTAGAATCATGCATACATTATAACAATTAGTGAAGGCAAAATAGTTTTTATTTCAGGTGCCATATCTTCATCCTCTAGAATAATAAAAAACCTATTGACTTAACATTTAATGAAATGTTTATTTTATGTACAAAAAAATTAAATAAAATGTAATATCAAAATGTTTTGTTGCTTTTTTGAATACTACTATACGCCCCTAGAGGCCTATAGTGGCACTTTAAATGTAATGTAAAAAAAAATACATAACATTTCTATGTTGCGTTCAAGTCTCTAAAATTTCTGTTGGGAGGATGGTGGTACCCTCCCCCAAAATAGTTATAAACCTTCCTGGGACCTATGAGAAGTTACCCTGTGAATAGAGAACCCGATCGGTTCAGCGGTTAGCGAGATCCTTTGGTCCAGACAAACACACATCCTGTTACTACTTTATTATAAGGATGTTTTTTTTAATACTGACTATAGATTTAATTAGAATCGCCTTTCCAATGCAATGGGATCCTTGATTTAGGCCTAGCACAGAGGTGTGTACAGAAAATAAATCTAAGAATATAAATTTGTTTAATAGCAACTAAACTTTTTTAGGCTATTTATTTTACTTCAGAATATTTTCCTAACATTTTAAAATGGGTATGGCCTTATCATAAAAGGGTTCTTCAATATTCTAAGCTTAAAGTCAAAAATTTTGACCAAAACAATTAAACATCTTGTAGCCTGTAGCGATTTTAATGGTATGCATAACTTTTTTCTACTGTTAACACACGCGGCGCAATTGAATTTTAAATATATATGCATTTTTTGGCACACCCTAGAACTACTACAGGCATCACAATGCTAAGTTTGAATTCGATAGGACAATTCTAAGATGCCTAAATTAAAGATATTCGTACAGACTGACCTTTATTATAGAAATGCTACGCTTTTAAAAAGATACATAGTTGGATGTTATATGTTTATTGTGCATAATATGAAGATAGGCCCAGAATCCAGTAGACTGCCACAAAAATTAGAAATACAGTTGGTAAAAATAGTTTTATAAACAGCTTCATTTGCTTCAAGATTTTGCTGGATGTTCCTGGTTTATTAAGGTTACATTGAAATTGTATTCCTGTTATTCTGTCCGTTTAGATTTCGCTAACCACGGAACCCTTTGAGTTTTTCGTTACAAAAAGCTTCACATTAATTCCAAGGTGGTTTTGGTCTATTTTATAAAAAGAAGGATGACAAGTTGACAACATCCTTAAAGCAAAGCTCTAATATGGTAGAACAAACAAATATTAACACTTTTAAATTGTCAGAACAGAATAAGCAGAACATTAATTTGTTAGTCTAAACTAAATTATAAGTAAATTTGTTGAAAAACTGCTTCAATGCAGAATACAGTTTAAGGACCTACTCATATTTTATGTCTTGATTATAGAGATACTTTGTTTATAACATTGTATCTCGTTGTAATAGGAATCAGTATTCTAAAAAATCAGACGAATAGGATAATTACATATCACATAAAAACTAGTTTTCAAAAAGGTTAGAAATCTACATGTTCTACAATCTATACGGATGTACGGACATTCTGGTGATGATTATAGAGTTGCTACGCTTTCTAAATCGTACCTAACTTCTACAAAATTCACCATGTCTAAAACATCGATTTGAGCTATCAGTTACGGACGAACATATCCTAATTAAAGAAAAGCTTTGCTTTAAAAAAGTTCTTATTTACAGAATGATTCCTACTCAAACTAAATTCCATGTAACTATTCCTTTGAGACTTTCTTTGCTGAGCTGAAACATGAGAGTATGGCTGGAGATGATGATGACCGGGTAGATCAGGTTCACTATCATCCATATGTCGATCATCTTGATGTAGGTGGAGGCGGGCAGAGAGTTGAAGGTGGAGATGAAGATGGAGCCAATGGTCATCATGATGGTGGCATTCACAGCAATTATACCTGGCAAATCAAGTTTACAATTCCAGGAATTTATAGGGATAAAACAGTGGACGATAAATTTTTATGTACATTCCCTAAGATTTTCCTTTTGTAGATAAAAGTTATTGGTTGAAAAGTTTGGAAACAACGAGAGTGCTCAACGTGCGTAAGTCCACGTATGAGAGGTAGTTTATACAAAATCAAAACCAATATAATTTACAGTGCCATGTCCATCCCTTTCCTGATGAAAACAAATTTTTTTACAATAATTTTAATTCATACAATATTCTTTTTTTTCTATTAATTAAATACCTAAGTAATCATATATTCATTTATGCATTGTACATAATGACAACTAGGATCTAGTGCAGTTCACGGTAAAATATTCCTGGTAACGATTATCACCAAAAATCTAGGAAATCTAAAATGGCTAAATGCGCATGGCTTGCCCGCACACCGTGTTAAGCGGGATAGGAAGGCCTACAAATATTCTACAATAGGGAAAGCTGAAAGAAAAAACGCTTAAAATCAGTCTTTTTTTGTGCATTTATGTGCACTGCGAATAACAGTGCATTATTAAGTAATGCCTATTTCAGATTATTTGTGGCGTTCTATTGTGAGCGAGCGAAAACTATACGTTCCGCCGTTTGGCCGATAGCAGCCCACCAAGTTTAGAGATTACCAGGTACATTCTACCTTGAACTAAACTAGATCCATATTAATTGTTACCTTCTAACGTGCCATAGTCGCTGAAATAATTAGTAAGCTGATTAATAAAAGTCAACAAAAAAGTTGGCAGAAACGTGTTCAGCACCAAAGGAGTGAAATTTCTCCTGAGAACAGGGTTGCCAGGAAAAGTCAAGGGCAGATTAAATTACATGTTTTTTTCCCGGTTTTAGCCACCAATAAAAATCCATATTAAAAGTCCACCTTGAAAAAAATGCTGTTTTTGGCTCCAAAAATGTCCTAAATTACTCCCTTTTCTGAAGAAACTTCTTAAATCTTCTTAAAACGCCTGTACACACAGTATAGAAACATTAGAATTTACAACAAAAAAGTATTCTTTCTATCTTTTTTAAAATAAAAATGTTGCATTCTAAAAATAAGTCTTTTTTTTGTTGTAAATTTTCTTTTTTTTATACTATATAGTTTTCCCCAATATTTAACCAGTTAAAACCGGACTTTTAAAAGTCCGCGGACTTTTCTAGAAAAAAACCGGATTTTTGGCAACCCTGCCTGAGAACAAGAATGATTGTAACCACGGGAGCACCCTCGCTGTCAAAGGATTTGGTGAAGTTTTCCATTTCAACGTCAAAAGTTGAGTAGTGTTTAATCTGATTTGTGACCAACATCTCGAGGTTCAGTTCTTTAGATTTGATGGAGGCTGAGTGAACTATTACAGGGCATTTCTAAGTTAATCATAAAGAAAATTTTCATTTTGTTACTTAAAAATTAAGCCCTTTTTTATTTTGACTGGGGATAGGGCGAAACTTTTTATTATTAGGGTCGGTCCGTCCGCTTGTCCTTAAGGGTTAGTTCTATTCATTAATTTAAATATGTTAAAATTGTCCTATCTATTTCTAACTTTGCATAAATATTCCCACAACAATTAGGTACGATTAGGAAAACGTAGCGACTCTATAATCGTTACATGAATGTACGTCCATTTAAACCATGCTGATTTTTTACTTTTAGACAACAAACTTTTATGTTATAATTATCCTATTCAATTAATTTTTGGAATACTGATTCCTGTTACATCAAGGTACAATGTTATAAGCGACGCATCTGTGATCAAGTCCTAAAAATGTAAGTATGTCCTTATACATTATCCTGTATTTAAGCAGTTTTGTAACAAATTTACTTACAATTTGGTTTAGACTTATACATTTATATTCTGCTGCTTCAGTTTTGACACTCTACAATTGTTAATGTCCGTTTGTCCTACTGATTCAGAGCTTCGCTTTTCAGGATGTTGTCATTCTTATTTTTCTGTATATTTTTACTATTGTACAACGACTTTAACAAAATGGTTGTTACCTAGGTTGTCTCTAAATGCTAAGAGGTGTTAGAATTATATCAACCTAGAACCAACATAGTGACTGCGCCCGTATCACAGCTTAGCGACTTTGTTTTTGAAGGTGTGGGAGGAGGAAAATAATATCCTTAAAGCATCCCAAAGGGCCAAAAATAAGGCAAAATAGCATAAAACCATCACAGGTGACTTTAGCTTTACATTTTCTTTTATAATTTTCCTGTGTGTCAAAAGGATACATCTGCCAGTCCAGATCACAAATAAAATCAATGGTGTATCTGTTGTCCTTGTATTAGGGTTGGACCGGATACATATTTGGCCAGATATCCGGATGATTTCTAATATCGGAAATCCGATATCCGGCAAGATAACCAGATATTGTAGTAGCAAAAAAAGTTTTTTTCATAAAATGGTGTTTTATTATGTTAAAATTAGAAAATTGAAAATTAAGTGACTATCAAGTTAGTCCTATATTTAAGAATCTAATGAACTATTACTACCATTCTTCTTCTTTCTTGGGTATCCGCCCAGATATTAAAACTGGCCGGATATCCGGCCCAACCTTACTACCTTGTAAATCTCAACATTGCTACCCTCGTAATAAAAATCATTTCTATTGGAACTGTAGCTGGATGTATATTCAGAACTGTTGATAACTTTAAGGTAGACAAAGCTGTTCTTCTCCTCAGGAATAAAGGAGGTTTCTATGAATTCTTTTGTGTCTTTCATCATAAAGTCTGGGATCCACATTTTGCTCCAGGCATCGTAACCCAAAACATTATCTAAAATTTGGATTTACAATTTAATTTTGGTCAGGGGTATCTTTTCTAACAATAAATACTACAAAAAATCACAAAACCTTTTAAAGTTTTCTTTAAAAATCTCAAAACCTTTTAAAGTTTTCTTTAAAAAATTTCGAAACCTTTGAAAGTGTTTCATTTAACCGAGGAGGGGTGGGTAAGAAGGGGAGGAAAAGAGGAAGGGGGTTGTGGGAAAATTTTCCATTGGAATTGTTTGTCAGAATATCATTCCCTTGTAATTTTAAAATAATATTTTTTATATATGTGTACATACAAATTCTGCGAGTCGGCTCCTTTTTTTTTCTGGCTCCCAATATCGAATCTCATATGTATTTTAGTAAAGAATATAAGCAAATTTACATATATAATCCCAGAATTTTGGAAGCCAAATCATTTCTTCAAAGGCGATTTTTTAAAAAGATTTTTGGTGTTTTTGAGCCACTTTACAAATCTGATATGTAACGGTAATAAAGATGTTAAAGATAAGAAAGTAATGTTTATAAATAATCATAAAATTAATAAAATTTAACTTTTATTGAATGCAAAAATTCACAAAATCTCTTACTTATATAAATACTAGAGTTGGCTGGATATAACTATCTCCCTATTGGCTAGTTTTCTATATGCATATCTATTTCTCAATAAATCTATTTTCCTCACCCGGCATTACTATTTAAACAGAAGTAAATATTTAATAATTTAAATGATCTTAAAAAGATCTTTTAAATTATATTTTTTTCTTTACATTACCATCACCAAAGGGTTTATTATATGATTACAATTTTAGTTCAATATTTGAACACACAAAGTGTCGCCACAATCGAATTCTTTTAAAACAGAGTTTTCTTAAATTTATTATATCATAAATTTAAATTTTCTTTTTTATGATTAGAAATTAAATACTTCATTATAATGTAAATAGCAACATGAAATGAAAAAAATGAATTTGTTTTTAATAAAGTAAAATAATGGGTCTTATCGTTCTGGGCAATGAGAGTTTATTATGGATTATTGGAGCACTATGAGTTTTCAACGAACAGTCCTTGGAAAACTTGAGCTCGTTTATAGACATTTATTTCCTATATAGATCTGACATGGATCTTGAAGCAATTAAGCAGGCCGTTTTGTACAGGTTAAAAATTGGAAGATTTCATTAAATAAAAGTTATCGCAAATATACTTAGTAAATTAAATGAAAATTCAACTGGAGCAAAACCAGTTAGCAAAACCTAACTTCTTTGTTTATGAACGGATTTCAAAAATTCTTTCACTAAACCCAGACATAAACAAATTTTATCCAACTTGAATATTTCGAATGAGTTTTAAATTAATATTGTTATACTTTAGATGTAATTTTTGTAAGTAAATGATAAAGACACATAAAGAATCAAATAATAATAATAATAATAATGATATTTGGGGGTTTAATGGAGAGGTCATCAATTCTACTATGTGTTCCCCCCCCCCCCTCAAATGACAGCTAAAATTACGTATAGGTTTTGTGATTTTTTTCCCGAAATAATTTCATTGTTGCTATAAACATCCTCCAAGTAAATTTACTAATTGGATAAAATAACTTTTTCTGTTGGTTCAAACTTCAAAAATATTTTCATTATGCTAAAGATAACATATTGTTAAAAACTTCCCCAAAATGTATATGCAATTCTTTAGGTAAATGACCAAAACGAAAAAGGGAGAATGCCACAGGTCTTCTTCTTCTTTTAGCCCTTTCAGCTCAGCCTGGATCATCGTCATTTCTTGCCAGGTTCAAAAATCTGGCTGCTTCCTGTGGCTTAGACCAAAGGTCCCTGACGTTGAGTGTGGTCGGATTGTTCCTACAGCTGAATAAGTGATTAGTTGTGTGAGATGCATCGTTACAGTGAGGGCAGGTATCTATGATGGGTGTAGGTTGATTCTGGCTAATTCGGGCCTTGTAACTATTTAAGTAGTTGCTGTAGCCAGATCTCAGTTGAGCAAGGGTGGATCTTGTTTCTCTGGGAAGGAACCTTTTCAGAGTCTGCGATCTTTGGGGGGGCGGCATTTAGGACCTTGTTATTTGCCATGCTTGAAATTTCATTCTGGACACAACTTGTATGGACATTTTTAAGCTGTTTCTTGTATGTTTCTGGAGACATATCTGGGTAGGATATTTGTTTGATTTTATCGCCAAATGAAGAGGTCAATGTATTTTTCATTTGACGTGGAGGTGGAGGGTCGGACAGATTGATTCTGTTGGGGTGATTTGGCTGCTGGGTGGCCAGCAGGAACTGTTGACTAAGCATCTCGCAATGTGGCTTAACTTTCATGATCTTAGTTTCATGGTGCAGATGGTCTATATCTGTCATTAAATGACAGCCTGTGGCGACACGTAGCGCAGCATTCTGGGCTGTCTGGAGACCTTTCCAGGAGGTGGCACTTAGGGAAGGTGTCCAGATTGGACAGCAGTAGTTAAGGACTGATTGTCCAATAGCCTTGTATGTCGTGACAAGAACTTCCTTCTCTTTCCCCCAGGTGGAGCCCGCCAGGGCTTTCAACACGTTATTTTTGGTTTGAAGTTTTGTTTTCATATCCGTAGCGTGTTGTCTGAAGGAAAGCAAGTTGTCAAAAGTAACGCCCAAGATCTTAGGTTTTTTGACAGTTGGGACTGTTTCACCATCAATAATTATGTCGAGGGTGGTGCTGACTTCATTTGAAGCTGTCGTGAATAGTGTTGTTGAAGATTTAGAAGGTGAAATAAACAGGTTTCTGCTTTTAAACCAGTTGTTGAGTACTGACAGGTAAGAATTCAATTCTTCGACCAGTGGTTCAACAGTTGGGCCGGAATTAAGCAGGTTTCCGTCATCTGCGTAGGTAACTAGTTTAATCTTTCCTGGTGGGCTGGGCATAGATGACATGTAAAGGTTAAATAGTATAGGGGAGAGTACCCCTCCTTGTGGTACCCCCTGTTTAACCTTTCTGTACGTGGATTCAGAGTTTCTGAAAACCACGTAGGTCTGGCGGCCTCTCAGGTATGAACAAAGAAAACGTTTTACATAGTCATTCAGTGGAAGGTTGTTTATGTCATTGAGGAGAAGGCGATGGTCTACTGTATCAAATGCTTTTGATAAGTCAATGGCCACTGAAACTGTTCTATGTACAGGTTTTTTTCTGTTCAGTCCTACATTTATGTGGTTTAGTATGCTCTGAAGTGCTGTGGTGGTTGAGCGTCCCTTTCTAAAGCCATGCTGGTGGTCGGCCAGGTGGATTGAAGCAGTAATGAATGGTAGAAGAAGTGCTTCTAGGATCTTTGCTGCTGGCGACAATAGAGAAACAGGTCTAAAACTTGTTCCCTTGTCTATGGGTTTACCTGGCTTTAGAAGGGGGATGATTCTTGCAACTTTCCAAATGCTCGGAATGATGGAGGTGAAGATACACTTGTTGAAAATGATGGTCATGAACTTGATGCCATTTGGGCCCAAGTTTTTAAGCATAATGGGTGATATGCCATCTGGTCCAGCCGCTTTGGAATTTTTGGCTTTTTTGATGGCGGCTGCAGTTTGAGAGGTGGTGAACAGGATCCTTGGATCACTTGGTTTCTTTTTCATCCGCCTCAAGATGTTTCTAATGGCCTTGTTGGGCTTTGTATTTGATGGTGGTGTGTACTGCATATTGAAATGATTAGCCATCTCCTTGGGGTCATTGGTAGTTTTATTATTGAAACTGATGCCGTGGTTATCAGGTTGTACAGGTTGATCATTTAGGTTTTTGATGGTTTTCCACAGTTTCTTTGATCCTGCTTGACAATTGGATAGATGTTCTTTCCACTTTTCCTTCCTGTGTTCATTAATGAAAGTGTTGATGTTCTTGTTCATATCAGGGATTCTATCGTCAGCAGGATTAGTTTTTCTAATGTCATCTTGTTCATCTATTAATCTGGCCGCTTCTCTTGGGAGGGCATTGAAGGTCTTTGGGATTCTTCCGGCTGTGATGAATTTTCTGGCCGCATTTAGAACTGTAATACGGAAGAATCTTTCTGCTGAATGGACATCTTTGACCTCCTTGGCTTTTGAAAAAATCTTTTCTGTAAAGTCCTTGAAATTTGGCCAGTCTGCTTTATTGAAGTTAATGTAGGTGTTGTGTTGAGTGTTGGTTTTAGAGAGTTCGGCTGAGATGGTTATGATGATCGGGAGATGATCAGAGCTCATTTTAGTTTCTGTATACCAGTTGGTGGTTGGTATCAGGTTAGAGGACGCTATACTAATATCAGGTGCAGTTGATGAATTACTGTGTACTCTTGTTGGTTGATCTTCGTTGATGACGCCAAAATCCAGGCTGGATATTGAGTCAACTAAGAGTCTACCTCTGATATCAGCAGTAGCTTCAGTATGCCACAGCTCGTGGTGAGCATTGAAATCACCTAGTATTAGCGATGAAGGGCCAAGGTTATCAAACAGGTTGTTGAATGGAGGATTGTAGTTTTGTTGGCAACTGCTTTGTGGTGGTATATATATATTTCTGATGAAGAGATTGTTGTTGTCTTTACTTGGTAAACTGATGGTTAAAGATTCCAAGTGTTGATCTCTTTCATGGCTGGGAGGCGTAGGTACTAAGTTAAAATTGACGTCTTTATGAATAAGGAACGCCAATCCACCTCCTTTGTTGGTACCTCTGTCCTTCCTTATGAGGGTGTAGTTTGGTGTCTTCTTGAGCTTCGATTTACCATTGAGTTTTGTTTCTTGAAGTGCGCCAATAAGTATCTTTTTTTTCTCCATGTAGTTTAAGAGTTCATCAATCTTGTTGTTAATACCATTGATGTTATATTGAAGCACTTTCAGGTGGGAGCCAGTGTTGTTTTGAATCGGGGGGGTGTTTGGGGGGGGGGGCGGGGGGTTGTTGTGGGGGGGAGAGTGGTGTTGTTGTGGGGGATGATTGCCATGGGGGGAAGAACGGGGGCGGGGGTGGCGTTGATATCGCTGAGGGCGAGGGGGCGGTGGGGAGGGGCGGGGGATGTGTCGAGGGGGGGTGAACATGCAGCATGGTCCAATCCAGTTGGGATATTTTTTTCTCTCATTGGATGATTTTAGTTGAGAACATTTGATGTGGAGCCATTTTTTGCATTTACAGCATTCTACAGCATAAGATATAAGATTCTTGGAACATACTGGGCAGATCCAGGGACCTGGGTTCTGCTCGATGCCAGCTATGAGTAGAAGAAGCCGAATAAGACCAGCTGGCGGTGTCTTATTTTTTGTCAGGTGAACTAAAAACTCGATTCAGCTGTGGTGTGACCCACATTGTCTTGGATGTTAGAAAAAAGCCACTGGAAGCATTTGTGACGATGAATTGCTGGTTGAGTGGGAGATTGTAGGTATTGGCTCTTGGCTTCTTCTGCTGGTGCTGATGTTGTTGCTGTTGCAGTTAAAGGTGGATTCGCGACGTAGACACGGCCAATGTAGAATCCTAAGGTCATTTCTTTCCAAGGGTTTATATTATCTTTTTTCTTTAAAAACATTTTAAAAATCAAGGATGTCAACAGATATCATGTTACTTTTATTTACGGTTATAATCAACTCTGACCTGAAGTTTGTAGGTTAGCAAATGTTAATCTCGTGTCCTGCCAGTTTGTCAACATTCGGAACTTTATCTTGAATGTGGATTCCATTATGTTCACCTAAAAACACAATGACGTAGGCAAGGCAGTGCAAGTTTTAGATCATGGAAAGAAAACAAAGTTACAGGTTTCGTCGTATTTTAACAGTAGCTTTTGATAGGTTATTCTAGATTAGGTAAATGTTAATTATTGCCCCGCAGGGTTATAGCCCCCTGCAGGAGCTAGAAATAGGAGAAAAGCTACAGTGAAAGTTCTAATCTAAATCTGCTACTTCGTTTTCTTTCCATGAGCCGCAGTTTTTTTGTAACAAGGCTGCAATGTATTTCTAACCACACTCATTGGTTTTTTCTTGCACTCTTGGGAGGGTGGTGGTAACATCCCCCAAAATAGTTATAAACCTTCCTAAGACCATGAAAAGCTATTCTGTAAAGGAGAATCATATCGGTTCAGTGGTTAGCAAGATCCTGCGGTACACAGATTCTTTTGCTATAAGGATATAAAAGTCTGGTGCAACATCCAAGTAACGATATATCGAATATTGGTTTAAATATTATATTTACTAGAAATTGCGTTGAAAGAATTATTGTACCATTATGAAGTGACAAAATGCTTTCTTTTATAATTAGAATCCATTTATCACAGAAAATATCTTCAATTTGCATTATACAATGGCGTAAACACATGTTAGTCAGGAAGGGAGGAAACACTGGGATGTTTATTACACCAGTCCCCAAAGTTTTATGATATAGTTTTCTTATCCGTTGGCTTAACAACTTTCAAACCAAAAGTTTCAACCACTAATTATAATCTACAGAAGGGGTAATTTTGTGTAACATCATTGGGGATGTACATCAATTTATCAGCCAACGTCGTATCCCTTTAGATCCCTGCATGTAAGTTATTGTATTTGATTTATGTAACACATTAAATAAATACTGATTTCAAAAAGCTTGTTTTTTTTGTATTGCTTATTTTGACCGAAACAGCTTTAAAAAATAAACTAATACAATTACATCTTTCAGGACTAATGAAAAACTACATTGCAAAGGAGAACCATTTCGGTTAAGCTGTTAGCAAGATCTTTCAGGACAGACAGACAGACAGACAGCTGTAAGCGAGATCCTAAAGTACAGAAAGAGAGACATCCTGTTATTTTCATATAAGGATTACATCAAGCATTGTTTCCAGCCATATGGACACAAGAACTTTAAGCTTTTGATTAGTTGATGTAGTAGGTACAAAATTGTTGTAGCCAAGGGGAATTTTCACCAATGAACAGTTTTCCTCATCTTCTGCCTATACAAATAAAATTTATTCATTTTAAACAAATAATATCAATAATCGATTTCAAACATAGTCCTATGATTCCTATACCAATTAGGTACGATTAGGAACCGTTGCAGCTATTTAGTGTTGCCAGAAAGTCTGTAAGGCCATTTAAAACATGCTGTTTTTATTTTATTTTTTGACAACAAATTTTTGTATGTTATAATCATCCTATTCATCTGATTGTTATAATCAAAGCATCTTTATAATTATTAAATTAAGTCCTAAAAATGTAAGTATGTCCTTAAACATTATCCTATTTTTAAAAAGTTTTGCAACAAATTTACTTACAATCAATACTCTGCTTATTCAGTTCTGACACTCTACAAGTGTTAATGTTCGTTTGTCCTACCATTTCAGAGCTTCGCTTTTATGGATGTTGTCATTCTTTAGTCAGAGAATGTACACAAGTGCAATGACTGACCTCAGAACATTCTGGCACCTGATTACACCTGATCATCCTGTCCAAACAAGTTCCATCATCACAAGCAAACTCTGACTGAGTGCATGTGTTTAGATTCAACATGTACTTCTCATTTGTGGCTGTCAACCAGGGCAATAACCCCAGAGGAATCTCATAATACTTTATGGAGTAGCTGTCTCTAGTGCCCTAGTAAAATGGGGATAGATGTAAACGCATTTGGCCTACCTATTCTATTGACGTCATAGAAGAGGGAAAGAACACCCTAGAAAAGAGATATGGTATAGGGTATTTCATGACGTCAATAGGTAGGCCAAAAACAGTGGCATCTTTCCCCATTTTGCTAGGGCACTATAGACAGCTACCTTTATGGATAAGATAATGTTGCCCTCAATGTCCTTCAGATACCAAAAGGAATCATTTCTTACAATAACATGATTACTGAATCCTTTCAATAGAAAATCATCTGGATTTCTTAAACCAAACAATGGAACAAATTCTTTGTCAATAACGGCAATCTCATCTCTGGCAAGAATATCATTATTTTGTAGTTGAACAAAAAACTTGGTGTTGAGCAGGCACGTGGTGTACTGCCACCTGCCACACGAGTTATCCTCCATAATGGTTTGATTGTGGGTCTTTATTACTCCGCATTGTTCCACCAGTCTACCATTGGGTTCTCCCCACTTCCAAACTAATTTGGGTTCAACACTTGCAACGTCAATAATTGTGCCATTGTCTTCTATACCTATTCAAATATTATCAAAATTGCGTTTAGGATCTATTTTCAAGTATTTAGCACATAAAATATCAAAATCGTGATGCTGTGCCTCTTATTTCAATTAGATTTTTTGTTTTGATATCTATATCTGTTTACTTTTTTATTTATTTTATTTACTCTATTTTTACTTTTTCTTTTTAAATCTTAATAACACAAAAATAGGTTTATTAAACCTCTTGAAGCAAAGCCCCTAGAGGCTAGGAGCGAAGCCGCTAGTGCTATTATATAAAATAATAAGAGTTTTTGTCTGTAGCTCAAGATATCGATAACTACTGAATTGATTGGCTCCATTAAATTTTAGGAAAGTGTTATATAGGTCCTATGATAGTTTTAAGCCTTTCTAATTTCAGATATAAGTGGTCAGTTCATACGGTTGGTTTTAAGCTTTTTTTCTAGCTTCTAAATACTAGGGGTGCAGCCATTAGTTAAAAAATACCTTTAAATTTATTCGAAGGAATATCCAAATTGAAACCTGACCAAAAGTTTGCCTCGGGTTCAAAATCTAGGGTAGGTACAGTAGTTATGACCATATCTTTATAAACATGAACATTGGACCTAAACTTTCGGATCTTGGACAAAGTAGCCTCGGACAAAGTAGCCTCGGACAAAGTAGCCTTGGACAAAGTAGCCTCTATGACAAAGTAGCCTCAGGACACTAGCCTATAACCTAACCTAACCTAACCTAAACATTGTAAAAAGAATACTTAAAATTGTAAAAACAATATTTAAAATTGTAAAAACAATATTTAAAATTGTAAAAATCTACCAACCAATTTTTGTAAAATCCACGAAATTCTAAACCACCTACATATTTTCCTTAGGAGGCTACTTTTCTTCAGTAAATGTCCTGAGGCTACTTTGTCCTAGAGGCTACTTTGTCTGGAGGCTACTTTGTCTGAGGCTACTTTGTCCGAGGCTACTTTGTCCAAATTCCTAAACTTTCTGCACATCCGCACTGAATCTTTGTAATTTCTTATCCTTGGTAGAATGACAACTGAGGAAAATGATTGTGGACAAAAATCCTCCAGAGTTGCTGAGGTTGCACTGATTGGTTCTTTAACTTCTGTTGCAACCTTTGTCCAGTCAAAGATGTTGCCAGCCTGGGAGTCTTCGCGTATTTTACATTGTGTCCAGCTTATCAAAGTTTCATCTATAAAGTTAAAATTATTTATTTATCTGCAGATATTAAAATGAAAAATTATACGATTAAAACCAGTTTTGTTAGCCTCAAGGGGCTGATGGCCCAGACTAACAAAAGTGGTAATAATTTCAATGATCCTTCCTTTGATATTTGTGAAGAATTGTCGTTTAAATCAAAACCAGTTTTGTTAACCCCGAGATGCCGAAGGCACTAACTAACAAAACTGGCTCTAATCTTATAATTGTACACTGTTATATTCATGGAAAACTGGATTTGATACATGATTTTTCAGTATGGCTCAGAACCGGTTCTAATCTATCAGATATTAATCGGTTTCAAAGCCATTCTAAAATCAAACCTGATAAAATGTGATCCCAAAGATTAAAATCTGAGATTAGGCCAGGGTTTAAAATTTCCATGACCATTTCATCAGCTGTTGTATTGTAACCACTGTAAATACTCAGAGAGTCTGCTGTTATATCAAAGTCTTTGATTCCGTCACTAAATTCAAAGTTGTTAATTTTCCAATTTTTTTTGAATCATCTAATATGAGCCTATAAAAAATGACGTCTTACAATACAAATGACAAATGATAGACCAGTATACATTTGAATTCACCAATGGTAAAATGTAAACTATTATAGGTCATTTGTATTGTAAGCATTCATTTTTTATAGGCACTATGAGCTGCTTCGTTTTGTTTCCATTACTCCGGAAACTCTTTATTGTGCCTTTATAGCGTAATTTTGAAATAGTACATAATTATATTATGACGTCATTCAGGATATTTCGGCCAAAAGTTTCTTCATAGACACTATAAAGAGCTTCTCACTGAAATTTCTTTTGACAAATTATCTTGATTTCATTTAATTTTAGAATTATTCTTTAAACCCCTTATACTTCTGTGGTAGTCGGACAGACTGTCACTTCCCAGAGCATGCTACGCTCCGGGGCTCCCGATAAAATGCACAGGTGGTTAATCCCCTAACCATCACATTCCTAAGCCAACCCTTTCTTCTATTTTGACCACCAGATAATGCGGTCAAAGTTTATCACCCGCCGATGTGGGGAGGGAGTTGCCCCTCCCCCCTTCATGTTCCAGATAACCTACCCTTTTTGGGGGACGTCTGCCTTACCCCAACAGGGGCCTGCCCATCTGCCATTCACCTGGCCTGCAGCCCCCCATTCTCTCCACACCCATTTTCTACCTAACCCAATATTATAATCTGTTGTATATAAAGCCATTAATTTGTTATGTATAATCAGTTAGAAATAAATCTTCAATACTGTAACTACTTGGAGTATTTTATTGATAGGATCATTAACCCATTAGTGCCGAACCAAGCATTAAAACCCGGTTCCGAAAAATGGAAAAAAAACGGTTTCCGGCTTCATAATTGCATCATTCTCAGTATGAATCCCCCCTCTACTACCCTGGCTTTCATTTCCCCCTGGAGCAGGCAGTTTAGCTTACTTCTGTTTGCCGGTATAGCTCAACAAAATTTGAAAATCATGAAAATTCAAAATACCCCTTCTAACTTTTTTGTTTTTATAGTAAAGTCGCTGATTTTTTTCGTGAAATCTAATGTTTATTGACAAGTACATCTATTTGTGAATTCGTTTTATTCAAATTATTATTTTTTATATGATTTTTTTATCGTTTTTTTACGCCCTATTATGACCCGGTTCGGCTTGGCCATAAATACCCGACAGTTTTAAAACCCGGCTTGGTTTCGGTTTTTATTTTTAACTTTTCAACCAATAAAAATAACAGTTTACGTCATTAGTAAGGGTTTGAGCCACCCTAATAACCCTAGTAATCTCTATAGGTGTCACCCAATAGTGTTATGCTTGTTTTCTGATATGTAACACCCAAATTTCATATGTTCTTTTTTTGTAGTGTTTGTCTTTTAAAACTTCGAGCAACGGGTTTTTTTACCCGAAAACGGCGGCACCTATAGCCAAAACACTAAATTTGAAATAAATCGCTTCGTATATTACTTGTAGCTCTATAGATTACATGAGGTTGTGTAGTTTTCAATTACGGATCGTATCAAAGTTCTAAAAAGTGTTCATCTCACTTTGGGCGTTCAAAAATTACATTTTTTGATTTTTGGTCGAAAAAAACGGGTTTTTACTACAAAACCGGGTTTTAATGCCCGGGGAAACCGCCCAAAACGGGTCATAATGCCTGGTTGGTATTTATGGCCAGGCCGAACTGGGTTTTTTTGCAACTTTCCTGTGCACGCCACTAGAGCAAAACAAAAAAATTGGAATTCCGTTTTTACCATTATAAAGCTTCCCTGAGATTTTCAGCTCGATCGGCCCATAAAAGTGGCGCTCGGCACTAATGGGTTAAGGCTAGGGGCTCTTTTGCCGGACTCGCTAAGTAGGGTTGAACTGCTTCACCCCTACCACACTTCCAATGATTTATAATATGTATGTATACAGTAGGACACACAAAAAAATATTTTTTTATGTTTTACACCCCTTATCTATAATACAAAGTAGAACGATGTCTGTCCGTCTGTCTGTCCGTCTGAAGCTTAAGATCTCGGTAACCACTGAACCGATCGGATTCTACTCTTGAGGGTATATACCTGTTGGTCCTGTGGTGGTTTTAAGCTATTTTCTTGGGGGGTGGGACACCCCTAACCCCCCCCAAAAACAAAAAAATCCCCCCCTTATTTTTTATTTTGCTCTGCTACAGGCTGCCGCAGGCTGCCCTTTATTATTTTTTATTCCAGCATTTATTTTGAATGAAAGAATAGCAACATTCTCTCACTAAAAACAATAAATATTAATTTTTTTTATCACCTCTTGGGGCAAAGCCCCTAGAGACTAGGGGCGAATCCGCTAGTTTCTTTATAAATCACAAAAAAAGCATATGTTCTTGTTCTCTATACATTTTCACACAAAAATATATAACAATTTCAATTTTACTTACATTAACAATGGGGATTTTTAGATCTAATGTTACGTCTGTGGGAAAGTTTCCTTTCCCCCAGACGTATTTTTATGGCGTCACACATGACATTTTAGGCTTTCTAAAGTTTTGAAATTTTTTTTTTAGAAATTTGACGTATTTTTGCCATGAAAAATTAATAAACCTAATAAAATAATGAATTAGTAAACCCTGAGAAATACTTTTCTATGGGTCTTACTGTATGTATTTAATTTGTAGAATTACCTGTAAAATCTGATATTTTTTTTCTCCAAATCTATCAAAACAATTAAGATTTTAAAAAAAGCAAATTTTTGGTATTATCCTCTCAGGAAATTTTTCTCAAAATTTGACAATTTTTACACCCCCTTCCCCCCAACCCCACAGAATAACGGCCCCCTGGGGGGGGGGGGTATAAAATTGAAAAAAATTGAAGAAAAAAATTCCTAAGAGGATAACGCCAATTTTTTTTATAACAATAAGAATGAAATTAAGGTTAATAGATATTAGTTTAATACTATACTAGAGGCTTCACCCATAGAGGCCTCTAGGGGTACTTGAAGAGGGGGGAATTAAATCCCATTGTTTTTTTACTTAGATTTAGTAGAAAAAAATTTTTAGGGTCTATTTCTCTTGGCACACTCCCCCAAAATAGTTATGAACCTTTCCGGGACCTATGAGAAGCTACCCTGTTAAGGAGAACCCGAAGGGTTCATTGGTTAGCGAGATTCTTTAGTACAAACAAACAGACAGACAGACATCGTTCTACTTTGTATTGTAGTTATAATTATAATTGATATGAAATTATTATAACCTAAAGACAAACAGGCACTGTGCCATTCATGAGGCCTCAACATTTTATCAATTAAAGTTCCCTAAAAACAATTCACACCTTGAAAATTATACATATGAATATTAAACCGTCCCGTCCTGAAACTATGTTAATAAAATTTTGGCTCCCAGCCACAATATGGTTGATTTATGCAAAAAAATTACCCATGCAAAATATTTTTAATGTAATGAAAAAATTGCGACCTCACAAGCAATGCAATTTTTTTAAGAACTTAGTAAAAGTTCTCAGATTATGACGTTAAAAAAATTAATCAATGAGAGGCCACTATAAATTTTACCAGTGGTCAAATACAGTGTATACTGGCCTCTCATTGGCTATTTTTTACGTCATAATCAGAGTCAGACACTTTTACCCATCAGACAAACAACCCTTTAATTGTGAAGTCCTAACTGTGCATGCTAATGATTGCACGTGTTTTGGGCCAAGGCATAACCCCTACTCTAACAAATTAGACCGCGCACCTGACATAATAGCATTATGAATAATTTTTAACGTTTTTAGTTATGTAAAGCTGACATTCGAACCTATCAGCTCTCCGACGACGATCGAGTACGCTACCCAATGATAATTATTTCTCACCTGATTGTATAAGGAGCCAATAAAGTAGATAGCATAATCCTTGTTATCAGTCATCTCAAAAGCAATAAGAGGCAGAAGCCTGATTTTTATAAATGCTATCCATTGTTTGATAAAAAAAATATTGTTTGCTAATCCTTTTATATAAAGTAGTAATCTTTTTTGTCAGTAGCGAAGGATATCGATAACCACTGAACCGACATGGTTCTCCTTTACATGGAAGTTGCTTATAGGCCCTGGAAAGGTTTTTAACCCCCCTCATAAAAAATCCTCCTCTCATTTTTTCCCTTTTTATTTTAATACTCATTCTGGTCCAACTTGAAAGTATTTTTTGGGGGAAACTTGGAATGTCTGTGGGTGGTTTTAGGCTTTTTTTTGATCCACTATAGGTTAGGGACGAATCAACTATCCTATTGTATAAATTGAAAACCATGTACCGATTGAGTTCTTTATTTTAGGAAGGCTTTACCCATATCCTGTGAAGTTTTCTGGGTTCTTTTTAGATTTGAGTATTAGGATGGTTTTAGGTTATTCTCTTTCATTTTCTACCCTTTTGAATACATGGCTCAACTAATAAGAGTAAAAAAATTAAGGGAAATGTTTCTTGCGTATTATTAGGTACTAGCGGTTTCGTCCCTAGCCTCTAGGGGCTTTGCCCCAAGAGGTAATTAAAAAAAAAAAAAAATATAAATCTAGTACTACTGGTGCTCCCAGTAGTTTTATGGCAGAACTAACTTCCCCATAAACCAAAAAAAGGGATTTTTTTGCGGGGGGGGGGGTGTCCCACCCCTCCAAGAAAATAGCTTAAAACCACCACAGTACCGATATGAATATAACCTTAAGAGTAGAATCCAATCGGTTCAGTGGTTACCGAGATCTTAAGCTTCAGACGGACGGACGGACAGACAGACAGACATCGTACTACTTTGTATTATTGATTATATGCATAAAATTGAAATGGATAACACCCTTATGATATTTCGTCTTCCATAAGATTTTGTCATAAATCTGAAGAAAAAAAATTTGTGTCTGAAATCTTACAAATGCCTTTTGAAGATAGACGGCTGAAATTTGGTGAAGATTCTCAATTCTCTACCAATGAGCATTAAGTGTATTATTTACTTTGTCTGTCAGTCTGTCGGTCATGCATAAAAGACATAAAATATTTGTTTGATTTTTTTTTTCAGAAAGGTTTCGTGATTTCTTTGAATTATTGCATATTTATGAACTGAACATCTTCGTTATAATTCATTTTGTCTGTTTGTCCTTCCTTGAATTTTTACTGCGTATGGATGTTGTCATCATTTTTTTCTTATATTTTTTCAAGTCCTTATAATGAAGTAACAGGATGTGTGTCTGTTTTTCTGTCTGTACCGAAGGATCTCGCTAAGCGCTGAATCGAGCAGGTTCTCCTTAACAGGGTAGCTTCTCAAAGATCCCGGGAAGATTCATAACTATTTTGGGGGAGAGTACCACCACCCTCTTCTGAGAAATCGACAACAATAAAAATAACGCCGCCCTGCGGACATTTTTGAAATTAGCTAAAAACATAACTAACACCATCTAGCGGCGAATAAAATATTTTTGGTAAATAGCTGATTTTAAAATAGATTGAAAAGAAACAATTTTACATGTCCCTAGAGGCCTTTAGGGACAAAACCGCTAGTTTAAGATATTTTGTACAAACCTAAAACAAGCAGAATATTCAGTAAGTAACTGGCCTTCCGTTCCTTGAAGTCTTATACCTGAAATGGATTTTTTATTACTTGGATCTTACACCAGATTTTCATACTCTAATAATGTAAGCTAATCCCCCCCCCCCCTCCTACTGGATGAACAAACTGACCAATAGAGATGCCCATGTTAGCAACCTAAACTGACGACAATTTTTCCCCTGCCAATATATCCACGTGTATTTATATTCATTATACCCGATCAAAATATATTTCGACAATTAAACTAAACTTTTTGCTTTAATACAAAAAAAATATTTTTTTCAAAAGAAGGTGTATCAACTTTTTTGCTTTTTATTTAAGATAGCTAGCCGGTTCTTTCAGTAAGTAGTAGAAGTAAAATCTTTCATAGAATTCAGATATGCAATCGTTTTTTTTGTAGACCTCTTATTTTTAAAGTAATTTAAGTTTTTTAAAAAAATAATTAAGTCGGTTTTAAGGTACTAAAACGCAACAAAATAAAAGAAGAAAATGGCTAGTATGAACAAAAATAGTAAGATCTTTAATTTGACACCTTACTTTTAAAATTCTGTTGAGTAATTATTGAAAAAATCTATTTTTCTAACCTCGGTTTAATAAAAACTTTAGACCTAAATATTTTCTCAAACAGACATAAAAAACATGGGTTCATATATACCTTTAGAATCAGAAAAATATTACGAATCTATTCTAAGCAAAATTGAAAAAGTTTTATAAAACTATAATAAAAAAAATAAGTTTATTTTAAGAATCATAATTTTCGGCTTTAAAGGGTTAGCTTGAACCAAACCTGAACTAAACCTAAACAAAAGACAATGCAATGTAGCAGATATTTTTTAAACACAAGAAACAATAATGTATTTTTAACTGCATTGTTTTGAAGTTTATAAACAGACTGATGCATATTTGTTCATAATTTTTCATTCTTTACATGTTCTTTAATATCACTATATTTATTGTAGTATCTATTGTATATATTGTATGAACGTTCTCCTTTTTTTCTGGCAATTCTATAGGTTAATTTTATAGGTTGAGTTTCCCGATTCGTCAATTTTTGCGATTTGTGATTGGCTAGTTTAGTAGTTACAATTCTTAAAATAAACTTTTTATTTTTTCTATTTTTTATTACAATTTTTTTAAACTTTTTCAATTTTGCTTAGATTGGAATCATATTATTTTTCTCATTCTAATGGTATATATGAACCCATATTTTTATGTCTGTATGAGAAAATATTTAGGTTTAATGTTTTGATTAAACCGAGGTTAAAAAATAGATTTTTTCAACAATTACTCAACAGAATTTTAAAAGTAAGGTGTCAAATTAAAGATCTTACTATTTTTGTTCATACTGGCTATTTTCTTCTTTTATTTTGTTGCGTTTTAGTACCTTAAAACAGACTTAATTATTTTTTTAAAAAACTTAAATTACTTAAAAAATAAGAGGTCTACAAAAAAAAACGATTGCATATCTGAATTCTATGAAAAATTTTACATCTACTACTTACTGAAAGAACCGGCTAGCTATCTTAAATAAAAAGCAAAATAGTTGATACAACTTCTTTTCAAAAATCATACATGGAATATTCAAAATTAGGGAAAGTTTGGAAAATTTAGAAGGTTTAATTTAACTTGATAAGTCGTTTCTTTTGAGAGAGATAAAACAGGCAATCAAAGTAATGTTATGGTAAAAAGTCTTTCACTAGCGGTTGTGCAACTAGACTTTTAAGAAATAGATAACTGAAAACCATCCTGAACCTTTATAAAAATGGTGAATTGAATGTTAGGTAAGCAAGATTTTAGCGGGCAAACAATAAAAGCTAACTATTCTAATACCTATCTAATAGGTATAGCCAACGTGTGAAACAAATCAATAATAATTTTAGGAGGGCAGGTGAAAAGGTCGTCATTACAACGTTGCATTGCAACCCAAAATAACGAAACCGTCTCAAATATTTTTTTAGAATTAATTCAGTTGTTGGTTACAACTGGCGACCTACAATGACTAAATTTCTTTTTTAAAATTATTAGCGGTTACGCCCCCTAGAAGCCTCTAGGGGCACTTGAAGGTAGGGGAGGTTAATTTTTATATACCAATTCTTTATTTTAGATTTTTTTGGGGAGGTGGGGGTGTCCCCACCTATCAAGAAAATAGCTTAAAAACCATCACAGAACCAGTATATTCCAGGAAAAGTAGAGCCCAATCGGTTCAGTGTTTACTGAGATCCTAAGCTTCAGACAGACAGACATCGTTCTACTTTGTATTATAGATAAAATTTTCTACCTGTTTTAAATTCTAAAACATCCTCTTCGTTTGTTTCCCATACTCCAATATCTTTAAAATTTTTTTAGTAATTTCCCTAAAAGTGCCTATCGACCAATGAAACCCCCCACCCACATTTTAAAATGTAATGCAAATAAAAGAGAACCCCTGAGCTGCGGGGGCACTAACCTTTCGGGGGCTATATCTGTGGTTCCTAAATCCTGAGGTATGCGACCATAGTTTAATGTTTTGGGAGGATTTTTATTTTTTTTGAGGGGGGGTTGGTTGGGGGTGTCCCACCCTCAAGAAAATAGCTTAAAACCACCACAGGACCAATAGGTATATACCCTGAAGAGTAGAATCCAATCGGTTTAGTGGTCACCGAGATCTTAAGCTTCAGACGGACGGACGGACGGACGGATGGACAGACGGACGGACGGACGGATGGACAGACGGACGGACGGACGGATGAACAGACGGACGGACAAAAAGACATCAGGCTACTTTAGTATTATAGATTACAGACATAGAAAAACATATAGTAGCTTCACCATTAATAACACAGATGAAATTAAAATACCTCCAAAAGAATATTTAACAAAGCATACATGAAAGAGTAAAAGAGAAAGAAAAGTTTCATTCATTTTGTTCATTCTAAAATCTAATTAATTCAATATTACAATATTATTTTACTAGCGGATACGTCCCTAGAGACCTCTAGTGGCACTTTAAATGTTTCGTGTTTTTAAAAAATCATTCGAAATCTTGCAATGTTGCGAAGGAGTCTCTATCAAATTGCTACAATACTTTGTAATGTTACGTAAGAGTCTCTATTCGAGGAAAAAAAATTTCGATTTATTGTGATTTCTCTTGAGAGAGTGTTGGTACCCTCCCCCAAAATAGTTATAAATCTTTCCGGGACCTATGAGAATCTACCCTGTTAAGGAGAACCCAATCGGTTCAGCGGTTAGCGAGATCCTTTGGTACAAACACACAGACACACAAACACATAGACATCCTGTTACTTTAGTATAGGGATTAATGGATATAGAATATGCGTGGATATTGTGACAGGTAAAAAAATGTTGTCAAATTAGTTTTCTAACAAAGAACTTATTTATGGTTAGTTTGTTCATCCAAGAAAAGACAAAGCCCATATTGTGCTAAAATTGTGTCAAAAATGATCAATGTGACTTAATAAAATGAGAGAGATACTCCCTAATTTTTATTACGTCACATGGATGATTTTTGACACAATTTTAACACAATTTGGGCTTTGTCCCAGGGAAAGTTAATTACTATTATTGGGGACGGATCCACCACCCTCCAATCGATAAAATACTCTTTCTAAAGGATAATTTTTATATAATTTTTCTCTTATTTAGAACTAAAATTGAAAATGGTGGTTAACATACCCCCCCCCCCTCTTTCCCCAAGAGGCCTCTAGGGCGTATTCAGAATCATTTTTAGAATGTTTATTAGTAAAGCCTTGCTGCTTTACATAATAGTCAATAACTTTGTTTGTCCCTTTTGCTCATTAGTTGAGCTTCGCTATTAAGGTTATTTTTATCCTTGGTAGAAACATATTTTCTAATTAGTTTCTAAAAGCAAATAATAACAAGGTTGACAACATCCATAAAAAGCGAAGCTCTAAAATTAGAAGAAAGAAAAAACTAACAATAGTTCTTGTAAATGTAGAGTGTCAAAACTTTTGAAGCAGAAAATTAATTATGTATGTATGTCCAAACAAAATTGTACACGGGACTTACTTTCATTTTTAGGATTTTGATAGAGAGATGCCTCACTTATAATATTGTACCTTGTTTTATCATGTTTTAAATGAACCTATGGACTTACAGGTAACGATTAAAGAGTTGCAACGCTTTCTAAATCATACCTAATTGTTATAGGAATCTTCATGCAAAGCTCGAAAAGTACGGACAGATGGACTAACCCTAATCATAAAAAAGCTTCGCTTTTTAAAAATTATATACAAAGTGTTTATATGTTGAAGAATGTTTTGTAACTGTATGAAAACAATTTCAATGAATAATTGCTTGTTATTTATCATTATTAGCTTGGAGGCAATTTCTCATGTGGCCCAGTAAAAATTTGCGGCTCAATAAGCGGTCTTAAATTTACGGTTGCGGCTAGTGCTTCTTCTTGATTTTGCCGCAGAAAAATTGCGGCTCGATAAGCGGTTTCTAATTTACGGCTGCGGCTAGTGCTTCTACTTATTTTCACTGCTGAAAATATTTAAACAGAGTTATGGCCGAGACTGTGGATTTATGTTTAGCCCAGCTGTGCAGTTCAAGGAAAAATGATCATGGTCATCTTCAAAAATTTATGAATTTTAATGAAAGACTGCTAACGGCAAACGGTGGAATTATGCTCGTACAAAATGTAACTGACCTAAGAAGGCCTACAAATAATCTGGAATAGTCATTACTTATAATACACAGTTATTTCGCGTAAAAGATTTATTTTACGTGTTTTTTTCTTCAGTGAAGCTTTCCCTGTGCATCATTTGGGTCTTGGTTAAACCAGATTATGCAGAGGCCGGCGCTAATGCCGTTTGACACGGGGTGCGGTAATAACTTGTACGTTTACCCTTTTGGCAGCTGGTAGCTTTTCAAGTTTATAGGTAATTGGTAATCGTTACCAGGAATATTTTATGAACTGCCCTAGATCCGTAGATTCTTTTTTTTTAAATGTAGCTGCGGCTGACGAGCTTTGTCTATAATGAGGAAAGTTACTGTATGTTTTTTCTATGAATTATAGCATTTTCAAACAATAAATGGCAATTAAAACAACTTATTATTTTGTAGGGTAAAATAATTGAAGAATTTTTATATTTCACTTATAAACTCTGCAAGTTGGGATAAGCTGAGGACCCTAAACAAAATCTACGGTCCTTTCATCTTACCATATTCTTCGTGGGAATTTGACGATTTTTGATTTTCTGCATTACAACCTACTAGGGTTTTATATCCTAAAAGATTTAATTTAATTCAATTTTTACTATTTCCGTATGCCAAGACATGCCACCTTATATAATTAATAATTATGAAAAAACTTATTTAACGTAACATCAATGTAAATAAATGACATTAAAAACAAAATTATGTCTATTTATTATTAATTTGGCATGTATTCAAGACTGGGAAAATATAGCCACTCTAAATTAGAAATAAAAGTTTTAATACAAATGTAGAATAAATTCAAATACATGAAATCTATAATTCTTTCTTAGTATATATGGCAAGTAATCTGACAAGGATGACAAAATCCATAAGTAGCGAAGCACAAACAAATATGGATGGAAATGCGGTTAAGAAAATTTTAATTGCATTTGATTATTGGTTTAAATCAAGACTTGAATGATATCGGAGAAAATAATCACGAAACCTTTCTCACGTATTTTTATCTTTCAATTAATCAAATTTTGTAGCATGGCTGACATACGAACGGACATAGTAAATTGCATATTGGAAGCTCATTTGTATATAGAATCTTCACAAAAAAATCTTGAATGGCAGCTGAGCAAAATCACATTTCCCCGTAGCGTTACAACCTGACTGACTGACTGACGGACAAAGTGAAACAGAGAGTAGCTTCGCTACTAAAAATTATACAAGCTGAAGCGGTGTTTCGAATCAAAGTTAATCTTATTATAAGTGGGTTACTTTTCCTTTTTAACCCCTTACAGTCGGGCCCCTTGCCGCACCTTAATCAGGGGGGGGGGGTGTTCAACGCTCCCCCATGTTATCTCAGTTTCTATTAGAGCTACAGGGATAAAATTTTTTGTGTAAGTTCCCTGTGTTATGATGAATTTCCGACCTTAAGTAAGTCAAGGTCAATTTTTGCTTCCTTCACCCTTTTATTTAACAACCTTTGTTTTTAGGTCCTTTTTTACTTAAAAATTTCAAACGGCTGTAATTTTTTTTATTTTTGAAGTTAGAATAAAATTTTTTTTGCAGAAAATGTTAATCTTTATGTAAATCTTATATTTCAAATATCAAAATATAAATTTCAGCGGCCGCAGCTGTACTTGGCAGCTGCCAGCCGCCGCAGTCGGCGGGAAAACGGCGGCGGATCTTTATGAAATTTTAATGCGTTATGTAACCATGTAAGAAAAGCTTAAGTTTAAAATTTGAAGTCTCTAAGTTAAAAATTGCGGCCACAGGAGCCATTTAAAGATTTCTGGAGACCTGAAGGATCAGGACCTGCAGGATCATACCTGGAACCTGAAATTGACTTGAACACCTGTATTTAATATGAGGATGTACTACTAGAGGATATTTTAGTATTTTGGTAAGATAAAATGCTTTTTTTAAGTCAAAAAAATATTTTTGCTCTTTACCTGGATGACCCTGCCAGGTTTGCTGGCATCCTTTGCCCGCCAGGATGGAGATATTCAAAAAATTCCAACTCTCAGTTATGTGTCATACCCAAATTTAAAAAGTCACGCAGTTTGGGCTCTTTATCTTTCACACACAGAAAATGAGATAGAAAAAACCGGATGGGGGGGGGGGGGGCGTTCAGGGTTAAAGATCTTCAGAAAAACCAAAAGTACTTTAATTTTTAATTCTATTATAAACAGTTAAAAATGCGGTAAATGTTATTGTTTCATTAATGTGACATGTAAATTTATGTTTTGATAATATTCATTTATGATGGTTTTCATTTGATACAATAACAATTATTAATAATTCTTTTTAGCATAGCTTCTATACTTATAGTTTTGCCAGTGTAAAAATGTGGTATATCCACCCCCCTGGTAAAATTAAGTGAGGTAGATACACCCCCCTAGGGGTCCACTCCCTTCAACCCCCTTGATAAAGGTCTACACCCCTCTATAATATTCAAATAACACAGCCAAAGTTGGTGTCAGGGTTAAAAAGTCACAACCCCCAAATTTAAGGGAGGCGTAAAAAAATTTACGCGCGCTTCGTGTGTCAATATACCAATTCAAGGGCGCTTTTTGGAGTATTTCAGTGAGTGGGTGAACACATGAGGGCCCCATGACACTAATAATACAACCCTCTTGTTGTCTTTAATACGCCCCATCCGATTTGGGTGGTCTTCTCTTACTTGCGTTACCTGAAAACTTTAATACATATTTTAAATCTTGATTGGCTGGTTCAAACTAGTAGTTTTCATTCTACTGTAAACAATGGCTAATTCTGAGAATTATCTTAAGCAAAATATTGATTTATGATATTGGAAGTGTCTCAAAAATCTGCCAGGAGACGTCATAAATATGAGGGAGATGACAGGAGAAGTGGGAAAGAAAACCCCAAAAAAAGAGATGAATAATCACTCATTTTTATAACGTCACAGTTCTGATTTTTAAGACACTTTGTCTCTCTACATGATATTGTACCTTTTTGTCCCAGGAATCATTATTCCAAAATTCAAATGAATAGGATAATTCTATCATACAATAATTTTCTTCTTCAAAAAAGTTAAAGATCCGCATGTTTCAAATGTGATCTGTGATAACAATTATAGAGTTTCTACAATCTCTAAATCGTATTCAATTGTTACAGGAATCATCATGCAAAGTTCTTTGTTTTTAAAATATTATTTTGCAACTTGTGTATAGTTTATTTTTTTGCGGCAGGGAGGGGACACCTGGCTCGATGAATGGGCTAGATAAGTGACTCAGTATTAAATTAGGAGTAAGATACGGTAATTGGGAGAACCCACATTTTGGCGGATTTTTTAGGATTCTAATTCATGCATGTTTTTTCTTACAATAATTATAATACACAAGAGATTGTATGATTAGTCATCTTATTTGAACAGCTGATTTGTATAGTTTATTTTTTCGTCTTGACTCTATTTTTTGTTAGATTACGTACAGTCTATTAATAGCAAAACTTTTTAAAGCGGCGCGGTGAGTGGTTAGCTCTATTCGTATAACTGCTACAATTTAGTTAGCGAAGAGACACTATAATCCAGAAAGTCCTTACGTCCATATCAAATCATTTACAAGTGTTAATGTTCGTTTGCCTTACCGTTTCAGAGCTTCGCTTTTATGTATGTTGTCATCCTTGTTTTAATACAACCTTCAAACATTAAAGATAAATTGCTGGATAGCCTTACAGAAAAAACAAACAGACGGACACACTTACTTACAGAATACCTTTGCCACTTAAGAACATGAATGCCTGTAATAATTTTAAGGGCATGCATGTCTATAATAGTTTCAGAATTAGAATCTAGTGTAAGGAGGGACTTGAGGGATGAGATAATGCAAATAAAAGGATTTATATCCCCAATTGATAAACAAAATTAACAGTTCTATAAATTAAAACCATTGGTTGAGAGGTTTGGATACTCCTAGTGTGTACAAACCAATTAATACTCAAGATTTTTCAACCAACGAATGAGAAAGCATGTACTAATGGTGCGATTATAATTTACCGCCCAATGATCCCTCCCTCCCTTGCTCCCTGAGTGTAAGGCAAGCCTACCATTAGCGATCATTAAAATTTTGATGCTGATTAGAAAATAACAGATATCATGAAAACATAGATAGATAGATAGATTAGATAGATATATAGACAAAATTGGTAATGTCTATAAAAAAACGAAAAAAATGGTGTAGTTATCGAAGACGAAGAAAGTCGTTCAAAAAAATTCTGACGTCATAAAAATGAGGGATGAGGAGAAGAGGAAAACCCCTAAAAAAGAGATGGATAATCCCTCATTTTTATCAAATCACCATAATTAGTCATTAGAATGTCGGTATTATGTCACATATGGCCATATTTTATTCTATAGAATAAAGTAGTAAGTTTTTGTCTAAAGATCTCGGAAAATGCTTGTCTGAAGCTATTTTCTGACTTTTTTCTGACCTCTCTCCCAGCCTCCATCAGAGGCTAGGGGCAAAACAACCAGTAATTATTGCAGTCGCATAGTAAACTTAAATAATTTATTTAAAAATAACGGGAATAGTCCCTTTCATGGCAACGCCCCTTAAGGGGCGATTTATCGTATTTTTAAAATGGCTTTTTATAGGTTATTTTAGGTTAGGTTATATAGAGTTAGGTGATTGCCCCACAGGGTTAGGCAATTGGTCCCGCAGAGTTAGAGCCCCCCGCAGTGGCTAGAAATAGGAGAAAAGCTACTGTGAAAAATACGAAGAATCGCCCCCTAAGGTGCGTTGCCACGAAAGGGGATGTACTGAATTTTAGTTTCCGAAAGTGAACTTAGCATCCGCGTCCTATCTCAATATTTGCTATTAGCTAAAAAAGCTTCAAACTTCCCCAAAAAATCTAAATTTGAAAAATTAAAATTTTGAATGTATAATGTATAAATTGTTTATACATTATATCGCTTTTCCTTTTGACCGGAGTAGCTGAAAGCAATAATTGGGTTATCTGCTGTACACATTTGGAAAAGAAATAGGTAATCCATTTTCAGCACATCCGAAAGGGACTATTGTCTATTCCCTTTATTCACGTTATATTTCATAATATACAATTTTGTAATTAAAAGTATTGGTTCAACCAGACAATGAAGAATTATCTAAAGTTTCCTAAAGTTTTAAGCCAACAAATCAGATAATGTGTATAAAAAACTTTGGGTACCAGTATAATTTACAATCGTTTGTCCCCTCCCTTCTTGATAAAATGTAATTTCCTAGTTATCTACTATATTATCAACTCTATTTAGGCTAAGTAAGTATATCATGGTTAATGGTACATGACAATACAAAACAACAAGGATGACAAAATCCATAAAAGCGAAGCTCTGAAACGGTATGATAGACGAACATTGACTCTTGTAGAGTGTCAGAACTGAATATACAAAAAACAAATATATATTTTTTGAAAATCGGATTATTATATCCAATTAAAAAGTTAAAAATCAACATGTTTAAAATGGACGTACGAACATTCTGGTAACGATTATAGAGTTGCTAGGCTTTCTAAATCGTACCTAATTACTACAGGAATCATCATTCAAAGTTTGAAATCGATAGGATAATTCTAACATGCCGTCCGTCCGTAACGAAAACAGCTATCCGTTACGGACGGACGGACCGACCCTAATTATAAAAAAAGCTTCGCTTTCAACAAGGATAAAAACTTCCATAAGTGGCGAAGGGATAAGACAATGGTTAATACATTCATGTACATCCCCAATGATGATAAACAAATTAAGCCCTTTGGTAGATTAATGGTTGAAAAGTTTAGACAATACTGCATTGGAAACATGAAATCAAGTATTCAAAATTTCTAAGCCAACGAATAAGATGGCGTGTTTATAAAAACTTTGGGTACAGTGTAATATACATTGCAATGTTCCCTCCCTCCCTCCTAGGTACAGAAATAAATTCATAATATAAACACAGTTAGAATAAGTTTGGACGGACAAAGTAATTTATGGAGTAGGTAATAATTGTTCCGAAGAATATTCACAAGAATTTTCTAAGCATATCTCATATAGCAGCTATGTTAATCTTATTCTCAATAGCTAAAAAGACAGAAATACAGACATACAAATGGATAATCGTATTATAAACAGCTTTCTGCGGTTATAAGATGTACAATTATAAGATTATAACCAGTATTTTTAGCCCCGTGATGCCGAAGGCACGGGTTAAAAAACTGGTTTTTTTCTTATGATGGTACATTTTTATAATCGTAGAAAACTGGATATAATATGATGCTAGACATAGTTTTTTTTTGTATGGTTGAGAACCATTTCTAATCCACCAGGTATTAATCGATTTCGAATGAATACAAGAAAGTTTATTAAATAATATATGCTTATAAATAAGATAAATATTCATATAAAAAAATTGAAAAATCCCAATCAGAAGCCGAATAAATCATATTTTCCTAATTGACCAACAGTTAAAGCGATTTATAGCGTGGCTTCGCTAATTATAATGATAATGATTATTACTTGTAAGTAGACAAGTAATATAGTAGCTACGCTCAAGTTACTTGATATCATAAAACTGTAATCATAATTATTTACGTTTTCCTCAAAATAATGATAATAGGGATATTTTTCTTCAGTTTAATACATTTTCAAAAGCAATGCTTTTCTACAAAAAATATACAAATCTGTATATGTATTTTATGAAACCAACCCTGACAACAAAACTGTTGATATTCTTTAGTTACATGATTTCAAAGATTTATGTCAACTGTATGGATGTAATTAAAAAGCGGTCGTAGCTGATAAAATATTGGTTTTTTTTAATATTCTTTTGGACAACATTTAAGTCGATCATATCCTTTATATCCTTTAAGTAACATCTATAAAAGCGAAGCTCTGAAACAGTATGACAGACGAAAATTAACTCATTGAGTGTCAGAACTTAATAATCAGAATATAAAAGTATAAAAGTCGATAAAATTATAAGTAAATTTGTTAAAAACTGCGGAAATACAGGATAATGCTGAAGGAAAAAGCTTTTCTATAATTTGGGTCGGTCCGTCCGTACGTCCGTCCGTCCGTCACGGTTAGCTTTTTTCGTAAATTTAGGCATGTTAGAATTGTCCTATCGATTTCAAATTTTGCATTGTGATTCCTTTAGTAGTTAGGTAAGATTTAGAAAGCGTAGCAACTCTATAATCATTACCGAAATGTCCGTACGTCCATTTTAAACATTTTGATTTTTTTACTTTTTTAACAACAATTTTTAGTGATCTGATCATCCGATTGATCTGATTTTTGGTATATTGATTCCTGGGACAACAAAGTATAATGTTATAAGCGAAGCAACTCTATAATCAAGTCCTAAAAATGTAAGTATGTCTATAAACATTATTCTGTAAAGCAGTTTTTCAACAAATTTACTTAAAATTTTGCATCGACTCTTACACATTTATATTCTGATTATTCAGTTCTGACACTATGTAAGTGTTAATGTCCGTTTGTCCTACCGTTTTAGTGGTTCGCTTTTATGGATGTTGTCATCCTTGTTAGGATTTGATTATAGAGATGCTTTGCTTATAAAATTGTACTTTGTTGTTCTAGGAATCAGTATTTAAAAAATCAGATCAATCGGATTACTTAATCACATAAACATTTGTTGTTAAAATAGTAAAATATCAACATGTTTAAAATGGACGTACGGACATTCTGGTTACGATTAGTGAGTTGCTATGCTTTCTAAATCGTACCTAACCACTACAGGAATCACCAAGTAAAGTTTGAAAACGATAGGATAGTTCTAACATGCCTAAATTAACGTTAAAGGCTATCCGTTCCAGACCTACGGACATACGGATGGATGGACGGACGTACGGGCGGACCGACCCTAATTATAGAAAAGCTTCGCTTTTAAGAATTGCCATGACTAACATTATATAGGTAGACATGTCTGATAATAAGTGTATTTGGCTTTCAGCGCTCAATATGCACTTTGAGGGAAAGCACAGATACATTAATTTTGTACAGATATCGTTGCTTACTTTGTAGGACGGACAAATACAAAATATGATATATGCAATTGGTTGAAGAGAGAGAGGGGGCAATGGGCTGTTTATTACACTAGTCCCAAAAGTTTTATAGTAACGCTTTCTTATTCGTTGGCTTTACAGGTTTGGGGACTTTAGTGAATTTGATTGGTTGTTTCATTAAGTTGAGTGTTTAAACGATTCATTCATCCACTAATTTTAATCTACAGTAGGGGTAACTTTGTGTATCATCATTGGAGAGGTACATAATTTTATCGGCCATTGTCTTATCCCTTTAGATCCCTGCGTTGAAGAGGGTAAATAACGCCAGGGGAACGCCAGGAATGGGACAATTAAAGTAACTGCCATTGTACACTCCCTCCCTCCCTGAAATACCGCACATATAAAACACGATTTTCAATGGAAAACTTGCCTGGCGTTCACGACCTTACAAACACTTTTTTTGCGAGAATCATTTGGTTTGGCGCATTTTCAGCAAGATTTTATTTTGCATTGAACTTTTTTTATTAACTTGGCTTGTTTACAGATTTGTAAAGCGACCTCCTATAATTTAGTGTGGCTTGATTTCAGCAACATTTTGTTACTGTAGAAAATTGTAAGGATTCGGAAAGATGTAATATTGCTTAAGTTCATCAAGTAATTAAAATTTTTCATGAAATATTGAATTTAGTCGCGAAAATGCTTTTAGAAAGTTTTACTCAAGCTAAATATTTTTGTTGTACCATAAACAGTTAGGATTAAGATTTGGATTTTTCCAAAATCAGAATTGCTTAACATAGTTTTGCCAGTTAAAAAGAATATATCAAATGTCTTTTTTTTTTAGATTGAATACTATTTTATGTAGAACTTATTGACTTTATTTTGCTATCATTAATGAAGAACAACCAATTATTCTTTATTTCAAAATTTTGATCGGTTTAAGTCACACAGTTGTATAAAATTCGAGTTTTGTAGGAATTTTGTTGCTAATTTTAAGCAACATTATTGCGAATCTTTTTGCATATTTGTTTTGTTAATATTAGGCCACACCATTACTAAAAGTCATGAATATTTTCAAACTCTTACCATAACAAATTCTTTGCTAATTTTAAGTCACACGATTGCAGCAGGCTTAAATATTTGTTTTTGAAACTTTTGTTATAACCATTTTCTTGCTAGATTTAAGCCACACTATTGCTAAAAGTTTAGATATCTATGCGAAAATAATTTTTACACATTATGCACATTACAGTTATATCATAAAGTGTTCACATATTCTTGTCAAAATTTATAATATTTCTAAAAACATGTCATTCCAAAGTTTTATGTTCAGTTCATACAGCGGATACGCCCGTACAGACCTCTAGGGGGGAGTTGAATTCAATAACCCCTTTTTAAAATTTTTTTTATGGGCGGGGAGGTCGAATTTCCCTTCCAGTATTTTAATTTCTTGGGAGGGTGGTACCCTCCCCCAAAATAGTTATAAACTTACCTCGGATCTATGAGAAGCTACCCTGTAAAAAAGAACCATATCGGTATAGCGGTTAGCGAGATCCTTTGGTAAAAACATACAGACAAACAAACAGACAAACAAACAGACAAACAAACAGACAAACAAACAGACAAACAAACAAACAAACAGACAAACACACAGACATCTTGTTACTTTATTATAAGGATTATGACAATAAGTTAGAGTTCGTCATAGATGATTGCTGACACGTTTTAGAAATGACGACTTTACTAGTATGGATCTAAATTTTCAGCTGGATTTTGAAACCGGTTCTGACTGAGCCTTAGTATAACATAATGTACATGACAATTGTCCAAGTACAAAATAGAAATTTTAGGACTAATTCCTGTTTTTTTGATTTGTGCCTTCGGCCCACTTAGGCCGAAGAAATTAGCAATTAATCCTATTTTTTTTTATTTTGCTATCTGCGGAAAACTGTCCATGGTAAAATATGATTTTTAAAAAATTAAACACAATTTGACAACTTGTTCCAAGATTTTTGTGGACAAGCATTTTTTTCTTCAAATTTCGTTGGAATGAATGAAACCCGTATTTTATCATATTTCTTTCTTTTGTGATCAATTTTGTATTGACATTCAAGTAAATATCTGGGAGGGAGGGGACATTGGACTGTAGATTACGCTGGTACCCAAAGTCTTATAAGCAAGTTCTTTTTTTAGTAGACTTTACAGCTTACACCCTTGGGTACTTTTATTGAATCTTGATTGTTTGGGTAGCGGGACAAAGTGTCTCAAAAGTCAGCATTGTGACGTCATAAAAAGAAGGATTATCCATATCTTTTTTATAGGAGTTTTCTTTCCCACGTCTCCTCTCATATTTATGACGTCACATGGCTGATTTTTGAGACACTTTGTCTCGCTACTTGTTAGGCTTAAACTTATGGTGTTCAAACATTTCAACCAATAATTTTAATTATGTCACCAATAATTCTATCATCAGTGTGTACTTGCATCAATTATCGTCCATTGCCCTATCCCTTCAGATTCCTGAGTAAACTTTAAGCACATGTATACATGCATGGATTTATGTGTTTTAGAAAAGCCTGGTAAGTAAGCAACAAGTAGCTTTGTCCCCCCCTCCCCCTCAAAAAAATAGGCGACAAAATTTATCCTTGGATTCTAGGTATGATCCTGGAGGTCAAGATCCTCCAGGTCTTTTGGAAACTTTTATTGTCCTTGATCAAAATTAAAAGTGAAATAAGGACATAAAAACAAAGGTTGCTAAATACCACACTAGTTAACAGTTCATTCATTAGAGTATCTAACCTTAAAGTTAGGTTTAGTTGATCCATTAGAGTATCTAACCTTAAAGTGCATAAACAAATGAATTTTATGTTGAAAAGCAACTCTGTAACAAAATAATATATCTGATTAGTTATTTCTCGCATCATATTATAAACAGCTTTCCGTAGATATAGAATGTACAATTGTAAGATTAAAACCAGAAAGCTGGATATAATACTATGCTAGACATAGTTCTTTCGTATGGATGAGAACCGGTTCCTATCCACCGGATTCGAATAAATACGAGAAAAAACTCTTTTTATTTCTCTAACATAGCTGTTTCTTAACTCTTAATGGACAGTTGATGCATAGCACTAGACGACCTGTTTTGCAAATTAGAGATCTTTTGCTACAGACATAAGAAATTGCTAGATTATGACTAATTTTGTCTTTGACATTGAAAAGCTTTGTTTAAGATTTTAGTGGGAAGGGGAAGAGGGGGTTTACAGCATAAACCACCTTAAAGTATTCATGAAGCCTTTTTAAAATTCCAAATTAGACCTGCCATTTAGGAGATAATATACTCCAGACAATTTAAATCCTAAATACAACTTAATATTTAAGGTTTAAAAACATCGTACAAGTTAAAAATATATTATTTTAGAATAATTCATACATATAAAATAAAAACAAATCAAATTTTAATAAAAAACTTTAAATATTTTGACAATGTTTTTTGACTAGAACATATAATTTAGAATTGTTAAAATGTCCAAAAAAATAAGTTTCAAAAAGAATATACTCTTTTATTTTAATGTTGAATACAGTAAGGTCATTTTTAGAAACATAATTGAAAAAAAAATAAAACAAGCAACTATAAAGTCCACAAGTAGCGCAGTAAAAAATTGTCACAAAAAGTGACAGAAAATTAGTAAGACAGACAATATAACTTTATTGGATTATAGACAACAAAAAAAACAGTTAAGCATTTTTACAGCAATAGATGCAGTTTTATTTATACATGGATAAGACATGTAAAATAGAATAATTGATAGAAAAGCTTTGAATCTTTAGAATGCTTATTAACCTATTTAATAGATAAAAAAGTAATTTTTCTAACTTTACTAAATTGACGGTCAGTATATGACAGATGAACGTATAAACGTACCTTATTACAGTGTAGCTACTCACTATTTAGTGCTTTAACGTGCGTATTAACAAAATACGTATCAAAATTCAGAAACACACAAAAAAAATAGAAATAAGTCAGCCGCCTATCGGCCGTTGAAGATATTGGCCAGCATACTCAGTATACCATCCGGCTGCTGTTCAGGATCTGATCGGCGGCGGGCGGCTTTTGCCGCCCCCGTAGACGGCGGAATGTAGAAAAATCGGCGGGTGTCGAAAATTCCCAAAAAGTCGAGGATAGACTTGTTGTCGTTGTAATTGTTTGAATTAGATTCCTAATAAATAGATAGATATAATACAATGACAAATTAATCCCTATACTAGTTGCTTTGCTAATAGGGTTGGGCGATTGGGAAGTCAGGAAAATAGCCAAAAACCACTCCAATACAATTATAAAGCTTGAAATGTAATACCCATTCGAACTAGCATTTTTCGATGATTTTAGCCTCAGACAAAACCCATACTACATTTATTTAAGAAGAGGGTAGAGTGTATCTCAATAACAACTAGACCTTTTCTGTTGAAAACTGAAATCAAAAATGGAGGGTCGACTAAGAAGGTCCAGGGAGGGGGGGGGGGGGGGGCGGGTTAACTGTGATTGACTAGGCATTTTGGGGGAATTTCATCTTTAAATTATATCTTTCCTGTAAAGCTGATGACCGCTTTAAGCCGCCACTAGCGGCCACCAAGCTGCCACCGAAACTTCTAGCCACTGCTTGGTTGTCAGCTAGAATTCTGGCCGACGGCAGCTGTCGTGTAGTCTCAGCAGGAGCCTTCCAGGTAGAAATATGGAATGGTTATTTACATCGTATTACAGAAAATTTCCTCGGAAAGTAAAATCTCACACAATCTCTCTCACTCACTCACTTATTCTGTCGCTTTCTCTTTCACATATGTACATACTCTCTCTCTCTCAATCACTCTCATTCTCATTCTCACTCTCTCTCTCTACTCTTTCTCTACTCTCTCTCTCTGCTATCTCTCTCTGTCTCTCTCTGTTTCTTTCTTTCTCTCTCTCTTTCTTTCCCTCTCTCTCTCTTTCTCTCTATCTCTCTTTATAAGAAGGGGGGAAAACGGGAAGGGTGTTGCGGGGAAATTTTTACATAGAATTGTTTGTCATAATCACATTCCCTTTTCCCTAAATAAACTTTCGTTATAACTATTCTATATTATTCCTGCAGGGTTTCTAAGGGAGAAAATATGTAGGAATTAATTTGATTATCCTCGCTCCCTTGGAATATATCATCCTCACCTAAATATTAAGTACACTGGTACCCAAAGTTTTATAACCAAGTTTCTTATTCGTTAGCTCAAATACTTTGGGTACTTTTTTATTAAATTTGATTTGTTGGGTCAAACCAACAGTGTTCTAAATATTTAACCAATTATTTTCATCTATAGAAGTGACAATTTTGTTTATAATCATTGGCTTATCCCTGAACTAGCGGTTGTGCACCTAGCATCTAGTGCATCTACATTTAAAGGAGGTAGAAAATAGCCTAAAACCATTACCAAGGCTAAAAAAACAGCCATGGAGAGATCCCATAAAAACGAGAACTCAATCGGTTCAGTAGTTATTGATATCTTAATCTACATACATACAAAATGTCTGTCTGTTTTTCATCTATTTGAACCGAAGGATCTCGCAATCGTAAATCTTACCTAACTACTACAGTAATCATCATGCAATGTTTGAAATCGAAAGGACAATTCTAACATGCCTAAATTAACTTAAAAAAGCTATCCGTTACGGACGTACGGACCGACCCTAATTATAGAAAAGCTTTGCTGTTAAAAATGCGCGAAATTTTACCTAAAAATGTGGCACCTCCTTTTCTTTCCGGGGAGACTATAAAATTTCTCTCCTCCCTAACTTGAAGAAAATTATCAACTTCGTTCAGGTTTTCATCAAATGTTATATCATCCTTTTCATAATTAATACTTAGATTATAATTTTTAGTTTACAGAATCTCCTAAAAGTTATTCTATCTAATGGCACTTTAAATGATTGGTTTCTTTTAAAAATGATATGATACCTATCTATGTTGCGCTCAAGTCTCTGCGATTTTTTGTGATTTCTCTTGGGAGGGTAGTAGTACCCTCCCCCAAAATAGTTATAAACCTTCTCTACCCTGTAAAGGAGAACCTGATAGGTTCGGCGGTTAGCGAGATCCATCAGGACCAAATACACAAACAGACAGACAGATATACATCGTTCTACTTTGTATTATTTATAGGATCTCCTAAGAAGCTACTCAAATTACATATTTACCAGGAAGAAGGGGACATTCAATTGGACTGCAAATAACACCAGTGCCCAAAGTTTTATAAACAAGCTCTCTCATTCCTTGGCATAACAACTTTGGGTACTTTTATTTAATTTTGATCATCCGTTTCATTCAACCAATTATTTTAATTCAAAGTAGGGGGTAAATTTTGTATATTATCAATAGAATTAAACATCAATTTATCGACCATTTTAATCCACTTATTTAAAATTTTCTATCCTATGCTCGGCTAGGCACTTTAAGGAAAACTGAACAAAATTGTCTTTATAAAGAAAACAAGGATGACAACATCCATAGAAGCGAAGCTCTGAAATGGTAAGACTAACGAACATTAACACTTGTAAAGTGTCAGAACTTAATAAACTGAATATTAATGGATAAGTTTATTTGTACAAAATATATGTACATACAAAAATTTGATGTTAAAAAAGTAAAAAATCAGCTTGTTTTAAATGGACATACGGACTTTCTGGTAGCAATTATAGAGTTGCTGCGCTTTCTAAGTCGTACCTAACTGTTTCAGGAATCAGCATACAAAGTTTGAAATCGATAGGACAATTCTAACGAAAAGAGCCAACTGTAACGGACGGATGGACCGACCCTGATTATAGAAAAGCTTCGCTTTTAAAATATTCCCAATATTGCTTCCAACTAATCCACCAATGAAAATAAAAATATTGTCTACATATTGTTGTAAAACATGATTCTATAATTGTAATAAATAAAGAAAATTGATTAATTAAGTATTTTGTTCCTGAATATTTTTGTTCTTTATTGGTTTGAACCCAAATTCCAATTGTGGCGAAGTTGTCCCTTTGTTTTGCCTAAAAAATATAAAACTTGTATAAAAGTAACAGGATGTCTGTCTGTCTGTGTGTGTGTGTTGCAAAGGATCTCGTTATCAGCAGAACGTCATACTGAAGCTTTCAGGGGAAAATTTCAAACTACTTTTGGGGATGGTACAACTTCCCTCGTGAGAGAAATCACCCAGCGTCACTCAAAATGGCGCTAAAGGCCACTAACGCAAAATAATGAAGCAAAATAATATAAAAGGCAACTAGAGGCCTATAGCGGCGTTGCCGCTTGTAAAAAATACGTTGATCGTTTTTCTGTCTGCACAAAAATCAGATAACTACAGATAAATCGTTTAAACTAATAAGTACGACATATCTGTCTTCTAGTTTACTGTTATCAAACACCAATTTTAAACATTATTATCAATGTTATTGATTAAATTAAGAAATATTTTTTTACCTTTCTGGAAATTTGAACTGCTGCAGATTATTTTTGTTGAAAAATCCTTTCATCGGCCCTCGCGGCTTAATTGGGAATACTTAAAATAGAAAAAAAGAAATAATTATTGCATCGTTTTATAGACATCTTCCCACGAATAGTAACAAAATCAAAGAATAAATCCAGTTTTGTTAGCTCCAAGGGGCCGAAGTCCAGGACTAACAAAAGTTGTCGATTTTCATGATTTATATTTAAATATTAGAGGTAAATTGACTTTAATACTACACATGATTTTTTAGAATAGTTCTAATAACCGGTTCTAATCCAGCGGATATTAATTGTTTTCGAAATCATACTATAATTAATAATTATTGCTTTAAATTAGGGTTGGGTCGGATATCCGGTTTAGCCGGATATCCGTTAATTTGCCGGATATCCGGCATTTGAAATCAGCCGGATATCCGGTATCCGGCCCAACCCTTCTTACAATGATGTTTTAGGATAAGAACCAATCACAAAACAATGGAAGGGAATGAATGTGGGTAAGTCTGTTTATTGTCTCATAAGATCTCGCCAATGTCACATTATAAAATCTTGAGGACAAATCAAAGGAATAAAGGTCATTCCAAAGGACTGCCTATAAAACTATAAATAAGATATTTTTGTTTATTGTGATAGGGGATGTACAATGTACATCAAATTAACATCCAGATCTCTGGGAATGTGACAATGGTCAAAAGATTATATCCCCTCAAAATTGTATTACAACTATTCACCTGCTATTTGGTCAGCAATTTTATTGCTTTCAGAAACATCAGAATCTTTTAGAGTTTTCTCGTCAACATTTTTATTGTCATCATCTACTTTAGCTACTCTGGGGTTTAAGTTGTCATTAGAATTGTCCGCAAAATAAACTAATAAAATACAATACATTCAAACATTGAAACAGATAGGATAGATTTCTTAATTTTTTTACTCTATATATTATTATATACTAGAGGTTTCGCTCCTAGCCTCTAGGGGCTTTGCCCCAAGAGGTAATTAAAAGAAATAAATAAAAAAAATGGGGGGGATTTTTTTTTGGGAAGAGGGGGTTATGGGTTTCCCACCCCTCGAAAAAATAGCCTAAAACCATCACAGGGCCAGTATGTATATTCCCTGAAGAGAAGAATCCGATCGGTTCAGTGGTTACTGAGATCTTAAGGGACAGACAGACAGACGAACGGACAAACATCATTCCACTTTGTATTATAGACTAGCGGCTACGCCCCCTAGAAGTCTCTAGGGGCACTTAAGTCAGGAGGGGGAAAAGTCGACCTCATCCCATTTTAAATTTGATTTTCAAAAGAGTAAAAAGAAACTTTCGGGGTAGAGGAGGTGAAGACATCCTCCCCAAAAATAGTTAAAAACCTTCCCAGGACCTATAAGAAGCTTCACTGTAAAGGAGAACAATATCGGTTCAGCGGTTAGCGAGATTCTTCGGGACAGACAAAAAACGTTTACTACTTTATATAATAGGATATCTCTCACAGCAAATCCTACGTAAATTTATCTATAATACAAAGTAGAACGATGTCTGTCCGTCTGTCTGTCCGTCTGAAGCTTAAGATCTCAGTAACCGCTGAACCGATTGGGCTCTATTTTTCAGGGATTATACCTACTGGTCCTGTGATGGTTTTAAGCTATTTTCTTTGGGGGTGGGACACCCCCAACCCACCCAAAAACAAAAAAATCCCACCCCCATTTTTTTTTTATTGCAGAAGATTTCCTTGGTCTTTTTTTTTGCAGGAGATTTCCTTCGTCCTTTTACGAATTTCACCTTATTTTTTTTGATCACCTCTTGGGGCAAAGCCCCTAGAGGCTAGGGGCGAAGCCGCTAGTATATAAAAAAGGATGACAACATCCATAACAACGAAGCTCAATAATCAGACGTTCGGTAAAACATTTTGTTTATCATAAAGATGTTTTGATTTATCACTGTATCTTTTCGTCATGGGAATCGCTATTTCCTAATTCGAATGAATATTTTAATTATGTAAAGATAAGTAAAGTAATAACCTTTTTATAATGATTATACAGCTTAAAATTGTACCAAATTGTGACAGGAATAATCAAGTAAAATTTAATGAAATGTAAAAGAATAATCATAATTTTGTATTGTATGAAACCTAATTTAGCTGTTTTAACCGGCGGCTTCATTGTGTCTAGCTGCTTCAGCGGCTCAGTTGTATCCAGCTGGGTTGGCGGCATTGGGAAGGTTATAACTTTAGCAGTTCGCACAGGAGCTGTCATGGTTTTAAGCTGCTCGGGGGCTGTTTTCAGCAGCTGTGAAGTTTCTTTTTGACCTAATGAAACTTTATTTTAATACCCTAAAGATTAAGATAAAAATTTGCTTTAGCTACTTTATAACAACGGCTTGTCCGTACGTCCGACTATCCATTCGACAGTTCAAAAGTGCAATATAAATAACTGAAGCTTATTTGAATATTTGAATGTTCAAGGAAACATAATGTTAAAAACTTTTGATCACTGATAACCAAACCCCATTTTTTTTACAAAACCTTACTCCTGCGTGGGTTTTAACCCTGCGGGGCAGAAAAGAACCTAATATATTGTGACCTAGATAAACTAACAGTACAAAACGAATCCCCCCCACCCAATCTCTCCACTTAATATCAATTTTATTTCCCAAATTAGGGGGGGGGGGGTATCAGTGATCCACAAGGTTACTTGTCTGAAAGAGCCGTTGAACATTTATTTTTGCTTTTTAAGAAGTTGAAATTCTATTTAAATACATGTGTAATTCATAGAAATCTATCGTTTTCAACAGACAAAGAGAGTTGTATAAGCTAACCTTTATAAAACACACACCGCGTGTTAAGAATCAGGTATTTGGTATAACTAACAAGTGAAATAAATCTTGAATAATTTTGGGGGCAAATGTAGAGGTCGTCAATTTTACTATATGTTGCCCCCCAACGACAGCTGAAAACCACGTATAAGTTTAGTGATTTTTTTGAACACAGTAATATTGTCTGACTGATTATGACGTAACAAAAAAAAATTAGCCAATGAGAGGCCACTATAAATTTCACCATTGGTCAATAGCGGCCTCTCATTGGCTAATTTTTTTTTGTTACGTCATAATCAGTCAGACACTATTACTGTGTTCGATTTTTTTTCGAATTAATTTTGTTATTGGTATAAGCTGGTTAAAAATATTACCTTCTGCATCTGTCAAAGTAAAATGAATCTTTCTAGTCCTCTTCTCCTCTTGGTGTATCTTCTTATTTCTTTTTGTTTCAAAAACAATATTGTACTTCGGGGGATTCAACAGACTATACAACAGTTTTTGCATGATATTTTGATTTGTAAAAAGGACAATTGCATCCAATGGAGCATAGCCAGTGATCTAAAGGGATAAGACAATGGTTCATTAATTAATGTAAATCCCCAATGTTAATACATAAAATTACCCGGTCTAGTTAGTTGTTAATGTTTTTAGGCACTTAACTTAACCCTTAACAGTCGGGCCCCTTGCCGCACCTTAATCAGTCGGGGGGGGGGGGGGGGGGCGTTCAACGCCCCCCCATGTTATCTCAGTTCCTATTAGAGCTAGAGGGCTAAAATTTTTTGTGTAAGTCCCCTGTGTTATGATGAATTTCCGACCTTAAGTAAGTCAAGGTCAATTTTCGCTTCCTTCACCCTTTTAATTAACAACCTTTGTTTTTAGGTCCTTTTTTACTTAAAAATTTCAAACGGCTGTAATTTTTTTATTTTTGAAGCTAGAATAAATTTTTTTTTGTAGAAAATGTTAATCTTTATGTAAATTTTATATTTCAAATATCAAAATATAAATCTAAGCGGCCGCAGCTGTACTTGGCAGCTGCCAGCCGCCGCAGTCGGCGGTCGGCGGGAAAACAGCGGCGTATCTTTATGAAAATTTAATACGTTATGTAGACATGTAAGAAAAGCTTAAGTTTAAAATTTGAAGTCTCTAAGTCAAAAATTGCGGCCACAGAAGCCATTTAAAGATTTCTGGAGAAATGGAGGATCAGGACCTGCAGGATCATACCTGGAACCTGAAATTGACTTGAACACCTGTATTTTATATGAGGATGTACTACTAGAGGATATTTTAGTATTTTGGTAAGATAAAAAGCTTTTTTTAAGTCAAAAAAATATTTTTGCTCTTTACCTGGATGACCCTGCCAGGTTTGCTGTCATTCTGTGCCCGCCAGTATGGAGATATTCAAAAAATTCCAACTCTCGGTTATGTGTCATACCCAAACTTAAAAAGTCACGCAGTTTGGGCTCTTTATCTTTCACACACAGAAAATGAGATAGAAAAAACCGGAGGGGGGGGCGTTCAACGCCCCCCCCCCCCGACCGTTAAGGGTTAATAAACCAACCAATCAGAATTTAATAAAGTCCCCAAAATATTGTTTAGCCAACGAATAAAAAAGCGTTATTATAAAACTTTGAGGACTAGTGAAATAAACAAACATGTAAAAATATTCAGCAAAAATCAACACTACGATAGATTCATAGATCATAGGGCAGATTTTTTAGTCATAAGAATCTTTATCCAAAATTTATATCTGTATGTAGTAGGATCCAAAAAAAAAATCACTTTTTGTATCATGTAAAAAAACCTTGGATAAAAAAGATGTAGGTTGTTTTTCTTTCCCCCACCATTTTTCCCCTCCCTGTTGGCGGATTTTTCTCCCCATATGTTTTGATTGAGGTGGTGGGGAGCCCTCATTTGTTTCAGGGTCTCTTTCATTGTTAGTAAATGCTCTTTTTCTGTCAAGTTTTCCTAAAATTTAAATAAATTGAAAAACAAAAGTTTGAATGTCTTTTTATATAAAAAGAAGATATTGTTGTCCTCTTGTCTACAAACAAACAAATTTTAGAGAACGTCTGTTTATTATATAAGTTATACCTAAATCAAAAAAGAGTTCGATGGATGCACTGGCAACTTTTTTAAACTCATTGTTTTAGAAGTCCTTTATGCCATACAAATGACGAGAAAGAATTAGCAAATTTTTGAAATGGTGGAAAAAGGTAAATTGGTTTCACAAGTAAATAACATATATAAAAGGATGGATTAATTGATGAATAAATATTTGTTTAATAGATTGATAGAAGAATTGATTAATAAAATGTAAAAATTTTAAATCAAGGAATAAATAAATGGGCAATTGCAAAGATAAATATTTAGAAAGATAAATAGGTTTGTTAAAAAATATAAAATGTTAATTAGTTGAGAAGATAGACAGATACATAATTAAACTTCTATGAATTAGAAGGGAACGACTGGACAGATATATTCTTCAAAAAGACTAACCTTAGAAATATCACTTTCAAAAATAGGATCAAAATCCCTAGAATTCTTCAACTTTTTAACATTTATTGGAGGTGGGGGAACGAGACTCGTACTAGGCACTGCATGGACCAATTTGGCGGATTTTTTGGGCTCCTCAAAGAATTGAATGTCGTTGTTAGTTCTTGGAGCTTCCAAAAATTTGGAAGGTTTTTCAACTTTTTCCTGAAATATATTTATATAAGTAATGGATAGAGTCACTAAAAAATCAGCCGTGTGACGTCATAAAAATAGGGATTATCCATCTCTTTTTTAGGGGTTTTCTTAACCACTTCTCCTCTCATCTTCCTCACTTTTATGACGTCACGTGGCTGATTTTTGATTGACTTTCTCGTCCTACTTATTTTATATTTATTGGTGACTTAAACGCAAAAGAAAGGTATTGCAAAAAATACTAATAAGAGATTTTTCTGTGTTACTGTCTTTTATGCTCAATCAATACTAGAACAAGCAAAAATTGATACAAATTGGCTCACACATAAATGCAGAGGCGAATTATACTATCCACACCTCTCCGCAAGAATCCGCAAAGTGTGGCGATAAAATTAAGGCCTATATTTCATGTTTTCATTTACAGTTAAATCCTTCTTTCCCCTTCTTCAGAGATATTTAAGTTTTTAAAAAAAATTTAAATCCTTATCATTAAAATAACAACAACGACTTTTAATTTTTAGGGTTAATATATTGTCTATCAAAAATATTTTATATTGAAATACGATTATTGACAATTAATTAGATGAACTTTTGAAAAGAAATAAATTATACACTTATTTTTAATATCCCTGAAAATTTTACCTTACTGAATTTGAAATTTATATCTGTCTGCTAAAATGTCCATAACATTTACATAAATAACTCCCAGTGGTAAAAAAAATTAATATTAATTTGTTGTAATTTATAACAGATTTTTAATGTAATAGCGTACGTATTTGATTTTACACGATATAATCATATGTAAGCATTGGATTTTTTTTATTACAGTCATAGCAGTGCCGCATTTTTTTGCGGTAACCAAGACGAAATTTAAATTATCTCCCGCAAACATGTATTCAATTTGCAAATGAAACAAGGATGACAACATCCATAAAAGCGAAGCATTGAAATGGTAGGACAAACGGACATTAACATTTGTATAATGTCAGAACTGAATGATCAGAATATAAATGTATAAGAGTCAAACCAAAATTGAAAGTAAATTTGTTGAAAAACTGCTAGATACAGGATAATGTTTATGGACCTACTTACATTTTTAGAGTTGCTTCGTTTATAGCATTATACTTTGTTGTCCCAGGAATTAATATACCAAAAATCAGATCAATCGGATGATTAGATCACATTAAAATTTGTTGTTAAAAAAGTAAAAAAAATCAAAATGTTTAAAATGGACGTAAGGATTATAGAGTTGCTACGCTTTCTAAATCGTACCTAACTACTAAAGAAATCACCATGCAAAGTTTGAAATCGATAGAACAATTCTAACATGCCTAAATTAACGAAAAAAGCTATCCGTTATGGACGGACGGACCGACCCTAATTATAGAAAAGCCTCGCTTTTAAAAATAGGGCCCAGATGCAGTAGTCAGAAAGGATAGTTTGAATGTTAAAATTTTTATAAATGGGGGGGGGGGGAGTTCTAACACTTCTACGTAAACAGTGATTATAGGCTTTGTCTTTGGAGTGAGAGGATAAATTATTTCACAAAAAAGTTTCCTTTTGGGATGTAGTTTTCCTATTTAAAAAAATTAGGATTTGCCTCCAGGTCCAGGTACTGCAGGCCTACAGGTGGATTCTGGACAGGTAAAAAAAATTCAAGTCAGAACAAAACTTATTTTACAAAAGTTGCTACTTTATGGGCAGTATGAACTAATTTGCAGAAAATTTTGAAATCAGGCTCCAGGTTTAGGTACTGCAGGCCTCTAGGTGGATCCTGGACAGGTAAAAACTGAAAATTTTTACTTTTAAAGTCAGAATAAAACTTATTTAACAGAAGTTGCTACTTTATGGGCAGTTTGAACTAATTAGAAGAAAAATTTTAAATCAGGCTCCATGTTCAGGTACTGCAGGCCTCTAGGTGGACCCTGGACAGTTACAAACTGAAAAATTCCACTATTTAAGTTAGAAAAAATATTTTTTAACAAAAGTTGCTACTTTGTGGATTGTATGAACTAACTTGAAGAGAATCTTGAAATCAGGCTCCATGTTCAGTTACTGCAAGCCTCCAGGTGGATCCTGGACAGTAAAAAACTAAAAAATTTTACTATTTACGTTAGAACAAACCTTATTTTAAAATCTGCTACTTTTTAGCTAGTATTACCTGATAAGCTTAAAATCTTGGTAACCACTGAACCGATCGGATTCTTCTCTTCAGGGTATAAACCTATTAGTCATTTTGTGGTTTTCGGCTATTTTCTTGGGGCGTGGAACACCCCAAACCCTCCCCCCCCCCAAAAAAAATACCCCCTATTTTTTTTTTTTTTAAGATGCAGTTCCAGATTTTGAAGATGCAGAGCCAGGGCCTAAATTTTTTTTTGATGATGCTAATGATGATGAAGATCCACCCCATGTACTACATTTTTTTTAATTACTTCTTGGGGTAAAGCCCCTAGAGGCTAGGGGCAAAGCCGCTAGTAACTTAAATAGTAGAAATTTTAGTTTTTAACTGTCCAGGATCCACCTGGAGGCCTGCAGTACCTGAAAATTGAGCCTGATTTCAAAATTTTCTTAAAATTAGTTCATACCATCCATAAAGTAGCAACTTTTGTTCAATAAGTTTTGTTCTCACTTCAAAAGTAAAACTTTTCAGTTTTTAAAGGACGCCTGCAAGAAATAACACGCTTTAACTGCTGAAAGACTGCCACAAGAAGACCAAATACCCCAAATTTAAAGCCTTCAGCTTCAATAACAAAAAAGTTCTAGGCATTTCAAAATAGCATTTTATGTACAATGAAATTTTTGAAAGATTTCCAATGCTAATAAAAGAAAAAACAATATTAAATTACGTTGCCTAGACATAAAATTATAACTTTATCTTTGTCAGAAACTTAGATTGCCTGTAACTGATTACATTTTTACAATAAAAACACCACATTTCATAGTCAAAATCTATGAAAAAAATTCAATTTAAATTGCATTTTTAAACGAAAATCATAGCGGAAACAAAGGGGTAAACTAATAAAAGCTTAGCTGTGATTGGTTGTTAAGCTGATTCAGCCTTCTGATTGGCTACAGTACATTCGGTACAACGCAAGTAAAACTTAATTTTTTTTAATGATTTTGACTATAAAAATGGGTATTTTTAATGTAAAAATATAATTAGTTACTGGAAACCTAAATTTATGACAAAAATAAGCTTATAATTTTGTTTCTAGGCCACGTAGTTTAATTTTAAAGTTTTCAACATGAGCATTGCAATTCTTTCAAAATTTCCATTGTACATAAAATGTCATTTTAAAATGCCTAGAACTTTTTTGTTATAGAAGCTGAAGGCTTCAAATTTGGGGTATTTAGTCTACTTGTGGCAGTCTTTCAGCAGTTAAAGCGTGGTATTTCTTGCAGGCTTCCTTTAACTGTCCAGGATCCACCTGGAGCCCTGCAGTACTTGAAACTGGAGCCTGTTTTAATTTTTTTTTTAAATCAGTTCATACTATAGATAAAGTAAGTTAAATAAGTTTTTAACTTGATTTTTTTTTACCTGTTTAAAATTCACCTGGAGGCTAGCAGTATCTAAACCTGGAGGCCAAATAAATTATTTTTATTTAAAATATTAAAACTACATCCCAAAAGGAAACTTTTTTGTTATATAATCTATCCTCTTCTTCTAAAGACAAAGCCTATAATCACTGTTTACGCAAAAGTGTCAGAACTCCCCCCCCCCCCCTCTTAACACTAATTGAAAGGCCATAATTTATTGAATTAAAATGTGATTATCTTATTATATAAAGTAGTAAGCTTTTTTGTCTGTAGCGAAGGATCTTGCTAATCACTGACCCGATATGGTTCTCCTTTACACTGAAGCTTCCTATAGGTCCTGAGGTGGTTTTAGGCTATTCTATTTGATAGATAAAGTCTGGGTATGGTGTTAGGCTATTTTTCTGCCTTTATTTATCCTTTAGAATAAAGCCTCTAGATGCTAAGGGCGCAGCCGCTTGTATATATCAAAGAGCAAAGCTTTTTTATCATTATTAAAGCGAGTTTTTCTATAATTAGTGTTGGTCAGTCTGTTCGTCCGGAATGGATAGCTCATTTCGTTAATTATGGCATGTTAGAGTTGTCCTATCAATTTGAAACTTCATATGGTGATTCCTTTCGTAGTAAGGTACAATTTAGAAAGCGTAGCAACACTATATTCAATACCAGAATTTTCGTATGTCCATTTTAAACATGTCGGTTTTTTTAACAACAAATTTGTATGTGATGTTATTATCCGATTTATCTGATTTTTGGAATACTGATTCCTAGGACAACAAAGTACAATTTCATAAGTGAAGCATCTCTATATTCACCTCCTAAAAAGGTATGTATGTCCTTAAACATTATCCTGTATTTCAGCAGTTTTTTACAAATTTACTTACAATTTTTTCGACTTTTATATATTGATTAATGAGTTCTGACAATCTACAGGTGTTAAACTTCGTTTTTCAACCGTTTCAGAGCTTTGCTTTTATGGATGTTGTCATTCTTGTTTTTAATGTCTATTTTTGAGGCGTCCAAATAATTACTGTTTGGAGGGAACATTGAACATAACTCAATCTATCACACAATTAAAATGAGAGTGCGATCTAAATTTATGATTCTAGTATGTTACTGCAATTTTCAAACTTAATCTTATCAATATAAATATAGTTTTTAATTGAAATTAAAAGGATTCAGAAGCTGCGGGTAAGCCTCAGTGAAATCGTCATATTACAACTTTAAAATTAACCTGGATATCTAAACATGTTTCTTTACAGCCATTTCCTGGTTAAAATCTTTATTTTGCACACCTGCGGAATTTGAGGCTTGTGTGCGGCTGTCGATCCCTTGAAATTACTATTCTTAGCCCAACATAAGAAAACGATATATTCTATGATAACAGCTGATTAGATAAACAATACTTTCTTTTAATGAAAAAATATGTATTTTTTGCAAAAATCATGTTTTAAAATTTTTAAAAAAGTTATATAGCTTAAAAAATAAAAATAAATAATTTTTATTTTACACCTTTTTTTATTTTGCTGCCTTAATAAGGAAATATTTAATATATTTGAATCGGCTTAATGCAATTTTTTTATCTTTTTTTTATGATTATTCAATACATATGAAAAAGTAACATTTAAAAATCTCGCCACAAGAAGATTTAACAAACAAAACATTGATTTTGAGTAAGATTTGATTTTTAAGTTTTAGAAAAACTATAGAAATATTCAAAGTTAAGTGTTTGTTTGCATTTTGAAAAAAAATTTTTGCCCTGTTCTATTTGATTAGAACTTTTCAAACAAACTTCATTTTATAAAAGATTAATATTTTTTAATGTTTTTTAAAACATATTACTTTAGATTGGTTAAAAGTTTATTTTTCTTTGTGATTTAGGGGTTGCAATTTTTTTGCAAATTACGTTTTTTGGCTTTTCATTCAAATAAATTGCACAATTCTGGTTTTTACTGTATAAATTTATTAAATGACTTCAGAAAAACATATTATAATCCTTACATTTACTTTTTTTTCTAACAATCTGTTTTTTATAAGACTTTTTATATCGCTGACATAAATGGCATTATTCTGCAAAAAAAATATTTTTTTTGCAAATATAAAGACATGAAAGTATTTAATAAATGGTTAACTTTAATTTTCGTTTTAGCAAAATGCATTATTGTTTCTTATAAGATGAAAATAAGGTATCGCGAATATTTGTTGCAATTTGAATGCGATTTTATTGCAAAAAGGAGGACATAGGATTTTAGTTTTAACAGATTATGATTCTGGACCCAAAATTACATAGGACTGAAGTTTTCGTTTGTTGATTGCTGAAAGTTAAAGTTTCTTGCTCTAGAATTGCTATGTGCTCAGTGATGATTACTGGCTAAAGATATATCTCTTATAAAATAAAATTAATTATTTAACTTTAAAATTTTGACTAAAACAATTATTTTACCTTTGGACTTTCATTAGCTTTTTCTTTTTTATCTCCTTGCTGTTCCAAGTCCACAAGATCAAGCCTCACAAATGGCGGCCATGATGTTTCATAAGGAGGCTCAAAAGTCGTCGTTTTTTCCTCATATGTCGTCTTCAGCACATTTTCCCGCGCTTTTGAAGCAGCTGGCCGCACGCCACCATCTTGAAAATTGGTAGCAGTCACGTGCCGGCGCCAGTTTTGGGTTTTGAACTTTTTAGAGCGTTGATGTGGTTTTGATTTTGAAGATTTTTGTCTTCTATTAGAAGAGTTTTCATTATTATCATCTGATCTTCGATTTATCTGTATGTCTGATCTTCTAGTGATTTGAAATTCTATTTTACAAAACATTTAAAATAACAGTTCTTCAAATGGTTAATTTTGAAAATTAAATACCTATTCATTTTTAAAATTTTATTATATAAATAATAATTTGATAATATAAATATATATAATATAAAAATGTATAATTGTTATTTTTGCCTGATTTTTCACTATTTGAAGATTTACATTTGACAAGTTTCTCATGATTACAAACTATTCATTAAAATCACGAAATTATAAATAAATTACCGGAACAAAGCTTGCCTTCAAAGCTTTGATTAATTTTAATAGGTTATAACAGCTTCGCTGTTGACCAAAATGTTTTTATTTTATCCTATAATACAAAGAAGTAAGGATTTTTCTGAATCTAAAGATCTAAAACAATGCTGCTCAGAATTGATTATACTTTTCAGTGAAGCTTTTAAGATGTCATAGGGTGGTGTTAGGCTATCTTTCTGGCCTCTCTTTCTGTCTTCCCTAGAGGCCAGGGACAAAGCAACCATTACTATACTTCTGCATAATAGTCTTTCTATTCCACAATTACATTTTTAGATGTTGACAACTAAGTTTTGAATTTTAGATTTTAATGCACTTTAAAAAAATGAAATATTTTTGTTGCTGTTCTATTAACTGTCTTAAAAAACGAAGAAAATAAGCCATTAATCATTAAATTCTGATAACTATAAGTGTGGTAAAATTGCTTTCAAAAAAGTTCTCATATAAAAAAACTTACTGTATTTATCAAACTCTACTATCTAATTTGTATTTATTATTATCAATCCTTTGGTAGAATCTAGTTCAGTTCCCCAAAAGTGCCTCGCGACCACAAAAAATACCCACCCATCTTTTTTAAAACAAGTTCTTATAATAAAGTAACAGGATGTGCGTCTGTTTGTCTGTCTATACCGAAGGATCTCGCTAACCACTGAATAAACAGCTGAATTTAAAAATAAACAATTTACGTGCCCCTAGAGGCCTCTAGGGGGCGTAGCCGCTAGTTCAAAATGAGGGGGTTATTTCTTGTGTGTTAGAGGAATTGTGAGAAATATAAGAAAAGAAAAAAAATGGTAATAACCCATAGTTTGTTAAACAATTATTCCAAAATTATTATTTTGGGCCCTGGGGGGAAGATTTATTATCTGTTATAATTAGATTGGGAAGGGGGGGTTTTCGGTGGTACACTTTCAAAAAAGTTATTTTTCCTTCATTTTTTTCAAGTTGAATAAAGGACATTTAAAGTCATTGCTTAAATCTGCAATTAAGATAAACATTTTATATATGGATGAATTTAAATACCACGGAATGTAGGGATATTTTATTGAAATAAAAACTCGATTGTCTCTCATTTTTATGTCAGTAAAAACAGTTCACAATGGAATATATTTTTTGCTCCATTCACGTCAATTTAAAGAGGTTAAAAAATGCTAGTACTGCTGCTTTATCGACTGCTTTTATATATTAAATATAAAAGGGGAAAATGCCTTGGCCAATCAATATTTCCATTTGGAGCTTCTAGACAATTTAAGTTTAAAAAATTTTTATAATAAAAAAAAACGGTGGTGCAGATTTTTTCTAGGGGCGATTTCTATGTAAATAGTTATAAACCTTCTCAGGACCTATGAGTAGCTACTCTGTAAAGGAGAATCTAATCGGTTCAGCGGTTAGCGAGATCCTTCGGTACAGACAGACAAAAAGACATCCTGTTATATTGAAAAATATAATAATTCATTTATTGCTATATCCTTAAAACAAGCGGCCACGCCCCTAGAAACCTTAAGGTGAGAAAGTGAAAATTTTAGTTTAGAAAAGAGAAAAAAATTTGGAGGTTGATCTGTTATTGGAAGGGTGAAGATACCCTCCCCCAAAATAGTTAAAACCTTCCAAGGACCTATTAGAAGCTTTATTTTTAAGGATAACGATGTCGGTTTATCAGTTAGCGAGATCCTTCAGTACAGACAGACAAAAAGACATCCTGTTATTTTACATATTTTATTTATTGCTATATCCTAAAACTTACTGAGCCTTCACGCATATGGTAAATATATTCACTTTTTATGCTAATTTACATTCAGATAAGATTTTTATTACTTTAAATAGATCAATTCAATAAAATTTCATTATTTCTATCTACTATCTATCTATCTATCTATCTATCTATCTATCTATTTATCTATCTATCTATCCATCTATCTATCTATCTATCTATCTATCTATCTATCTATCTATCTATCTATCTATCTATCTATCTATCTATCTATCTATCTATCTATCTATCTATCTATCTATCTATCTATCCATCCATCCATCCATCCATCCATCCATCCATCCATCTATCTATCTATCTATCTATAAAACCATATGTCAAATATCAATGGAATTGTTCGTGATTTTATCCTGAATTTTTCTCATCGAATTTGGTTCCCTCAGGACACGAAAATCTAAATAAAAAGATTATTTAAATAATAATATACAACACCCAGGGATCTGAAGGGATAAGACAATGGACGATAGATTAATTTACATGCCCAATGATGATAAACAAAACTACTCTTTTATCAAAAGAGTTGGCAATACTAATTTAGAACAAACCATTTATAATTCAGAAATACCCAAGGTTTTTGAGCCAAACTTGTCTGTAAAACTTTGGGTACGATCTTAAGTCCCAGGGATCTAAAGGGATAAAACAATGGCCGATAAATTGATGTAAATCCCCAATTACTCCTTCTGTAGATTTAAATTAGTGGTTGAAACGTTTGAACACTCAACTTTATGAACCAACCAATCAAAATTCGATGAAAGTCCCCAAAAATGTTACGTGAACCATTAAGAAAATGTTATTATACAACGTTGGGAACTAGTGTAATAAACAGCCCATTGTCTTCTCTCTCTCTCTGCCAATGTCCCCACCCTCCCTGGACAACTGAAAATGTCAACCAATAGATTTGAACCGAAACGAATTATTTCCTAAAATATTAAAATTTCTTTGAACCTACGCAGATTTTCATTTCATATTTTTGGTGACAAAGAAATTTTAGTAGAATTAAAAAAAAAAATTTCAACTTTTTAATTTGATTAGGTATTGCCCTTTGATTTTTTAGTCAAATATGTATTTTTGTTGTACTTTTATTAGCAAAGCTAATCTATAATCCACTTCATCTGTACGTAAGTCCGGAAATGTGAATTTCTAGGCTCCAATACAAGATAGACAGCTGATATTTTTTGAGACAATTCCCTATACTGATGAGCATAAAGTGTAGGATTAAAGTAGTAAAGTTATGCATTTGGAATCTTAAGGGATGAGACAATAGCAGATAAATTGATGTAAATCCCTAATAGTTTTCACAAAATTACCCCTTTTGTAAATTAGAATTAGTAGTTGAAACGTTTGAACACTTAATAAATTTATGAACCAACCAATAAAAATTTACTAGTCCCAAAAGTTGTTAAGCCAACGAATATGAAGACGATATTATAAAACTTCGGGGACTAGAGTAATAAATAGCCCATTGTCCCCTCTCTCTCTGATAGGATATACTTGGTCAGTCAGATTGACATTCAATCTACCAAAAACTAAAACAGGGTAGCTTCTCACAGGTCCCGGGAAGGTTATTAACCATTTTGGGGGAGGGTACCACCACCCTCCCAAGAGGAATCACAAAAAAATCGAAATTTTTTTATTTATAGAAACTCTTACGAAACATAGCTAGGTATCGTAGAAACTTGAAAGCAACATAGTGAGGTGTCGTATTTTTTAAAACCAAACATTTCAAGTGCCACTAGAGGCTTCTAGGGGACGTAGCCGCTAGTTTGAACATAAACCAACAGCGGCTAAACATTTTAACAAAAAAATTAATCTACAGTTGGTGTAATTTTGTTTATCATAATAGGGAGTCAAGACTTGACAAAACAAATATATAGTATAGATGTATATACAGACAACTACCTCCCTTACTTTTTCAAAGACCTCTTCGTCTGCTTCCAAATTATTTTTTGCTACTTGGCTGTGTTAATATAAGCGACACCATTGGTTGAATTTTAATGACCCAATAGAAAGGTTGCACAAGGCGGTTGCGATGGGGAGATACAGTTATTTAACCATTTCTCTATCTAGTGTTTTACTCTAATCCTTACAATGTGGATCGAAAATATTACTCTCAATTTATCGTTCATTGCCATCTCCCTTACTAAAAAATCAGGGATCTTAAGGGATAAGACAATAGACGATAAATTAATGTGCAGCCCCCATGATGATGCACAGGTCTACCCCTTCTGTAATATTTAAATTGTTGATATAAAATTAGACATTTTTGCTAGTTTTGAATAATTGAATCTAAATCTCATAAAAGTAAAAGTACCCAAAGTTTTAGAGCTTAAATTTTACATCCCAATGTCCCCTCCCTCTCTGAACAAAACACATAAATTCAATACGTATATGTATATACATATGATATGAAAATATTCATAAAAATGATAAAAAGATAAAGATCGTGCAGAATTCATTATAAAATATTTCAAATCGAATTTCAGACATTTTTTCAAGGGTACCCTGGTGTGCAATAAAATCCGCCAATTTGGCTATTTTTTCCAAGAATGAAGGGGATATTGCATGGGCTGTAAATTGCACTGGTTACTAAAGTTTAAAAACATCGATATCTTATTCTTCTGTTCAAATTCTTTGGGTACTAAATTATGGAATTCGATTTGTTTGTTCTAACTCAAACTTATAAACCATTAAATTTGAATTGAAGAATCCAAATGATAACGAACATATTTTCCATAACTTTTTCAACCCAATCGATCTCTCGGTAATTTTCTCTGACATCAATCGTAATGTAATTTACATTTGAAAATTCTGCATAAAATCAATAAAGTAACAGTACAAACATACGGACATACATATAACTTTACTTATAAAGAAGTTGCACTACAAAAAAAGGGATATATAAAACTCAAGGACATTTTCTGCATATAATGTCATATTGATGTGAGGAATGAGATCCCTACATTACATAAGGAGAAAAAAAAGTATTTTGAAAATGGATAGAAAACACAGAACAGATTCAGTAGTTCATTACTTTTATAACGACTAGCGGCTACGCCCCTAGAGGCCTCTAGTGGCACTTTAAATGTTTGGTTGTTTGGTTCAAGTCTCTATGATACCTAGCTATGTTGCGTTGAAATCTCTCTGCGTAAAAACATCTTGGGAGGGGTTGTGGTACCCTCTTCTAAAATAGTTATAAACCTTCCCGGGACCTATGAGAAGCTACCTTGTTAAGGATAACCCGATCGGTTCAGCGGTTACCGAGATCCTTCGGTACAAACATACAAACACACAAACAGACATCCTGTCTGTGTGTTTGTCTGTCTATCTATTTGTAATAAAGGATCTGGTAACCCGCTGAACTGATATGGTTCTCCTTTACAGAAAAGCTTCTGGGAAATTTTATAACTATTTTAGAAGAGGGTTCCACAAACCCTCCCAAAATAAATCGCCCCTAGAAATAATCCTAGAAATAGTCGCCCTCCCTCTCTTCAAGTCCTCGTTTTAAACTGTTTTTCCCATATTTTTTGTGTCATCCTTGTTTCAAAAATAAACTCTTTTTAACTTCTTTTCCCCATGAGATGTTCAAAGTAAAAACGCCCCTTAATTTCAGAATCATTTCTTTTAATTAGAGTTAATCTGTATTAATCTATTTGTTAGGGGATATAAAGGGAAAAGGATGACAACATTAAAAAAAAGCGAAGCTCTAAAATCAGAAGGAAGAACAAATGAACAATATCTCTTTTAGAGTGTCAGAACTTAATAATAAAATTACGTATATTGTACCTTTTTATCCTAAGAATCATTGTTAAATCAAAATCAGATGAAGAGCATAATTATATTATACAAAAAAATGCTGTCAAAAAATTAAAAATTAAATGTTTTAAAAGGAGGTACGGACATCCTTGTAACGATTAAAGAGTTTCTGCGCTTCCTATATTGTACCTGGCTATTGTAGGAATTATCATACAAAGTTTAAAATACAAAGTTAGACACTATAAAGAGCTTTAATAGGTATACTAAGTATTAAAAGGTATACTGGCCTGCCATTTGTAATTTAGTCTTTGTATTGGCCTATCATTGGTTATTTGTATTGTATGACGTCATTTTTTTTATTGACACTATAAAGAGCTTCAATAGCCAGGATTAAAACCTCAGGTCCATAATCCAATAACCTTAGCTTTATCTTAGCTTAGAATCCACATAGTGCCTATAAAATATGACGCCATACTGGCCTACCATTGGTCAATTAAAAGGTATACTGGCCTGCCATTAGTAATTTAGTCTGTGTATTGGCCTAACTATGGTCATTTGTATTGTATGACGTCATTTTTTTTATAGACACTATAAAACCTGAGTTTCAGAATCCAAAAACCTTACCTTAATGGTTCATAGCTGGTAATGCTGCACATAAAATATCCCCTGCAGTCCAGCTTAGGATCCACATAGTAGCCAGGGCTCAAACCACGACACTCTCCAGATAGTCCCTGAAAAGTAACACAATTAAGAAAATTAAGACTGTCTTTCTATTGGGTTATTGTTAGGAGAAAAAGGCATTCTATTGTAAGACCTTTGTCCTAAATCAGCTTACATTGAAGTTCTACCTGCTCAAGAGCGAGGTTGTTCGCTCACTTTTTCTTTTAAAGTTGGCACCTAACAGAGCAGCAGTTAATTAAAATCATACGCCCCTTGTATCTAGAGGACGGAGGGCAGTGAAATAGCCTTGGTCCCAATTTGAACCTATTCTGGACCCTATGTGAAACTTCCCTAAAATAGAGAGCTAAATAGGTTTAGCCCACTACTTTTTTTCATGATAACTTGCACCTTAATAAAAACAAATTTGAATAGTTATAACTCAAAAAAATCAAAAATTATATATAGCCAATTTAACAAACACCCTACTTTAACTCTTAATAACTAACAATATAAATCTTTTTAAAATGCGGAAAAACAAATATTTCTAGATTTTCTATCAATTTTATCTTTAAAAAGGAGCAATTTTATATTTTATTCTTTCATAGAATTTGCAAAATAATCTTAAAATATTAAAACTCACTTATAAAATACTTCCCTATTCATAAACCAAACTAAAGGAATGGGGCTTTAAAATTCGAAAAAAGAAAAACTAATTTTGTGGAAACGATACATGTTTTAACTCAACGGATATGAAGTTTAATAAATGATTATGGATGTGTGTTCTATATGATCTCGTAAACAGCTGAACCAAATAGTTAAGATCTTTGTATTAGTTTTTTGGTAGGTTTTAGGCTATTTTGTATGGGAAATATGACCTATTAGAAAAATAACCTACAAAAAAAAATTATTTTTCTTTAGATAAAATATCCCTTACATTATTCTACTAATAGAAGTATTCAGTAAATATCAGAGTGGGAGGGGACATTGGACTGTAAATTACACTGGTACCCAAAGTTTTAAAATAAGTAATTTTTTTATTTTATTTGTTGGCTCAATAACTTTGGGTACATTTAATTATTTTGATTGGTGGTTTCTAAACTAGTAGTGTACAAAGTTTTAAACCAATCATTTTAACTACAGAAGGAGCACCTTTATTATCATTATTGGGGGTGTATTATATATTTATCGTCCATCGTCTTATCCCTTGAGATCCCTGGTGTGTGTATATTGTTATTTTTAATCTATTTTTATTTCTATACAGTGGGTCTTCAAAGGATAATTAATAGTCATACAACAGGGGCGTAGTTAGGCCTTTTTGTACAGGGGGGGGGGGATTTATAAATTGACAATCACCCACCACCTTTGATAACAATCTTAAATACATATTTGAGTTTTTAGTAAAAAGTAAATTTTTTCTCAAACTGGCGGGGGTGGGGGGGTATGAACAATAAATATTCTCCACTAGAAATTCGACCAAATATTTAGATTACGGGGGGTGGGGGGTAAACCCCATTGCACTCTCTACTTTGTCATAAAACTTGCTTTTAAGACACGATTATCGTTAAATGCTTTTACTGTGGGCCTTTATTTAAAGCTCCCTATCGAGTTACTTTTTAGAAATATTTGCGTCTTCGCGCATAGGATTTGAGGACTTTGTTTTTTGAAGGGTGGAATGAAATAGAAAAGTAGCCTGAAACAATAGACTAAAACCTATCCTAGGAGCCATGTGAAGCTTACCTAAAAAGGAGAACTTAATCGGATCTGTGGTTAGCAAGATCAAATTTAAAACAAGCGGCTACTAGATGCCTCTAGGGGCACTTGAGAGAAAGATTCGGATGATTTTATCTTGGGAGGGTGGAGGTATCCTACCCAAAAAAAATAAAATAGTTATAAACTCTCCCCCGATCTTTAAAACGCATAAATCTACATACACATATTTTTATACAGACATCCTGTTACTTTTAGATAAGCATTTTCAAGCGTTTCTGGTTGAAAAAATCAAATCAGACTTTGGTCCTTTGAAGGAATTTTTCTCCAAGTGCCTTGTTGAGCACAAATCCCCCCCCCTTTATTTAAAGTTTAAATATAAGGGGAGAGTTTTAAGTTTGTTTATTACTTAGGTTAGGTTATATTGTGCTCAGGCTTAGATCATCGCAGGTATAGGCCTTGCAAGGTTAGAGCAGCCCGCAGGGGTTATGCATCTGAAGAAAAAAAATTTCTCCCTTATTTCTATTTCATTTGTAAATAAGCAGTGGAGGGGACGGGGAGGGCAGTGCTCGACAGGGAATTTGTGGTAAAGCACCGGAATACGCATGTAACATATTGAATACAGAAACGATAAGCTATAATAACCACTTTCAGCTGATAAGATTTTAGATTAGGATATCCAGGGATCTAAAGGGATAAGACAATACGAAGATGATTAAAGTCCCTCCACAGATTATGACGTCATACGATAGAATAGCCAATAAGAGGCCTGTATAAAACTTATGCTGGCCTCTCATTGGCTATTCTATCGTATGGCGTCATAATCTGTTGAGGGACTTGTATCATCTTCAGACAATATGGATCAAAAAACATTGTAAACAATTTATTTCTATTTCTATTTTTTTTGTAGATTAAGATTAAAGTTAAAAAAGTGACACAGCTATTTTAAACCACCCAATAAAGATTTTAGACCAACGAATAAGAGAACATGTGTAAAACTTATAATTTAAAGTCTGTTGTCCCCTTTTTCCCTGATGAAATCCAAATTCTTAAAAAATGAAATTTTTTAAAAATTATTTAATCAAATTAAAGATAGGTTGAAATATATTATTACTAGCGGCTTCGCTCCTAGCCTAAAGAGATATTTAAAAAAAACATAAGGTACGTGCCAAAAAAAATGATGTGAGAATGGGAATCATTACATCTTCTATTACCTATCCAGCCTAGAAAAAAAATCAATCCTGAAGAGTAGAATCCAATCGGTTCAGTGATTACCGAGATCTTAAGGTACGGACGGACAGATAGACATCTTTCTACTTTGTATTATAGATAATTGTGCTGTGTAATATATTTAAATTAAAAACAAGGATGACATTACCATAAGTAGCGAAGCACTAAAAATTCATGGAAGGACACACATACAAAATAAATTATAGAGACTATGTTCAATTGATAAATGTTCTAAAATTTTTTGAAATCACAAAACCTTTCTGATATATTAATAAAAAATATTTTTAATGTCTTTGTTTTAATGCTTGACCAACAGACTAACGGACACACTTGATGCTCATCAACAGGGAATCTTCACTCAAAATTTCTCCCCATAGCGTTACGGACGGACTGACGTACAGACAAAGTGAATTATAGTCTGTGGTATTTCTTAGACTTTTTTTGGAGGGTTGGACACTCCCCCCCCTCTACTTTTGCTTTTCTTTTTGTAAACTAAAACAAATTAGCAGGGGTGGAGGAACAACCACCGCACTATTGCATTGTGGCAAAGCCCCCGTGAAGGAAATACCCCCCCCCCAAAAAAAAAAAAAAATATACACGAACGAACGATTTTATATGGAAGGGGCTATATAGAGATATATAGAAAAGAAGGAGCTAGAGAGAGAGAGAGAGAGAGAGAGAGAGAGAGAGAGAGAGAGAGAGAGAGAGAGAGAGTGAGAGAGAGAGAGAGAAAGAGAAAGAGAGAGAGAGATAGAGAGAAAAGGAGAAAGATGGTATCATCTAAAAGATTAGGTTTAATATGACTAAGAATAACAATAGACCCTTGTTTATAAACATTTAAATACGTTTCTACAATAATGTATATTTTCAAATAATATGGCACAAGAAGGGTGCCAAAAGGGGGTGAATACACCTCCTTATGAGTTCATACCCATACACCCTCTTACCAGAGGTGTAAACCCCCTTAAAAAATAAGCCACACCCCCCTTTTATTTTAAACTCAATAAAAAGTCAAAATTAATCATAATTATTTTTATGGTATGTCCGTCAGTCAGTTAGTACGTAAGGCTTTGGTTAAAATGGGATTTTCTCGGCTGCTATTTAAGATACTTATGGTTGTTGTCATCCTTGTTCTTATAAGAATTGCTCTGCCTTGTATGGATATTACTTAAATGGATTCTTTTGGGAAAGGGACAATTATTTTAAAACCACATGAACGTTTTATATAAATTTTTAAATGTTATTACCCCTCATTACTTTGAGTTAGAAATCTACAATTCGCTTGATTTGTAAAGATTAAGGTTTTGACATCATAAAAGTCTTAGTAGGAGAGGGCTGTATAGAGATACCCACCAACTTAAAATTTTTGGAGGAAAATTTTGTTTTGGGGAGAAATTTATTATTGTATTTAGGGGAATAAACAAATTAAGCAATACAGTTTTTCTTAAGAAGAAATTATTGGAATACATTTTGATGGTAAATTCTAAATTTATTTTTCAGTACAATTGTCTGTGTCCGTTTGTTTGTCTGATTGGGTTCTTTTTTGTTCACCTAAAGTCTTTTTATCTTAATTGTACAACACAAATGGATATTTATGTCTTTATAATTCACAACAAGGATGACAACATCCATAAAAGCGAAGCTCTGAAACGATAGGACAAACGGACATTAACATCTGTAAAGTGTCAGAACTGAATAATCAGAATGTAAATGTATAAGAGTCGAAGCAAAATTGTAAGTAAATTTGTTGAAAAAATGCTTGATACAGGATAATGTTTGTGGACATATTTACATTTTTAGGACTTGCTAGAAATAGAATTGCTTCGCTTATAATATTGAATTTTGTTGTCCCAGGAATCAGTATACCAAAAATCAATACCAAATTTTTTGTAATGATTATAAATTTGCTACGATTTCTAAATCGTACCTAACTACTACAGGAATCACCATGCAAAGTTTGAAATTCCAACATGCCTACATTAACGAAAAAAGCTATCCGTTCCGGACGTACGGACGGGCGGTCCAACTCTAATTATAGAAAAGCTTCGCTTTTAAAATGTACAGTTTTATATGTGATGTTTTATGCTTAATCATTTTGGTAAAAATTGATATTTTATTACCATTATATAATAAATTATTTTTGTATCTTAAATCTAATTCTAGATTTAGTTTAAATTCCAGAATAGGACCAAATATCTAAATAATAAATTGAAATATAATCAATTATTTAGGAAAGGTGGGGACATTGCACTGTAATTTAGGCTATTCCCCAAAGTAAAATGTCAGAGATGACCGTTTCTATGTAATTTTCATTGATAATTTTAACCATTAAACTTATCTAATTTATGATTCCTTGATCTTCAGGACACCCCCTGCTCTATTTTCAATTCAATAAAAAAAAATAGGTTGAAACCTATCCCTGTATCTCTGATAAATAAAAATAGTTGATCCGTCGCTTCAGATCCTATCTAAAGAGCATTAAACAGGGATATGCCAAGAAAAGAATAGTTATTTCTCGTATCGTATTATAAACGGCTTTCCGCGGATATAGAAAGTACAATTATGAGATTAAAACTATTTTTTTTTAGCCCCGTGGTGCCAAAGGCGCCGGCTAAAAAACTGGTTTTAATCTTATGATTGTACATTTCTATATTCGTAGAAAGCTGGATATAATACGATGCTAGACATAGTTTTTTCGTATGGATGAGAACCGGTTCCTATCCACCGGATTCGAATGAATACAAGAAAACATGTTTTTCCATCAACTATTCTGCCAGTAGAGGACAATTATTTAAGAGATAGAAATTTAAACTTTATCCTTTATTCTCAATATAAACTATATTAGTTATTTCTATTATGGATATTATTATCCTATCTAATTATATGTGTAACTAAATAGTCTCAATATAAACTATATTAGTTATTGCTACACTACTTATGGATATTATTACACTATCTAAGTATATGTGTAACTAAATAGTCTCAATATAAACTATATTAGTTATTGCTACACTACTTATGGATATTATTACACTATCTAAGTATATGTGTAACTAAATAGTCTCAATATAAACTATATTAGTTATTGCTACACTACTTATGGATATTATTATCCTATCTAAGTATATGTGTAACTAAATAGTCTCAATATAAACTATATTAGTTATTGCTACACTACTTATGGATATTATTATCCTATCTAAGTATATGTGTAACTAAATAGTCTCAATATAAACTATATTAGTTATTGCTACACTACTTATGGATATTATTATCCTATCTAAGTATATGTGTAACTAAATAGTCTCAATATAAACTATATTAGTTATTGCTACACTACTTATGGATATTATTATCCTATCTAAGTATATGTGTAACTAAATAGTCTCAATAAAAACTATATTAGTTATTGCTACACTACTTATGGATATTATTACACTATCTAACTATGTGTGTAACTAAATAGTCGGTGCTTGCTTACATGTGAAGACCGGAGCACCGAAAAACCCCCCCCCCCGCTTAGTTTTGACAAAAATCAAAAATAAGGGGGGGGTAGTTTTTTAACCCCCCGCTTAGTTTTGACAAAAATCAAAAATAAGGGGGGGGGGTAGTTTTTTCACTGTACAACACGCCAGAAAGTTGAGTGAGGTAAATCAAGTAAATCCAGTATACCAAGGGGGAAACCTTATTACAGGGATATTCATGTTTTGGGGCATAATTTCCTTATTTATTGACTGATTTTAGTAATTGATGTATCCCTGAACAGAAAATAAGGAGGACAGGAGGGGGGCCAGTAAAAGGTTTTAATTTTGCGCAAAATTTGGATATTATTATCTTAAGTATATGTGTAACTAAATAGTCTCAATAAAAACTATAATAGTTATTGCTACACTACTTATGGATATTATTACACTATCTAAGTATATGTGTAACTAAATAGTCTCAATATAAACTATATTTGTTGTTGCTACACTACTTATGGATATTATTATCCTATCTAAGTATATGTGTAACTAAATAGTCTCAATATAAACTATATTTGTTGTTGCTACACTACTTATGGATATTATTATCCTATCTAAGTATATGTGTAACTAAATAGTCTCAATATAAACTATATTAGTTATTGCTACGCTACTTATGGATATTATTATCCTATCTAAGTATATGTGTAACTAAATAGTCTCAATATAAAATATATTAGTTATTGCTACACTACTTATGGATATTATTAAACTATCTAAGTATATGTGTAACTAAATAGTCTCAATAAACTATATTAGTTATTGCTACGCTACTTATGGATATTATTATCCTAACTAAGTATGTGTGTAACTAAATAGTTTCAATATAAACTATATTAGTTATTGCTACGCTACTTATGGATATTATTATCCTATCTAAGTATGTGTGTAACTAAATAGTTTCAATATAAGCCATATATAGAAAAAACATTAGCAACACAATGGCAAACAAAACAAACGTAGGGAATTAAAAAATATTTGCTTTAAACTTATCCGTCAGTCAAAGCTGATCAATGGTAGCCAAAAGAATTGCAGCATATTTATGTATTGATTTATTTGTTGTAAAAAATAAAAATTTAATAAAATATTTGACAATTTTGTTTGTTATTAGTCCAACAGATCTATAGTATAGATGTATATACAGACATCTACCTCCCTTCATTTTTCAAAGACCTCTTTCGTCTGCTTCTGAATTATTTTCTGCTACTTGGCTGTGTTAATATAAGCATCACCATTGGTTGATTTTCAATGACCCAATAGTAGATTAGCGCAAAGTGGTTGCGATGGGGAGATACAGTTATGTAACCCTTTCTCCCTCTTGTGTTTTACTCTAATATTAGTCCATTTAATGCATCGTCAATTAAAAAGTCAAACAGGCAAACAATCAAATTATGTATATAACAAAGGAGAAATTTCATGATTTAGAATTTTGGTACTGGGTAGCCCCGCAGGGTTAAGACCCGCATGGTTAGTCATAGAAAAAATAATAAAAAGAGAGGGGATTCATTGCCTGACAGGCACTGTTAGGGAAAGCACCTAAAATCTATAATTATTTCAAAATATCCAACTCTACTCCACAGTGAAGTGACCTATCCTAAATTTGTTTTGATATCTCTTGAATGAAAGACCCAATGACAAAGAGTATGTTTCATCAAAATCGCATATTTTTTTGTAATTTTTAGTTACTAATAAATTTAAAACTTATGTGAACAAAATACTAAAGCTGAAATGTCATTATTAGAATAGCGAAATGTGGTAGATTTAGGTTATTCTCGTTGCTGAGAAAGAGAAAGAAAGAGAAAAAATAGAAAGAAAAGGAATAGAGAAAAAAGAAACCGAAAGAAAAATACATGTATAGTGAAAGAGAGAGGGAGAAAAGAAAGACTAAGAGAACTGATTAGAAAGCAACTATACTGACAGAAAAGGAATGATAGAGACAATAACTTATAGAGTAGGCCCGATTCTTAAAAATTTGTTTTGTCCAAATGTATAAACACCCTAGAAAGAAAGGCGTCAACACAGTTACACGAGAACGCATCAAATTTTCAAGGATTGGGATCAAAATTATGAGGAATGTGGACGGTTTCTCTGAAAGTGCCTAGTCGAGCAAAGAAACCCTCCATTCCCCTATTTTTAAAATAAATTACATTGTGGTTGGTGGTAGTTTTTCTTTTATTACTTTAGTTTAAGGGACAGAGCAAAATGGCACCAAAAAAATGACGTCATACGATAAAATAACCAATGAGAGACGAGTATATATTAACATTGGTCAATTACAATGTAAACTGGCATCTCATTGGACAACTTTATTGCATGACGTCATTTTTTTGGTGCCATTTTGCACTGTTTCTATGTTAGGTATATTGGGTACAGGGTTAGGGCACCCGCAGGGTAAAAGGGAATAAGGGGAAAAACTTCAAACCCCTTATTTTCAGTTTATTTAAAAAATAAGTGGAGGGGGGGGGGGGGGGTTGGTGCTTAATAGGAACTTTGAGGGAAAGCACTAAAATTGGCAAGGCAATTGATTACATACAAAAATTTACACCTTTTTGTTAATTTCTTACACCTCTCCTACACGCCCCTGACGTGATGTTGTATACTGTAATACTAAATGACTGTTAATTTATTCTAAAATTGTGTAATTATCTTATTAAATACTTCTTTCCGCTTACAAAGCTAAGCAACTCGTAAAGTTTAAAATTAAATTTTTGTAAAAAATAGAAGGATGATGGTAATGTCTGTTTAAAAGATCTCGCAAATCATTATAATTATATTGAAAAACTTCAACGCAATATCATTGGAGGGGGGGGGGGGCGTTTAATGATCAATACACTTTTTGGGGTGAATTACTAATTGTGTAAAATTATTATTAAATGTACTACTGCTGCTATGTTTGGCATTTGATCAAATTCTTTTATCACCAAAATGTCTGTTTATCTAAATCAACTTTAAATTCAAATGGTGATTTCTAGAACGATTGGGCACAAAATAACAGACATCCTTTTAAAGAAATTTCACGTTAGATTAACATCGTAATGTTAATTCAGACTTTAGTATCTTCAATACTTAAACAGCTGTCATGTTACATCCTTATACTAAAGTAACAGGATGTTTGTTTGTGTGTCTGTGTGTCTGTACCGAAGGATCTCGCTGAACCGATCGGGTTCTCCTTAACAGGGTAGATCCTCATGGTTCCCGGGAAGGTTTGTAACTATTTTGGGGGAGGGTACCACCACCCTCCCAAGAGAAATGACAAAAAAATCAAAAAAAAAAATTAAATACGGAGACTTCAACGTAAAATAAAGAGGTATCGTACGTAAAGAACAAAAACCTTTAAAGGTCACTAGAGGCCTCTAGGGGCGTAGCCGCTAGTTATTTTATATTGTACTTATTAAGCTTCGCATTTATGAATGCTGTCATCCTTGTTTATATATATTCTAAAAAACAAGGATGACAACATCCATAAAAGCGAAGCTCTGAAATGACAGAACAAACGAACATTAAAACTTATAAAGTGTCAGAACTGAATAATCAGAATATAAATGTATAAAATCGAAACTAATTATAAGTAAATTTGTTGAAACTGCTTGATATAGGATAATGTTTATGGACTTACATTTTTAGAACTTGATTATAGAGATGCTTATAATATTGTACTTTGTTGTCCCAGGAATAAGTATAACAAAAATTAGATCAATCGGATAATTAGATCACATAATTTTTTTTATAAAAAAGTGAAAAAATCAACATGATTAAAATGGACGTACGATTATAGAGTTGCTACACTTTCTAAATTGTACCTAACTACTACAGGGATCACAATGCAAAGTTTGAAATTTATAGGACAATTCTGATAAGCCTAAATTAATGAAAAATCTATCCGTCTCGGACGTACGGACGGACCGACCCAAATTATAGAAAAGCTTCGCTTTTAAATACATTTTTAATAATCATCTCCCAAACACCTTTCTAAATCTACACACTGTAAAAAATACTTTTTACATGTTAAAACTAGCGGCTACGCCCCTAGAGGCCTCTAGTGGCACTTTAAATGTTTGGTTTTAAAAGATAATAATATTTCTATGTTGCGTTCAAGTCTCTATGTAATTTTTTTTATATATTTTTTGTGATTTCTCTTGGGAGGGTGGTGGTACCCTTCCCCAAAATAGTTATAAACATTCCCGGGACCCTTGAGAAGCTACCATGTTAAGGAGAACCCGATAGTATCAGCGGATACCGAGATACTTCGGTACAAACAAACAGACAAACACACATCCTATTACTTCATTTTTAAGGATATCAATTTCGACTAAAGAAAATTAGTTTAAAATTTGAGGGTGTCAAAAAAGGGGAAGGCAGGTTTTACTAATTTAAAATTTGATGGGGGGGGGGGAGGGGGGTGATGACACTCCACTTTAACCCTCTTCCTCACTCCAATGGTTTAATTTTTAAAACTTCTTATTATGTGATATTTATTTATTTATTTTTTTTTGGGGGGGGGGGAGGGGAGATTTTTTTACAGTGTAACTTCCTTCTTGATTGAATATTTTTTACTTTTTTCTTACTTGTCAAATTTAATCTTTACAAGAACGTCAACCATCAAAATAAATAACAAAAAATCTAGAAATAACATAAATAAATTATGGTTTGAAACATCACTGTATGAGGCCCTTAAATTCGGTGCCCTAATCAATTATAACCTAACAAAACCTAGGTGGATTCTTAAAAAGAATCAGGGTCACTTAGTGAGGCAAAATTATTTTTGTGAAAATGGCATAAAAAATCTACAAAAAATAATTAAAATCATAAAAGGGTTAATAATATAAGATTTTGTTTAATTTTTGTAGATTTTTATGTGATTTTGGAGGATTTTTCACAGAAATAATTTTGCCTCACTATGTGACCCTAATTTTTAAAACAATTAAGAAAAATTTCTTGATTGGCAGGTTTTTGCCTATTGAGCTAGGGTGAAGTCCCTAAAGGCTTTAGGCACAATGGTTACTTTTACCCCATCAGGAACATAGTTAATTTTAGAACACCTTTTCCTCCCTGTCTAATTCAATCTTCGTTTAACTGTTAAAATGTCTAATTATAAATACTCAAGATATATAGGTCCTATTCCTTTTTTAGAGAGTGAACTTCTTATAACCCCCCATTTTATTTTGATTTCAGTAATTTTCATTAACATATGTACTTTTTAGTAGCAAAGCTTTTCTATAATTAGGGTCGGTCCGTACGTACGTCCTATTGATTTCAAACTTTGCATGGTGATTCCTGTAGTAGTTAGGTAGGATTTATAAAGCGTAGCAACTCTATAATCGTTACTAGAATGTCCGTACGTCTATTTTAAACATGTTGATTTTTAACTATTTTAGCAACAATTTTTATGTGATATAATAATCAGATTGGCCTGATTTTTGGAATTCCATATGAAAGGGGGAGGAGGAAGGGGGTCAATAGAAAAAAAGGATTCATTAACGAAACATTAAAAATAGAAAGAAATTATAATACAAAAATATACATGTACTAGAAAATTTAAACTTTAACTAAATTGAATAAATTTTGAAGTTTGAACTTTGGAATAGTTATTTCTCGCATCGTATTATAAACGGCTTTCCGAAAGAAAAAAAAGAAAGTACAATTATGAGATTAAAACTAGTTTGTTTAGCCCCGAGGTGCACCGGCTAAAAAGACTGGTTTAATTGATTGTATATTTCTATATTCGTAGAAAGCTGGATATAATACGATGCTAGACATAGTTTTTTTGTATGGATGAGAACCGGTTCCTATCCACCGGATTCGAATGAATACGAGGAAACATATTATTCTCTCCCCCATTTAAAAAAAAAATTTCTATAATCTAAAATTAAATTTTAAGAGCCATTTATTTTTTCCTAAATTTATGCGTAAAATTAGTTTGTATGTGTGTGTGTGTATGTATGTTAATTTGCGTCAGTCTGAGTGTTAAAAAGCGTCAGAAATGATTAAAAATATGTTAATGAGCCCGTTTAGCTAAATTTTTAGGCGTGTTTTGTCATCTTTTAGTCAAGATTTTCAATAAAGGTGGGAAAAATAATATTTGAATATCCTAACTTTTGTGATAGTGTTTTCAAACAGCTAGTCGGTGCTTTTAGTAAGTAGTAGATGTAAAATGATCCATAGAATTTAGATATGCAATCGATTTTTTTTTGTAGACCTCTTATTTTTAAAGTAATTTAAGTTTTTTTTAAACAAGTTGGTTTTAAGGTACTAAAACGCACCAAAAAAAGAAAAAATTGCCATTATTAACAAAAATAGTAAGATCTTTAATTTAAAGAAATCTATTTTGTTGAATCCTGGTAAATCAAAACTTTGAACTTTTGGAGCTCATCATGAATGGGTAAAAAAAATTACAAAAGTTAGGACACGTACTTTTAACAAATCAAGGAATGAAAACAATTGAACATTTTTTTGTAAGTGTGTATGAACAGTAAGTAGGACGAAAAAAGGAAAAGACAAAAAAAAAACAGGGGAAGAGGGGCAATATAAAGCTGCATTACAGACAGACAAACAGTCTATTAGACAGCGCAAAAATATAATTGTAGAGTAGCATTGCAAAGATGATACATAAAGCGCAAGGTCTTTTTTAGACCACCCCAATACAAAATCTAAAACTAAACAGTCATGTTTTGTCATTAAGAGCGTTAACAAACATATGTTTCTAAAAAAACTGAATATTTATGCGCTTTTTACGGTAAATGATACTTTTTTGTTGTTGTCGCGTTAAAAAAAAATCCGTCAATCAATTAATGTCTGACTAATCAAATATTTTTGGGATAAAAGATGAATAAACAAGGATGACAGCATCCATAAAAACAATCTCAGCAAATTTGAATATCTTAAAAATCTTCAAATCAGGGGGGAGAGGACAATGGACTGTAAATTACACTGGTACACAATGTTTTATAACCACATTATTTTATTCGTTAACTTTGGGATACTTTTATTGAATTTTGATTGGTAGGTTCCATTATAGCAATAAACAAAGTTTTAATCTTATAACATTTAAGACTACAGAAATGGTTATATTGTTTATAATTATTAGGAATGTATATTTTAGGGAAGCTTAACATAGGTCCTGTGATTGTTTTAGGATATTCTCTAGGCTTGGAATGGTTTTAAGCAATTTTTCTAGCCCCTCTTTGCACCCTAGATGCTAGTGGCGAAGCCGCTAGATTAACTATAACAATAATAATATAAAACGGCTTACCTGGTTAAAAAAAGCTGTTGAAAATGTCGGCAAACAGCTGAGAAAAAATAAGAAAAATGTTCTAGCTTCTAGTTGATTCATCCTAGGCCTCTTTTCATCATTTTCTGAAATAAAAACAAGGATCACAACATTCATAAAAGCGAAGCTCTGAAATGCAAGGACAAATGAATATTAATACTTGTAGAGTAGCAGAATATAAATGTATAAAAGTTGAAACAAAAGTGTAACTAAATTTGTTGCAAAACTGCTTAATTAATTATACTGTTTATGGACATACTTACATTTTTAGAACTTGATTATAGAGAAGCTTTGCTTTTAACAATAAAACCACAAGGATAATTTAGATATTAGGGACTATAAAATTTAATTGTTCTTGCTATCATACGAGGAAAATAAAACAAATAAAAAATAATTTTAATTTTTATCTAAAGTGGAAAGTGGATTTTATTTTGTTAAGTAATTACGGTTGGTTTAAGTGGGAATTAGGAAACTCCCACAGGGCTAGTGAACTGTAGGGATAACAGATCTATAGATGTATATACAGACAACTACCTCCCTTCCTTTTCAAAGACCTATTTCGTCTGCTCTTAAATTATTTTCTGCTACTTGGCTGTGTTAATATAAGCAACACAATTGGTTGATTTTCAATGACCCAATAGAAAGGTTGCACAAGGCGGTTGCGATGGGGAGATATAGTTATTTAACGCTTTCTTCCTCTAGTCTTTTACTCTAATCTAGGGATCATAAGAATAGTTCTAAAAATACATAAGGAACTTGGGGGGGGGGGGATGTTCAAACATTGACTTAATGGTTAAATGGTTTATACATTAGATTAGTAACAGGATATAAAAGGTACAGAGAAGAGTCAATAGCAGAAAATATTTCACACTAACAACGCAAGGCCAAACCCTTTGATTGCACGATCTTTGTTTAATAAGTCCTTATCAATAAAGGTTGAGTTTTGCCCGTTTTGGGCCTAGGCATATTCGCTGACACATCTGACATAACAGATCCTTTTTAATTATAAGACAGATTAAAGCCAAAAAACTATTAATGCTGGCATTTCAAAGTATATAGTTGATGAGCTACAAAAATTGTTTAAAAATTTCTTCTTTTCCGTTTCAAATCAACGCGAATAAAAACATTCACCTAGAAATTTAAGAAATTTCGACTTACCTGAAAGTGGACAATAAACAAAAGATTTTTGATAATATTTTAGGTTAGTATAATTCCCAAAAAGTTTAAGTTTTCAGCAGGAACTAGAAAAATGTTTTTAAAAGTTTTTTTTTAAAGGAGGGGAAGAGGTATTTTTGCTGTTCATTCGTTGGTTCCAGGTTTTTATTTCAAAATTTCATTTGGATGAACCGCGGACAAGGATATGGCATCTGAAGAATAATTTATTTTCTTTTTACATAAAATATGTCAAAAAAGAAATATAAAAGAGATTATTTTGCTGCATATTATATAAAAATATAAGAAATAAACCTGTTAATTATAACTGGCGGAAAAATTGGTGGCAAAATTGTTTCCTGAGCTGTCCCTAGTCTTTGGAATAAGAGACATTATATCAGCGTTTTGCAAGCTAAAAATGTCGGAGGCAAAAAGATTTTCTTCACAAGAAATATTATTAAGCTCTATTGCTTCAATTTGAATTTAAATCAATATATGCCCTTTGTTTTTATGTATATTTTCCCTATCCAAAGAAATTTTGTATGTATGAACTCAAATGACATTGTACATTACACAACATACATACAATAGACTGGCTCATTTTGTAAACAAAATGCAATAAATTGGTTTATTTGTCAAAAACATATATATAATTTTGTACTACAATAAATAGCAATCAATTAGGCACAACCAAAATAGTCATCATGCTGATTTTGTGAAAACAGGACAGCCATTTATGATGCATATATCCAAAAAAAATTGATATCTTTAAAACTATCTGGTAGAAAATTAATTCTTTCAAATGTATGTCCTATAGATGTAGTATAAACTATTAAACACTGAATAGAAATATATGTGCAGTTTACTAAATTTAAGTTTAAATGCACTTCGTGCAACTATCCTAATTCACTAGTAAATCTAAATTAAATGATACATTTAGTTTATTTAATTTTTTGGGACATGCTATCACATTTTGTAAAACTTAGATATGTGGGACAGGCTAACGCACTGGTAGATCTGAATTACTTAATTTCCTTTGTAAATGAGTTTCTTTCATTTTATTGCATCTCAAGAGACACTACAGCAGATTCATTTTTGATTCTAACAATCAAAAATTCTCTGGATTGTCAAATGCACTTGATAAAAACAACAAAAACTATGAAATCTATTCATTTAAGTGTTTTGTTAGAATTATTAGTATCTTTCTGACAATCGCAAAAGCATGAAACTTTAAGTTATAGATAAGTAAAATTGAAGTATACAAACGTTTTTTACTATACAAAATGTCAGGCTACGTATTATAGAATTTATCTACTCTTGTCTACCTTGAAAACCAACGATTCAGAATCAATATGGATAAATTAGTCATCACTTAAGTTTAGCATTTTCAATATATAGCTAATCTTCAATAATTCTTCTTTTTAATGATTTAAAAATAAGGAACCTACATGGATTAACCAATGAATTTTATTTATATCTCCAAAGATGATAATAGTTATTTCTCGCATCGTATTACAAACGGCTTTCCGCGGATATAGAATGTACAATTAAAAGATTAAAACTATTTTTTTACATAGTTTTTTCGTATGGATGAGAACCGGTTCCTATCCATCGGATTCGAATGAATACAAGAAACAAAATTACTCCCTTTGCAGATTTAGATTCTCGGTTGAAAAGTTTGGACACTTCTAGTGTGGAACCAACCAATTAAAATTAGATAAAGTACCTGCAGTTTTGAGTCAGCAAATAAGATAACATGGTTGTTAAATTTTTGGTTACCAGTGCTGGATCTTTAAATCATTTCAATGGTGCGCCAAATCGGGGTGAGCCAACTTTCCACCAATGAGAGCAAAGCATTTTACGAAATGCCGCGCTGTGATTGGCTGAAATTCGGCGCACCCCGATTTGGCGCACCATTGAGATGATTTAAAGATCCAGCTCAGTGTAATTTATAGTCCAAGTCCACTCCCTCCCTATCTAATAATAGATTATCTGACCTACTAGAAATCTGTAGAAAATACGGATGCAGATTTGATGAACAAATTTTTTAAACACACAAATTTAAAATACATTAGTTATTGGAACACCTATACTTGAAGGAATTATTAATATCTTACAAAAATTCTTCAACCTTATCAAAATAAGTGTTGCAAATATTGTTTTATATATCCTATCCTAATATAATTAATGGAACTATTAGATAAATAATTAATTTGTAATATTTAAAGGTTAAATAAAAAAATGTATGAATATATTTCAACTGTATGAAAACTATTCCAGCAGGGCTTCGACATTCTGGTAATGATTATAGAGTTGCTACGCTTTATAAATCGTACCTAATTACTAAAGGAATCACCATGCAAAGTTTGAAATCGATAGGATAATTCTAACATGCCTAAATTAACGTAAAAAGCTATCCGTCACGGACGGACAGACGAACGAACGGACTGACCGACCCTAATTATAGAAAAGCTTCGCTTTTAAAAAATAAACAGTAGCCCAGTAGTGGTAAATATGTCAATTAGATTGCCTCTTCTCTATGACAAAGTGTTTATTTTTAAAATCGAAGCTTTTCTATAATTAGGGTTATGTCCGTCCGTCCGTCCGGAACGGTTAGCTCTTTTCGTTAATTTAGGTAAGTTAGAATTGTCCTATCAATTTCCAACTTTGCATGATGATTCCTGTAGTATTTAGGTAAGATTTAGAAAGCGTAACAACTCTATAATCGTTACCAGAATTTCTGTTCGTCCATTTTAAATATTTTGATGTTTACCTTTTTTAACAGCAATATTTTATGTGTTATAATTATCCGACTGATCTGATTTTTCGAAATTATACATTTATATCCTTATTATTCAGCTCTGACACGCTACAAGTGTTAATGTTCGTTTGTCCTACCATTTCATAGCTTCGCTTTTATGGATGTTGTCATCCTTGTTTTTAAAGATAATCTGTAAGTGAAAAATACATGTAAAAGGACAAATTCTTAATTAAAAGGAAAATCCGATATTGTTGGGTTTTTTATTCTGTAGCCAAGAAAATAATATCATAGATACTGAAAGAACAGATAGATGTTCAAAATGACTTAGCCCATTTTATTCCGAATTTGTATCTCTTTTGAAAAGTGCGACTCCAGTTACGTCATATTTTTCTTTCCCGAAAAATAGAATAGAATAGAATTTATTAACTAATGCAATACATTTAAATTATTAAATATACATATAAAATCATAAAAAAGGGAAGGGGGAAAGAAAAAAAGGGAAGAGGGGAAGAGGGGAAGAAAAAAGAGATGAGAGAAAAGGGGGTTTTCCCCATCTCTTTCGAAGAGATTTTCTTCCCCCCTTCCCTTTTTCGAGAAAGAAAAATATGACGTAACTGGAGTCGCACTTTTCAAAAGTGATACAAATTCGGAACAAAATGGGCTTCGTCGTTCAAAATAAGTTTTAGATTTTTCGCTTATTGTTCAAGGAAGGTTGAAGAATTTTGGGGTATAGTCCCTTTCGTGGCAACGCTTCTTAAGGGGCGTTTCTTTGTGTTTTCACAGTAGCTTTTCCACTATTTCTAGCCCCTTCGGAGGGCTATAACCCTGCGGGACAATCACCTAACCTAAAATAACCTGTCAATAGCTATAGTGAAAATACGATGAAGCGCCCCTTAAGAGGCGTTGTCACGAAAGGGACTATACCCGAATTTTGAAATAATTTGAAAATAACAGGGAAGGGGATTAGCTCCTTGTGTATTATGTTTTACTAAGTCATATTATGTTAGGTTATATAAGTAGTGAGTAGCCCTACATGGTGGGAGCATATAGGCATAGTCCCAGTAGGGTCAGGGCCACCCGCAGGTGTTTCTCATTTAATTAAGGTATTAGCACCTGGGATATTTTCCAAAAAATTAGTTACAAAAATGAAATGAAATATTTAGCAATATTTGGATAAACGGACAAATTAAACTTTATTTCATTTAATCTTCAAATAGGTCCTGTGATAGTTTTAGGCTATTTTCAGATTTAATGCTTTAAGGCTTCAGGCCCCCTCTTTGCCCCTTCGAATACAGAGCCCCTAGGTGCTAGGGGCATATCCGCTAGTTGGTCATGATGTTTCACGACAGACAATCAAATTACATATACCCAAATATGTGCCTGACATCTGAGCTGGATCTTTAAATCATTTCAATGGTGCGCTAAATCAACCCGCGCACCATTGAAATGATTTAAAGATCCAGCTCTGGACTCAAAAGCAAACTGAATTGTAGAGTAGCTTCACTACTAAAAAGGAACAATTCCACCCCTGAAATCACTATAATAATACCTAATAAAATTCGCTATTTAATATTTTTCAAATTCACCATTTAGCATTTTTAAATTTTTTATTTATTAGTGATATCAAACAAAAATTTGGGGTTTCCCTTTAAACTTTAAAATGACACACACACGCAAGCTCAAAATTATTGAAATCAACTTGAGCGCTTTTTTTTCCCTAAGTCATGCACCTAATCACGAATAAACTTTAACTAAAGTAAATAACTTTATTCAATCCTAGAGAGGAGAATTTCAGATTTTTAGCCACCGTCGTCAAATTAACCCCCCCCCCCCCCTCCGTATGGGTAATTTTAGGGGTGGATGTGTCACGAATTGTCGGGTGGGAGAAGAGGGGGGAGGGTGGGAGAAGAGGGGGGAGGGTGGGGATTTTAGGGCAAATCCTAAGTGTTCACCCCAATTATTGGTTTATCTGTTGTGTGTGTGTGTGTATGTGTTTATGTGTGTGTGTGTGTGTGTGTGTGTGTGTGTGTGTGTGTGTGTGCGTGTACGTGCACAGATGAAACCAAATTATAATTTTACTAGAGTATTCAACTTTACAAAAAAAAATAATAAGTAACTTCAAATATTTATTATTTATTGAAATTTTAATTTAAAAAATGCCCTTTTCTTATAAAACAATATTGTCAGAAATGATAACATTTAAATTAAAATTGCTTGTTAAACAGAATGCTTACACTTTCTACAGGGTTTTCGACAAATAAATATCAAAATTAAAAGTCAACAAAATGGCTCCAAGTTCTACTTATAGGTAGTTTTTTTGTTGGTAACTCTAAAATATCTCTAATATCTAGAGTATGGAAGTTACCATGTTGATAACTCTAACATGCATAATCTCTAATATCTAGAGTAATGAAGTTACTGTGTTGATAACTCTAACATGTATAATCTCTATTATCTAGAGTAATGAAGTTACTATGTTGATAACTCTAACATGCATAATCTCTATTATCTAGAGTAATGAAGTTACTGTGTTGATAACTCTAACATGTAAAATCTGTAATATCTAGAGTAATGAAGTTACTGTGTTGATAACTCTAACATGTATAATCTCTAATATAGAGAGTAATGAAGTTACTGTGTTGATAACTCTAACATGCAAAATCACTAAAACCTAGAGTAATGAAGTTACTATGTTGATAACTCTAACATGTATAATCTCTATTATCTAGAGTAATGAAGTTACTGTGTTGAAAACTCTAACATGTAAAATCTGCAATATCTAGAGTAATGAAGTTACTATGTTGATAACTCTAACATGCATAATCTCTAATATCTAGAGTAATGAAGTTACTGTATTGATAACTCTAACATGTATAATCTCTATTATCTAGAGTAATGAAGTTACTTTGTTGATAACTCTAACATGCATAATCTCTAATATCTAGAGTAATGCAGTTACTATGTTGATAACTCTAACATGCATAATCTCTAATATCTAGAGTAATGAAGTTACTATGTTGATAACTCTAACATGTAAAATCTGTAATACCTAGAGTAATGAAGTTACTGTGTTGATAACTCTAACATGTAAAATCTCTAATATCTAGAGTAATGAAGTTACTATGTTGATAACTCTAACATACATAATCTCTAATATCTAGAGTAATGAGCTTCCAATGAAAATTTTTACCAACTCAGGGTTTTGCGGACATAAGGCATAGGAACCTGAAAATTAGAGTGTAAAACAGAATAGACATATATTCTATTAGATGTTTGATTTAAACGGTGTGATTACATTTTTTTGGTGGGGTTGAATTGTAATACAATGGCTTGCACAGGGTTTTGCCATGACAACCCCCTAAAACCAAAATCTAGAGGGGTATAAAACAGACAACAAGAGGATTGTATTTTCTTGTTTTTGGTTAAACAATCTTCCTTTAATTGGTAAATTGAAGCGCGAAGCGCCCAAATTTTTATTCAACCCATCCTTTAATTGAAAGTGGATATCACCCCCTTCTTATCATTTCTAATTTGTAAATTAAGTAACTTTTTGATTTAATTTTTCTTTTTAAGAAAGCTTCGTAGTTCATAATTGATTTGTATATAGAATAATTATCACTTTCCCGTCTCCGGGGTTGGTTAATACGCTATATAGACGGGGTGGAGAGGGTAGGGGGGGGGGGGGGTAAATGAGGAAATTTCTTGGGGGGGGGGGATGTTCGGGGTTAAACACCCAACATGCAGATTGGGTGGTTACCAAAATTGCAACACACCCCTCCTTAACTTGCCACAACATTTTTGTTTATTGGAAAAAGAGAAATAGAAACTATTTTGCCTCCACATTTTCGGCCAGTAAAAATATATTTCTTTCAAATATTGTATATTTGTTTAATTAGAGCATAATACATACAATACAATTTTGCTAGTAGAAAAGTTAGAGGTTAATGCATGCATTTTTAAAAATAGAAGATATTACATAAAATTGATTTTGTAATTACAATTGATTTTAAATTACAGCCTTTAATTGTACAATAGAATGCAGTCAATTCATCTTTTACAAATTGATAATTCGTTCAAAATTTGAGAAATAAAGGCAACAAATTATTCTTAAGATGAAATATCCTTACCTGAAGAATGAAGATAAAAATTAAGGAGTCCTGTGGCAACCAAAAGTTTCAATGGTTTGGTTTGTCTGTCTGTCTGTTTGCAAATTTGTCTGTCTGTCTGTCAGTCTGTCTGTGCGTGTTTGTAAACATTTCACTGTTTCAATCAAATCGCTTTAACTCAAAAACTCCCCTTTCCCTATCGACTAAAAGTCAAAACGTTCCCCTTTTCAACATCACGAGGGGTTGGGGCATAAACTACCCCATTCCCCATTATATTGCATTTTGAGGGGTAGAAAAAAGTTCGCAAAACGTCAAAACGCAGTGGACCGCATTTCAGTCCCTCTAATACGGCCATAATTTACTTTGTAAGTGCAATTTTGGTCGCGCATTTTTAAGTTTTTGGGGACTTTGAGGCCTTTTTTTGTCCGCTACACTTTAGATTTTAGATTTTTTACATAAATGTTGGTTTTTTTTGAAAGTATGTGCATAAGAAAATAGAATATTCTCTATGTAAAATGAAACCCTAAAGTAATGAGGTCCGAAAATGGATTTTTGGCCTCATAAAAACTACCCAAATAAGCAAATCTCAGTCTTTTTAGACGTCTTTTTTTTATTTTTTAGTTGTCCTAGTTGTGACGTCATAAAAATGCGTTTAAGAAGGAAGGATAAGAGGGAATGGAAACCCTTAAAAAAGAGAAGGATTATCACGTAATATTATGACGTCACGCATGAAACTTTCCGAATCTCCATATTTATGTTGAGTCTTGTTTGTATACATTCCTTGGAATGCAGTGTCAGATTAGCCTTTGGTGGCTATTTTTTTTAAAAAGCGAAGCTCTTATACCTTTGGAGTAAGTCCGTTCATACGTCCGGTATTAATTTATGCATATTAGAATTGTACTACCAATTTCAAACTTTCTGTAAGAAAAAGGTACAATTTTGAACGTAAAGCAACTTTTCTATAATTAGTAGAATATCCGTGCGTCTATTTTAAACTTAATACTTTTTATCTTTTTGACTAATTTAAGAAAGTTGTTATTATTTCTTTTACTTGCTTCGCCAATTATGCTGGATTTCATTCCTGGTAATCTTGCAATTTTTGCTCAGAGTGTTTGGACATTTTTGGACTTCTTATATGTCCTAAGCCAGTGATGTGCACTGGGTTTTACCTGCTGTTGCAAAGCTACTGTGTCTTTTGATAAAAAAACTATTTTTATTTATTTTTAAAAATAAGGCGGAAGCTTCCTATAGGTCCACATAAGGTGTATAACTATTCACCCTAACAAAATAAATCGCCATTGGAAAAAATATCCCAGAACAAAAAATATTTTTTTTTAAGTTTGAAAAAAATTATAATTATAATTAAGTGAGAGTCTTCCCCTTAAGAATTAATCTTCTCCTTTTTCCCTCAGGTACCTCTAGAGGTCTCTAGTTGCATAGCCGCTCGTTTATTATATACTAGCGGCTGCACAAAAAAAAATTGTTGTCAAAAAAAATAAGTCGTACCTAACTGTAATAGGAATCAGCATGCAAAGTTTGAAATAGGTAGGACAATTCTAGCCTGTTTAAATTAACGAAAAGAGCTATCCGTTACGGACGTACGGACGCACCGACCCTAATTATAGAAATGCTTCGCTTTTAATAAGAATCAAAATTATCTGTGATTTAGAATTGTAGGAATGAAATAATAAAACAGGTTGGGAGAAATCAATAACTATAATATCTAATCTACAACTCTTTCTTCCACTTTACTTTAAACAACTACAATTAGTAAAAATCCAATTATAAAAGACGAGGCATAAATTAATTTCCCATAATCATTCGAAACCGATTAATATCCGGTGGATTAGTTATCCATACGGAAAAAATATGTCTAGCATCGTATTATATCCAGTTTTCTAAGAATATAAAAATGTACAATCATAAGATTAAAACCAGTTTTTTTAGCCCGTGACTACGGCATCTCGTGGATAAAAACTGGTTTTTATCTTTTGATTGTACATTTTTATATCCGCGGAAAACTGTTTATAATACGATGAAAAAAATAAATATTCTTATAGATTGTTTTATCCCTATAAGTCTCTGTAATTTATCCTGATTAGGGGCAATAATTGGACATTTTTAAAAATGAAGCTCTTCTATAATTAGGGTCGGTCCGTCCGTCCGTCACAAAGAGATAGCTTTTTTCGTTAATTTAGGCATGTTAGAATTGTCCTATCGATTTCAAACTGTGCATGGTGATTCGTATAGTAGTGAGGTACAATTTAGAAAGCGTAGCAACTCTATGATTAACCCCTTACGGTCGGGCCCCTTGCCGCACCTTAATCGGTCGGGGAGGGGGGGGGGGGGCGTTCGACGCCCCCCCTTATTATCTCAGTTCCTATTAGAGCTAGAGGGCTAACATTTTTTTGTGCAAGTCCATGGTTTGATAATGAATTTCCGCCGAATAAAAGTCTAAGTCAATTTTCGCTTCCTTCACCCTTTTATTTAACAACCTTTGTTTTTAGGTCTTTTTTTACTTAAAAATTTCAAACGGCTGAACTTTCTTATTTTTGAAGCTAGAAGAAATTTTTTTTTCCAGAAAATGTTTATTTTTATGTAAATTTTACATTAGAAATATCAAATATAAGTTTCAGCGGCCGCAGCTGTACTTGGCAGCTGCCAGCCGCCGCAGTCGGCGGTCGGCGGGAAAACGGCAGCGGATCTTCATGAAATTTTAGTACGTTATGTAGACATGTAAGAAAAGCTTAAGTTTAAAATTTGAAGTCTCTAAGTCAAAAATTACGGCCACAGGAGCCTTTTAAAGATTTCTAGAGACCTGCAGGATCAGGACCTGCAGGATCATACATGGAACCTGAAAGTGACTTGAACACCTGTATTTTATATAAGGATGTACTACTAGAGGATTTTTTAGTATTTTGTTATGATAAAATGCTTTGTTTTAGTCAAAAAAATATTTTTGCTCTTTACCTGGATGACCCTGCCAGGTTTGCTGGCATCCTGTGCCCGCCAGGATGGATATATTCAAAAAATTCCAACTCTCAGTTATGTGTCATACCCATACTTAAAAAGTCAAGCAGTTTGGGCTCTTTATCTTTCACACCCAGAAAATGAGATAGAAAAAAACGACCGTTAAGGGTTAATACCAGAATGTCCGTGTGTCCATTTTAACCATGTTGATTTTTAACTTTTTTAACAACAAATTTGTACCTATGCGTTATTATTATTTGATTGATCTGATTTTTGAAATACTGATTCCTAGGACAACAAAGTACAATTTTATAAGCAAAGCATCTCTATAATCAAGTCCAAAAAATGTAAGTATGTCCATAAACATTATCCTGTATCAAGCAGTTTTTCAACAAATTTTCTTACAATTTTGCTTCGACTCTTATACTTTTATATTCTGAATATTCAGTTCTGACGCTATACAAGTGTTAATGTCCGTTTGTCCTACCGTTTCAGTGCTTCGCTTTTATGGATGTTGTCATCCTTGTTTATCCTTGACTTCTAGATCATCAATTTTTATCCTCGTTATTCTTAATTGTTAGGTAGGAAGGGAACATTGTACTGTTTATTACACTAGTCCCTAAAGTTTTATAATAACGTTTTCTTGATTGTTTGCTTATCACTTTTGGGACTATATTGAATTCTGAATTATCGGTTAATTAAGTTGAGTGTCAACCCTAATTGTACTTCACAGAAAAGGTAGTTTTGGAAATCATCATTGGAGTTGAACATCAATTTATCGGCCATTGTCTTATCCCTTTAGATCCCTGCTTAATGGTAAAGGGTGAGCAAAAAAAAATGCGTACCTTTTTGAAATTGAAATTGCGCGGCTTGTGTTTATAGTAGAAAAACGTTATGCATACCATTAGAACCGCTATGAAGTCTATTTTTTGGAAATATAAGAACGATTCCTCTACTACGTATAGTTGGGGAGCTACGTGTTAAAATGTCCCAACTGGCTTAAAACTTGACTTGCGAGTAAATCATTAAAGATTAAAGTAAAGGGTATGCAAATAAAAATACATACATTTTTAAAATTCTAGTTGCTCAGCTTGTGTTAATAGTAGAAAAACGTTATGCATACCATTAGAACCGCTATGAAGTCTATTTTTTGGAAATATAAAAACGATTCCTGTGCTACGTATAATTTATGAGCTATGTGGTAGAATGTCCCCACGGAATTAAAACTTGACTTGCGAGTAAATCATTAAAGATGAAATTTTTCCACTTTTCTCACATTTATCAATACAGCTCCTAAACTAAAAATAGCACAAAAATCGTACTTATATTTCCAAAAAATAGAGCTTATGACGGTTCTAACGATATACATAGCATTTTTCTACTATTTACACAAGCCGAGCAGTTTGAATTTTAAAAAGGTCCGCATTTTTGCACACACTTTTTTTATCTTTAATGATTTACTCTCAAGTCAAGTTTTAAGTCAGTTGGGACATTCTTCTACGTAGCTCCTAAACTATAAGTTGCACAGTAATGGTTCTTATATTTCCAAAAAATAGACTTCATAGCGGTTCTAATGATATGCATAACGTTTTTCTACTATTAACACAAGCCGCGCAATCTCAACTTTAAAAAGGTACATATTTTTTGTATGCTTTAATCTTTAATGATTTACTCGCAAGTCAAGATTTAAGCCAGTTGGGACATTTTACCACATAGCTCCTAAACTATACGTAGCACAGGAATCGTTTTTATATTTCCAAAAAATAGACTTCCTAACGGTTCTAACGATATGCGTAACATTTTTCTACTATTAACACAAGCCGCGCAATTTTAATTTTAAAAAGGTACGCATTTTTTTTTGCTCACCCTTTATAATGTTGATATTTGGAAATTGTATTAGCAAAGGGTCAACAGGAAAAGAGCGCTAATTTTAAGTAATTAGAATATTCGCAATGCATACTTCGTCAGGGATTATTCTAAAGGGATAAGACAATGGCCCATAAATTGATGAATATCCTCAATGTTGATACACAATAAAATTGTACATTGCAATTATTGGTTGAAATGTTTGGACACTCAACTTAATAAAACAAACAATTAAACTTCAATAAAAGTCCCCAAAGTTGTTAAGTCAACAAATAAGAAAACGTTATTATAAAACTTTAGGGACTAGTGTAATAAACAGCTTGTTGTCCCCTCCCTTCCTAATATTAAGTACTTTCACACAAAGTGCCGGTTGAGCACCCCTCTTAATTTTAGAATAAAGGGGGGAGGGTATTTTTTTCATTAAGCCTAACCACTGCGGGGGATGGTCCTTAACACATCAGGGCTTTCCAGTACCAAAAAACAACACATCTCCCCTTATTAGTAGCGAAGCTACTCTATAATTTGAAATGTCCGTCTGTCCGTAAGTCCGTATGTCCGTATGTCCGTCTTAGTTTGGGAGAAACGTGATTTTCTCGACTCCTATAAAAGATAAAAGGCTGAAATTTTTTGACAACATTCCCATTATTAAGGAGCACAATTAACTATAAAACATCAATGACGATACGACCGCTTTTGAGCAGGTTTTAGGCTAGTTTTGTATTTTTCCCATTTTTCTCCATATCTTTGGTGTTTATGGTCCGATTTCCAAAATTTTTTCAGTTATAATATCAAAATTAAATTTCCTGTCATTTCAAGAAAACAACTATGACGGTCAGTCTGCCTTTAAGCAGGTTTTAACATATTTTTGCATTTTTCACATTTTTCTCCATACCTTTGGTGTTTATGGCCCAATTTCCGAAGTTTTTCAGTTATAGATATCAAAATTAAATTTCCTGTTGTTTCAAGAAAACATCAAACATTGGCGGTCAGACTGCCTTTTTGCAGATTTTTGGCTATTTTTATGTTTTTCACATTTTTCCTCCTATCATTGGTGTTGATAGTCCGTTTTTTAAAATTTTTGTAGTTAAAAATATCAAAATTAAATTTCCCGTTGTTTTGAGCATCCAGTATGTAATTTACTTTGACCATCAGTCTGTTAGTCATAGTACTGAAATATAAATATTAAGAAATTAAAAACAAATGGTGAAAAGGTTTCGTGATTTTTTTCCTAATATAATGCTTTTGACAATTAATATCTAAATTCTTATTTAATTGTTTGTGCTTCGCTACTTATGGATGTTGTCATCCTTGTTTTTAATTCATTTCAAAATAAAGTGCTTACTTTGTTTTTATCTGTAAAAGTGCCACAATTTTTTTGTAAAATTTTGCCAGTAATATCTGATAATAACTGGGGTGAAGAAAGTGTTGCAGATTAATTTTAGAATCATCGTCTTTATCTCCTATTCTTCTGCTCATTCAACCGTTATATTCATGTTTTATACGTATACAATGATTTACACAAATTGTTGCTTTTTTGCGGTGCTACAAAAATCAAACAAATCATCTGCTATTAGTAAAAGTGAAGGTGTGTAATATAGAGTTAGTAGCACGTTCTATCAGTAGGAAAGCTACTCTATAATTTAAAATGTCTGTATGGATGTTTATTCTGAAAAATAAGGAATATTGAGGTAACTTTAAAAAGTGTCAGCCATATGACGTCATAAAAATGAGGGAGATGAGAGGAGAAGTGGAAAAAGAAACCCCTAAAAAATAGATGAATAACCCCTCATTTGCATGACGTCACATATCTGATTTTCGAGACTTTTTGTAAAGTTACAATAATTAGGGCTAGCAGCTACGTTTCTCGAATCTAGGGGATCTGTAATTGAAGGAGAAGAAATACAACTTAAAACCATTCTAATACTTAATATAAACTAAAATAAGAAAGGGGACATTTTGTATTACTAACTTGCGATGCCCTACCCATGCAGGGCTATATTGTGGCCAGTATAATCTAACCTAACCTCACTAAAATATACAAACAAACGAAATACTATCTCTTCCTTATTTTTTTTATTTATCTTTAAAAATAATGGGGACGATGGTTCTGGGCTAAAGCGCTGGAAAGTGTCATGTGCGAAGTCATAAAAATACGTCTAAAAAGGAGGGATAAGAGGAAAAGTGGGAAAGGAAACCCATAAATAAGAGACGGATAATATGACGTCATATATGACATTTTCCAGCGCTACTTCTGAGCTCTATGAGGCATTTTGACTTGCACTGACAGTAATATTAACCAAAAGTTCGTATCACCTTCTTTTCTCTAAAAAATGTTGAACATGACGACCAAATGTTGGATCAAAAGATCAATTCAAAAAAGATCGGATTACTAGAAAAGTTTAGGAGCATCAAAAATGCAGGGATAGGGATATGGAATCAACAGATTTCCACGGATATTAAAATGAAAAAAAAATAAAAGATTAAAACCTGTTTAATAGTGAAGAAGTGTAAAAAAAATCCCTAAAAAAGAGATGGATAATCCCCCATTTTTATGACGTCACATGGGTGATTCTTAACACACTTTGGTTTTTGTCTAAGTACTTCCGTATGAAACATTGTGCATTTGGGGAAATATCATATTAAATTGAGTCAAAATTTTAGTCATTTATATTAATTGATAATTCTTTGTTTTTGTTTTATTGCAAATCTAACGGGTTGGTTATGGGTTCTAGTCTCGTACTTTTGTGTTATATTGTTGCAAATCTTTGAAATAGTTTTTGCTTTGTAACAGAAATAATGATACTGGGTTTGAAACCAATAGGACGATTCTAAATCACTTAATAACAAACATTGTATTTTAAATCCATTTTCATATAATAGTCTATCACGGACATGAATATGGCATCCAGATATTGTTTTGCATGCATATTTTATACCAGTCAATCTTTTGGTATATTTAACTAATTACTTATTATTACCATTTCTAAATGTTATTGTAAGATATGATTACAAAAACAAGGATGACAACATCCATAAAAGCGAAGCACTGAAACGGTAGGAAAAACGGACCTTAACACTTGTATAGTGTCAGAACTGAATAATCAGAATATATAAGAGTCGAAGCAAAATTATAAGTAAATTTGTTGAAAAACTGCTAGATACAGGATAATGTTTATGGACATACTTACAATTTTAGGACTTGATTATAGAGATGCTTCGCTTTTAATATTGAACTTTGTTGTCCTAGGAATCAGTATTAAAAAAATCAGATCAATCGGATAATTTTATCTCATACAAATTTTGTTATTAAAAAAGTTGAAAATCAACATGTTTAAAATGGACGTACGGACATTATACGTAAATTTGTTGCAAAACTTGCAGAATACTGTTTAAGGATATAAAGACATGTTTAGGACTTGAATATAGAGATGCTTCGCCTAATATATAGTTCCTTATTGTAATAGGAATCAGTAATCAGAAAATCAGATAAATTGTAAAATTGGTTGGCTTTTGAAAATCTGCCCTCGGTAGCTTACGTTGTCGTAATTGGTAATATGCTTGTTTCAAGTCTGGATGACACCACGTCTTGATAGAGACAATAAAAATGGTATCTATTAATGTTCTGGAATCAAAAGTAAGTGTATAGATTGTCGACAAAGCATAAATTGTCTCAAAATTGTGCCAAAAATCATCCATGTGACGTCATAAAAATGAGGGATTAATCCATCATGGATCATTTTCTACACAATTTTGACACAATTTGGGCTTTGTCAGATTGTTTTATGGGTGTTACTTCAATTAATACACTAGGCGTTTGGCATAGAAATATTAACCCTTTTTAGTAAACTTTAAAGTTAAATATCGGGGAGAATTAAGGATTGTAGATTATTTTTATCTGCCATTGACCTCTCCCATCCTGACAATTACAAATTGGATCAGGGCTACTTAAAACAAATGACCAACAAAATCCAACAATCTTTTGTGCATTTCATTTTGATCATCAAGTTCTTAGAATTCTATTTTATTAATGGATCATTGATATTAATTGAAGTATTGTTTTAAAAATGCATTAATATGACATATGATATTCTCTATTTATACTGTATTGCAGTTTCTTGTTGTTATGGGATCTAAAATAGTGGCAATGTTATAATATGTGGTCTTGGTATGAGAATGTTTATTGGCCAAGGCATTCCTACTTTGATCCCTAACAACATAATTAAACCCAAATTTATAAAATGTACATTAATCTACATTCAAGAGTGGGTCCTAATTAAATTGTAAATAATTTGTGCTTAGGATATGCAACATATCTATATTATAGATGTATATACAGACAACTTCCCCTCTTTCTTTTTCAAGGACCTCTTTCTTTAGCTTCTAAATTATTTTCCGCTACTTGGCTGTGTTAATATAAGCGACACAATTGGTTGATTTTCAATGACCCAATAGAAGGGTTGAACAAGATAATTGCGATGGAAAGATACAGTTATTTAACCCTTTCTCTCTCTAGTGTTTTACTCTAATGGATATGCTCCAGTGTTTTTGGCCAAGGCGTTCCTCTTTAAGTTCCTAACAACAGATGTAGTGCAAATGAAAATGTACAAGATCTTACATTCAAGAGCGGGTCCTTTTAAATTTTGGAATGTATGGTATGCAGCCTTTTTTGGTAGCATTTGCTTAGGATCAGGTTTATTACGTGAAGAATAATACGCGGCATTTGCGCTAATAGTAATATGACCGCTAGCGGTTAAGAAAATCTTAGGTTTGAATTTGGATCACACTGCGTCATAATAGAGACGTTAAAAGGGTTATAGTGAATATTAACAGTAATAGTAAGGGGAATGTCTGGTCCTTTAAACAGGAGTAACTGAAGATGATTAAAGTCCTTCAACATATTATGACGTCATACGATAAATAACCAATGAGAGGCCAGCATAAATTTTACCATTGGTCAATTACAGTGTATACTGGCCTCTCATTTGCTCTTTTATCGTATGACGTCATAATATGTTGATGGACTTTAATCATCTTCGGAGTAACTTCTTAACAATAGAAGTTGAATTTAATCAAAGAGAGGGTTGTGTTATGGGAATTACTTAATCAAATTTTCTGGGTGTATAAAAAAAATGGCTTCCTCTGATATGTTTTGATTGTGTAGTTAATTAAATTATGTCATGTGGTAGATAGAGGTTACCAGGGTTCGGAAGCCGCGCGTAAGCCGCGTGTAAGCCTCAGTGAAATCTTCATTTTATCACTATAAAATTCAGCTGGATGTATAAAACTGTCTTTTTAGCAGACAATCCTTCTTTCTGAAATTTCTTTTTCTGCTCACAAGCAGGTTTAAAACTGAGGCTTATGCGCGGCTGAGGCGCGGCTTCCGAACCCTGGAGGTTACTAGTAGTAATTTAGAACCTTGACTCACAGCAACAATTTTTCTTGGGAAAGGGGCTTTGGCAAAATCCACGTTTTTGGTGTGAAAAGTTAAAACAATTTTATTGGGGGGGGGGGGGGGGGGTCTAATACATTTTCCCAATGTTGTTTAGGGAGAATGAATCACCCCCTTTGCCTCCACCCCCCATTTGGACGCCCTTGTGTGTCGTCATAAAATGAACCTAGGCCCATTTTTTGTCGCGTGTTTGTTTGTTTGACAACATCACTTTGAATTAAGCCTTTTTAGTATCTGATGCAGTTTTAGTGGCCCTACCTTTATCTTTTAGTAGCGCAGCTACTTAAGAAATAAGGTATGTATGTGTGTACGTACGTCTAAAAATATATCAGTAGGTTACAACCAGGTCGTAGGGGAGGGGGGTATGGTGGGCATTATGCTGATTGACACGTTTCCACATTCGTTGTTTTAAAAATCTTCTTTTAAACACATTGTTTAAAGCAACTTTGCAATACAGTAAAATAGACATACTCTTATTTAGCATCTTGTATATAAGCAATTTAACAACAAATGTTTAGTAAAATTGTTTTATACATACATCCAAAAAAATATTCTGTTATGTTCTAATGTTCGTTTGTTCGACTGTATTTTTACCATCACAAGCGGTAATTGAATCGTTCCTGCTTGCTATTATTTTGATAAGAGGGATAATTAGTTTTAATAAGTTTAATGCCTTGGTCCATAAACCAAATACAGCAAAAACATTGGAGGTTCAATTGGTTGGTTGTCTGCAAGGTCTAGTACCCTGGGTTCGACGAAGCCCAATTTGTACTACTTTAGATTCCTGTGACGTCATAAAAATGAGGATGAGAGGAGAGGAGAGAAAGGAAAGAAAACCCCCTAAAAAAGAGATGGAGAATCCCTCATTTCTATGATGTCACAGGAATCAAAAGTAGTACAGATTGGGCTTCGTCCCTGGGTTCTAGATCAGTTAACGGGAATCAATGAGATCTTAGTTAATTTTGAGTGTTATAAACCGTAATTTCTAATTAGACACGAAACTAATTCAATTATACAAGGGTCAAAGATTGCAATATCATTTAAGAGGTCCAAATTAGTACGCTTGGATGTTATTACACAGTTGACTTGGACAAAATGTATAGTTTTAGAGAAACAAGTTTTTTTTCCTAATGAAAGAAATTAGTTTGGTGGTACCTTCCCCCCAAAATAGCTATAAACCTTCCCAGGACCCAGGAAGAGAAGCTACCCTGTAAAAGTAACAAATATAGGTTCAGCAAATAGGAGATTCTTCGGTATAAACAGACACAAGTCCTGTTACTTTATTATGAGAACAAGCGGCTACGCCCCTAGAGACCTCCCAAGGACCTATGAGAAGCTACATTGTAAGGAGAACATTATCGGTTCAGCAATTAGGAGACAAAGGTCTGTTAATTTACTATAAGAACAAGCGGCTACGCCACTAGAGACCTTCCTATAATCTATGAGAAGCTACACTGTAAAGAAGAATCATATCAGTTTTACTATAAGGACAAGCGGCTTCATTGCTAGATACCTTCCTATGACCTATAAGAAGCTACACCTAAAGGAAAATAATATTGGTTCGAATCCTTAGGTACAGACAGACACAAGTCCTGTTAATTTGTTATGAGGAATAGAGGCTACCAGGACCAATGAGAAGCTGCACTGTATCGGTTAGACCTGTTAGCGATACCTTTACTTTTAATAAAAACAAGTATGACAACATCCATAAAAGTAAAGCTCTGAAACAGAAGGACAAACGAACATCGAGTAACAGAACTGAGTAATAAGAATATAAATGTATAAAAAGTCAAACAAAACAAAATCGTAAGTAAATCTGTTGAAAAAATGCATTAGTACAGGATTTTGTTTAAAGGACGTACTTACATTTTTAGGACTTGATTATTATAGAGATGCTTCGCCTATAGCAATGTACTTTGTTGTCCTAGTAATCAGTTCTCCAAAAATTAGAATAATCGGATAATTTTATCACATAAAAATTTGTTGTTAAAAAAGTTAAAAAAGCAACATGTTTAAAATGGACGGACGGACTTTCTGGTAACGATTATAGAGTTGCTTCACTTTCTAACTCGTACCTAACTCCTAAAGGAATCATCATGCAAAGTTTGAAATAGATAGAACAATTCTAACATGCCTAAATATTCGTAAAGAGCTATCCGTTACGGACGTACGGACCGACCCTAATTATAGAAAAGCTTCGCTTAAAAAAAACCCCTAAATTTAGCTCGAGACACGTGTGTATTAAGTGTTATGAACCATAATAAGACATGAACCAAATTTGTCCCAACATCAGGGTAAGCGTGGGTACCCAATCTTTTATAACCACGTTATCGTTTGATATAAAAGTTTGGGTACTATAATGAATTATGATTGGTCGATTCGAATCTTTTAGACCAATAATTTTAATCTACAGAAGGGATTAATTTGTTTACAATTATAGTCTATATACATAAATGTATCATCCATTGTCTTATCCCTTAAAATCCCTGCATTAATGTTCCAAAAGAAAGGTCTTCTTGCTGCTTGTACTTTTTGTACTAAACAATCCTTAAAACTTAGAAACAATATAATTCGATTAATTGAACTCTCTATAAAGCAATTAGATTATGATAAATTTATCTACTCCTTAATCATATCCTATTAAATAAAGTAGTAAGAGATTTTTGTTTGAAGCTTAAGATCTCAATAACTAATGAACATATTTAAATACAGAGTCCCTAGATGCGAGGGTTGGAGAAGCTAGTAGTTCATACAGTGACTTCGCACCTAAGGCACTTTATTCGAAAATAAATTTAGAAATAATAATAAAAATAACCTAAACCAACATGGAAACTATGTGCTGTTTCAAAAATGGAGAGTTGGTTAACGAGATTTTAATAGATCTTTATTACTCGTGATAGGACTAGTAGCTTTATCAATATCATCTAATGGCTCTGTATTCAAAAGGGATGATATGAAGCAGAAGAATAATCTAAAACCATCATAAAACTTTGTCTCTAGAAATGAAATAGCATTAAACCGTCCTAAAAACCTTTCTGAATTTCCATATAATGAGAATAGGTTTGGTGGTCAGTAAGATCTTGACATACACCTTATTTTTTTGTGGAAATACACATAGAAACCCAGCTACTAAGAACAGGATGTTATTGCTTTTAAGAAATCATAATTCTATAGAAGTATGACTTTCTATAAAGATGTAATTATCTAATTTTATTTAGGGATCTAAAGGGATAAGACGATGGCTAATAAGTTAATGTACATCTCCAATGATTATAAAGAACATTACACCTTCAGTAGATTACAATTAGTGGTAGAAACGTTTGGACACTTAACTAAATAAAGCAAACAATCAATTTAATAAAAGTTCCCAAGGTTGTAAACTAACGAATAAGAAAACGTTATTATAAGACAGCTCAATGTCCCCTCCCTCCCTTAATTATATTATATTTTGATCCTATTTCCAGGGAGCAGGGGAAAAGACAATGAAATGAAGGTGCTATTGTACGCGACTGCTGGAATAAGGTATAACCTACAACCGAATAAATCTAAAATGATATTTGGGGTGTGGGGCAGATATAAAGGTCATCAATACTACTATGTGTTGAAACCCAATGACAGATGAAAACGCGTATAGGTCTCGTGATTTTTTCTCAAATTAATTTCGTTGTTGGTAAAAGCTGGCTAGACTGGGCCCTTATTTAGGGAAACCGCTGAAATTTAATTAATTTGCATCTAATATTTTTATATATGTAGTTATTTTTCTCTATCTATGGGTAAGATAAATTCATAATCCTTGATCCATCCCTGCATCCCTCAAATAATTGGTTTTATAAAACACACCCTTTTATTCGAAAATGTTAATTCATTACGGAAAATTTTAGCCTTCCACAATCACATCTTGAATTATAAGTCTCAGGGCCAAAAAAGTAAAAAATACTACTATTTTTAAAAGCGAAGCTTTTCTATAATTAGGGTCGGTCCGTCCGTCCGTCCGAGATAGATAGCTTTTATTCGTTAATTTAGGCATGTTAGAATTGTCCTATCGATTTCAAACTTTGCATGATGATTCCTGTAGTAGTTAGGTACGATTTAGAAAGCGTAGCAACTCTATAATCATTACCAGAATGTCCATACGTCCATTTTAAACATGTTGATTTTTCTAATTTTTTAACAGTAAATTTTAATGCGAGCTAATTATCCGTTTGATCTGATTTTTGGTATATTGATTCCTGGGACAACAAAGAACAATATTTTGAGCGAAACAACTCTATAATCAAATCCTAAAAATGTAAGTATGTCCATAAACTCAATAAACATTATCCTGTATCAAGAAGTTTTTCAACAAAGTTACTTACAATTTTGCTTCGTCTCTTATACTTTTATATTCTGATAATTCAGTTTAGACACTATACAAGTGTTAATGTCCGTTTGTCCTAGCGTTTCAATGCTTCGCTTTTATGGATGTTGTCATCCTTGTTGTATTACAATGATATAGATAAATTATTTAAAAGTGAAGTTAAAAATAGGAATAAAATAGAGATTTCAAAAAGACACCTTAGATTATAATAAATAAAAAAGTTAAAATGGGTGCATATCGATGACAAATTAGCTTCCTCAATTTTTCATTATTGTTTTAAGAATTCTTGTGGAAGGTTTAAACCGATGGGAAGATTCTAATATAAACAAGGTTTCCAGTGCTAAAACCGATTTTAGCTGTTTTTTTTAAACTTAAGTCCAGAAGAAAATATTTTGATTCTATTGTCTGATTTTGTTTTTATCATATCATAGCATCAAGAACATTTTGACGGCAAAAGATCCGCTTAGATCCAAAACAAGGATTAACACAACCATATGTAGCCCTGTTACAAAAAGAAAATACATTGTCTATCATTATATCAAAGGATCTTGCTAACTGCTGAACCTATCAAGTTTTCCTTAACAGGGTAGCTTCTCATAGGTCCCGTGAAGGTTTATAATATTTCAGGGGGAGGGTACCACCACCCTCCCAAGAGAAATCTCAAAAAAAAAATTTATTTAGAGACTTGAACACAACATAGATAGGTAACATAAAAGGTTACGCATTATTTAAAAAAAATAACATTTAAAGTGCCACTAGAGGCCTCTAGGGTCGTAGCCGCTACAAGAATATATAGTGTAGATGGTTGATAATAGAGCAGTGTCTACTCTAGTCATGAATATTATATAACCATGACTATAGAGACACAACCTTATCTATAGTTATATAGAATATATAGTGTAGATAGTTGATAATAAAGCAGTGTCTACTCTAGTCATGTATATTATATAACCATGACTATAGAGACACAACCTTATCTATAGTTATATAGAATATATAGTGTAGATAGTTGATAATAAAGCAGTGTCTACTCTAGTCATGTATATTATATGACCATGACTATAGAGACACAACCTTATCTATAGTTATATAGAATATATAGTGTAGATAGTTGATAATAAAGCAGTGTCTACTCTAGTCATGTATATTATATAACCATGACTATAGAGACACAACCTTATCTATAGTTATATAGAATATATAGTGTAGATAGTTGATAATAAAGCAGTGTCTACTCTAGTCATGTATATTATATAACCATGACTATAGAGACACAACCTTATCTATAGTTATATAGAATATATAGTGTAGATAGTTGATAATAAAGCAGTGTCTACTCTAGTCATGTATATTATATAACCATGACTATAGAGACACAACCTTATCTATAGTTATATAGAATATATAGTGTAAATGGTTGATAATAAAGCAGTGTCTACTCTAGTCATGTATATTATATGACCATGACTATAGAGACACAACCTTATCTATAGTTATATAGAATATATAGTGTATACGGTTGATAATAAACATAGTCATCCATTTTCAATTAGAAACACCATATATCAAAGAACATTAACCAGTGATTGAATTATATTAAAAATCACTACATTATGTCCCCTGATTTAAGGCAATCAGTAAAATCAACGGCTACACTTTCTTTGTTATTTGACAGATTTAAAACTGCTGATTTGAACAACTTTTTGGGTTTCCAATTAAATCCAAATAGGTCATTTGACTGTGATATAAAAAAATCATAGAAAAATAACCCAAATGAAAATTACCATTTCCAAATATAATAATGTAAAGTTAAATGTAAATAATAAGTTATATGCCTAAAAGAAAAAATACATTGGTTTATATACCTAAAATTTAAAAGGTGATGTACTCGCATAAGTTTAATGGCGGTCAGATTGATGTTTCGTGCGAAGTAGTAGCGGGACGGTCAGATAGAATTTACGCGCGCAGGTAGTAGCGGGCGGTCAAATTGGACAGCTCATTTTAATTTTTAATTGAAGTACTTTTGATTATAACCGTTGCCTCCCCCCCACCCCACCTCAACCAAAAAATATTTTTAAAGGGAGTTTCGTTTTTGTAACCCTTTCCCTAAACTTAGACAAAAATTGGATAAAATTTTTTTCTTTATACAAAAATGTCCTGTTTAATGATTTAATGACAATAACTGCCAAATAAACAATTACTATAGACACAGTCAATTCCCTTTAAATACTTAAATTAGAGAACCATCGCACGAATACAAATAATATCCCAATAGTTATAAGGTAGCTTTGCAATTATAAAAATATCGAACATAACCATTCTTGTTAAATATCATTAGCTGTTATTTTGATTGTAAGCTTTCATGTTTCTCTCAATTTTTAATCAATTTTAAAAAATTTTCTTTGAAAAAAAAAGAAAAGCTAAAAAGCCTTCACCACGCCTTAAACAAACATTTAAAAGTGTTCTGTTGTAGTTTGAAGATTTTCGGTGCTTTTACAAAGTGACTTTTAACACCCCCTTCCCCGTATTTAAAAAAATAAATTGATTATTGGGGATGGGTAGTTTTTCCTCTTCGGGGGCCCTAACCATGCAGGGAGTATACCTATTGAGCCCCAACTCTGCAAGGTTACATTGTGTAAAAGCAAAAGTAGGGACGGACCTATAGCTATTAAATTTATTTGGCTCTCAAGGTTTTTTCTTTTAGCAAAGAGTCTTCAACCCACTCCCTCCCAAAAAATATTTTTAAAAAATCTTTTGAACTCAAATTTAAGATGGGATGAGGTCGACTTTCCCCCCTCGTACCTTAAGTGCCCCTAGCGGCTTCTAGGGGGCGTAGCCGCTATTATTTGAAATAGACGGCTGATTTTTTTTGTGCAAAGATTCTGCCAACAATGCACAACATTAAGTTACTTGGTCCGTCAGAAAATCAGTACTTTTCTTGAATAAATACAATTTTCACTTTTCAGCTGATATTAAAAATAGAGTACCATTTTTTTATACTGCAAAATACATGTCTCCACTCTGCATCAACTCTACAATTCATATTGTTCGTTTGTCTATCTATTATGCTTATTTTTTCCTCCACCTTCTTGGCTGTTCTTCTTATTTTTACATTTATGAGCTGGAAGTTGTCATCCTTGTTTTACTACGTTGCCTTTGGTAGCTGATAAAAATTGGAAAATAAGGCCTTAAGAATGAAATATTTTCCCAAATAGCTTCGAAACCGATTAATATCCAGTGGATTAGAACCAGTTCTCAGCTGTACTGAAAAATTATGTCTAGCATGGTATTATATCCAGTTTCTTCTACGAATATAAAAATGTACAATCATAAGCGGAAAGCTGTTTGTAATACAAGGCGATAAATAACTTTTCCATTTCCCCTTATGATAATGATTTTTCTGCTGTTAGGTCATCAAAGCTCAAAATATTTAGTTGTGTTGAAGCAACATTTTTTATGTTTGTATATATGTGGTGATATTAATCTATGTAGTTTACTAATATGGCATTTAAACACATAACTGATTTATTTCAGGGAGTAAAGGGATAGGTCTATCCTTACACTACAGTAACAGGATGTTTGTGTGTCTGTGTGTTTGTTTGCACCAAAGGATCTCGCTAACCGCTGAACCGATCGGGTTCTCCTTAACAGGGTAGCTTCTCATAGGTACCGGGAAGGTTTATAACTATTTTGGGGTAGGGTACTACCACCCTCCCAAGAGAAATAATAATAAATCGAAATTTTTAGTTTAAGTATAGAGACTCCTACGTAACATTGCAAGGTATCGTATAAAGATACTCTTACGCAACATATCGTAGAAACTTGAACGCAACAAAAAAACAAACATTTAAAGTGCCACTAGAGGCTTTTAGGGGCGTATATTATATATTGGGGTATTATTTTCTTGGGAGGATGTTGCAACCCCTCCTCTATATAGCCTAAAACCGTCCCTGAACTATTATTTTAAATTGAATTACGGAATTATCCTGCCCTTTACGAGATCTTTTGAGACATACACACTCAAACACAAAAAATAATAGCAGGTGAACCCCTAGAGGTCTCCATGAGTAATTGATGAAAAGAATCTCAACTTTCAATTTAAGTTTTTTTTCTCGATTGGGTATTTAATTCTAGGGGTGTCTTTCTTCGGAAGGTTAACTTACCGCCTCCCCTAAATAGTTATAAACCTTTACTGGACCAATGAGAAGCTTCACTGTAAAAGAGAACCATATTGTTACAGAGGTTAGTGAGATATAAAGCTACAGCAACACAGAGAGACGTACAAACATTCTGTTACTGATATATAAAGATAAATACAGAAGTGTCATCAATTTGAACCAGAAAAAATGTCAAAAAAAGTTTGAAATCTATTCCTTATTTCCCTGGGAGAAAGAGTAACCATTTAAAACCTACAACAAATTCGTGCCAAAACAAAAAGGTCGAGTGGTAGTTGGACGATTTTTTAAATCGCAATATACAAAGTAGTAAGTTTTTATTTTGATTGTCTGTTAAGATCTTGAAAACCACTGCACTGAATAAGTTCTACATTTTAGGAAGGTTCAAATATGTCACTGGACGCTGTTTTAATTAAAATCTAAGTCTTTGGATGATTTCCAGGCTACTTAACGCCCCCCTCCCCCTCTAGATGCTACGGGCGCAGTCTCCATGGACCTATGTAATTTCTAAGAACGATTATTGAGTTGCTGCGCTTTAAAATCGGACCTAACTATTACAGGAATCACCATCCAAAGTTTGACATCAATAGAACATTGCTATCATGCCTATTTTAACAAAGGAGCTAACCGTTATGTACGTGCGGACGGTGCTTACAGACTATAATTATAGAAAAGCTTTGCTTTATAAAGTCTGTTTCAAACACTTCATCTTTTAAATGGTGTTTATTCAATCTGAAACGAATATATTCAATAGCATAAATTCTTTAATTACATTTCTTTTTATAAACCAAATATCCGTTCCAATCAGACTTTTGTACAGAAAAGGATAATTTGACAAGGATTAGATGTAACTAATCGAAATATATTCCTAATTTTGAGCTGTGTGTTTTATTATGGATAGTTTCTTTTCAACACTAGTGCCGTGTATTGTTCTATACAAAAAAAATACGTTTAAAAAAACAATAGAATGTGATTGTCTGTCTGAACGAGGGATCTCGCTAACCGATGAGCCGATATGGTTCTCTTTACATTGAAGCTTCTCTGGGAAAGATTTTATCTATTTGGGGAGAAAAAATAACTTCCCACCCCAATTAAAAAAATATATAAATAATTGAAAGTGGAGGGTCACCCCCAGAGGCCTCTAGAGGCATATAACCAATTGCATAAGGAAAAATTAGAAATTTCAGAAAGGATAAAAATAAAAGTGGTTAAGATATAAAATTGCATCTACTGTTGCACCCCTAGCATCTTTGGGATCTATATTCGAAGGGATAAAGAATGACAGAAAAATAGCTTGAAACAATAACCCGACTTTTTATATAAAAAAATAAGAAAAGCCTGAAACCATTTAATTATCTATAAGAAGCTGCACCGTAAAGGAGGACCATATCGGTTCACCAGCAGTTAGAGAGATTTTTAGCTACAAACAAAATAAAGTTTACTGCTTTTTATAAAAGGATCAGAAAATGATAAAAACAATGAAAGTCTCTCCTAACAAGAATAACAACATCCTTAATAGCGAAGCTCTGAAACGGTATGACAGACGAACATTAACTATTGTAGAAAATCTTGGCTTTTAAAAATGGTGGTTTTAAAGGCACACAGTTTAGTTTAAAGCTTTTTAATTTTTCTCTTGCTTTCTGCTACGCCCAATTACTGTTAGTTAGAGGCGAAGCTACTCTATAAATTACAAGCATTCTCTAGAATAAAATTACCAATAAAAAAGTTTGGACATTGAAGAATTTCACAATCAAGATTTGAGGAGAGTAAAGTTTTAATAAAAAGTTTGGGTACCAGGGCAATTTCCATTCCAATGACCTATCCCTCCCTAGAAATTTGATTTCCATGTTTGTTATACTAGCGGATTCGCCCCTAGCCTCTAGGGGAGGGGGTTTGCCCCAAGAGGTTTAATCAACCCATTTTTGTGCTATTTAGATTTTAAAAGAAAGTTTTTAAAAAAAATTAGGGGGGGAATTTTTCATTTTTAGGGTGAGTGAGGGTGTCCCACCCCCCAAGAAAATAGCTTAAAACCATCCCAGGACCAGTAGGTATATTCCCTGAAGAGTAGAGCCCAATCGGTTCAGTGGTTACTGAGATCTTAAGTATCAGACAGAAAGACATCGTACTACTTTGTATTATTGATATGTGATATATTTTTGAATACAGTAAAGGCAAGTTGAGCCATTATTTTGTGCTTTTTCTTAAAGTAAAAATCGAGCACCCAGAAACCAGAAACTCACCGTCCTAAAGATGACCAACTTGCAAGTTTTTTTTTACAATTTGTGTTTTTTGTTTTATTTTAAGAATCTTCGTGACTATTACACTTTAATGTCCTTGTTTGTCTTGTGATTAAATTATTTGTCCACCCGACCAAAGCGCAAAGTGTGCCCTACAGATTATACAGATCACCAGAAAAAAGGGAATGTGATTCTGACAAATAATTTCAAGTGAAAATTTCTCCTCAAACCCCATCCCTCTTTTCTCCCCCTTCTTACCCACTTCGCTTACAGTTACACCAAAAAACAAGTTTTTGGCAGTTTTAAATGGAATTAATTGGCTGAATAGAAGCCCTTGACAAATCACAATTTATTAGCCCAGCTACTCTATAACTAACTAAAATTCACATTATATAATTGTTACAACTCTTTGATTTCACCACAGAGAGATGGGACAAAGGGCTGTTTATTACACTAGTACATAAAGTTTTATGATTTTTTTTTTAAATTAATGATCAACGATGTTTTTTTTATAAAATATCTGTGTTATTTAAAATTATCTTTAGTTAAAAAATTTACTTCTAGATCAGGAATAAAGCGAAATAAATCTAAAATAATATTTAAGGGGTAGATATAAAGGTTGTCAATCCTACTAGGTGTTTCTTCCCAACGACAGCTAAAAATCACATAAAGGTTTCATGATTTTTTTTTGGCGGAGAAGGATTTTATTTTTTAGGGGGGGAGGTTAGTCGACTAACCACCTTTTTAAATTCTAGTTTTAAAAGTGTCGCGGCAGTTTATTGCCATTTGTGTTTGAATCGTCCGATGTGTTTGTGTTGTACGGGGCAATTCCCCTAAGACAACAACAAAGTGCTTGTTATCTTTCTATTTTGTTTATACTTTACTCGGTGTGGATGTATTGAGAATGAAAAATGGTTATTTGATGAAAGATTGGCCCACCGTAGTTTAAATTTCACATCTATGATCTCCCTGCTTGATGAGCAGCAAAACTAGGTAATTTTTATGCACGTATTTTGAATGAGAATGCAAAAATGACGCTTAAATTAATTCAATAGAAGTATTTTTTATTTTTCTTATGTTTAAAAGAAAGACCAATTATTTTTTATGAAACTTATATACGAATGTAGTATAATGTTTTTATGATTTTTTGATATACAAACCATTTAATTCTATTCTGTTTTAATGTGTTTAATTGAAGAAAATAGTTATTTTTTAAAAATTTTCTTTGTTCAAATTGAAATCACGAAACCTCGTATTATGATTTATTTACATAACAAAAATATAAAATGTATTAATTTTAATATTTTGTTTCAGGCAAACTGATTTCATACTAATAAACCTATAGTATTCATAATCCGCCTTTCTGTCTCATGGGGAGTAGATGTATTTGACTGTTGTCAAAGATCTCGGTGCTGGATTTAGCCAGCTACCTCGACAAAAAGAAATACTTTTTTTAGGGGAGGGCTGATCCCACTTAAAACCGTCACCGTTCTTGGAGGTATATTCCCAGAAGATTAGAGCCCGGTCGGTTCAGTGGTTACTAAGATCTTAAACTTCAGACAGGCAGACGGACAGACAGACAGGCAGATATCGTTCTACTTTGTATTATAGATAAATAGATAGATAGCAGAAGTAAAACAAAATATTGAATAATTTATGATTTATAGCATACTCTATCACGGCGGCTCGCTCACTTATAGAAATGGGAAACTTATAAAAGTTTTACTCAACACACGAAATCGTAACAATTTTCATGAGAAATACGCATTTTATAAGGCATACAAAACGCTCTAATTTTCGTTCTATTTAATGTAATTTTATAATTTTTTTTGCTGTTTATTTTATTTTACATATACTTTAATCATTTTATCAAAAAAAAATTATCTTTTTTCATCATTTTTAGAAGAAATTAATGCTTAAACTAAGGGTATCTTTAGACGCAAAATTGACGCACTTAGAATAAAAAATGCGTATTGAGTACAAAGGGGGGATAATTTCAAGTCATGAATGTTCTAAAGATATCTTTTTTTCCATAAAATTTTAATGTTTAGTCCACCCCACGTCACCCCGAAAATTATATATCAATTTAGGAAGATAATTTTTGTAGAATAATTACAGAATTTACAACGTTATGGACTCTGAAAGTATAGTTAAGATCAAAGGCGTGCAAAAGGTTGGTATAGGGGTTGTTTACACCACCCTTGTAAAATTAAGGGGGATGGATACACCTCCCTAGGTGTCCACCCATGTCCACCCTCTTGACAAGAGCCTACACCCTCAGATACACCCCTCTATAAATTCCAAGGGGGTGTAAAGGAAATAAATTTACACCCCTTAAATAAAGTGGGGTTGGGGGTGTTTAAGAAGGGTGTATATAAGCAAGTCACAGATTCAGATAATTATATGCTATCTATTTTTAGATAAATTAATTACCAGACTTTACTAAAATAATCTCGCAATATTCTGTACAACTGTACTGTACAACTTTTAATTAGTAAATTGGGACATGAGGAAGCTCTCATACATATGTAGGGGGGGGGGGGGGGGAGTTAATGCAACCATCCCATAATCAATTAATCCAAATTTTGTTATGAAAATTGGCATGTGTAATCCTTGGTAGGTCTGTTTTTCAAAATTTAACAAAAAGTTAAGCTTAAGGGGGGGGGGGTTAAGGCAACCATCACGTAATCAATGCACAAATGGCACTTAGAATTCGAATTTCATTACAAAACTATTAATCCTATTTTCCCAAAATGGAACAAAAAGTTGGAAAGTAATGGCTAATGGCTGTTTGCTCAGCTGTTTAGCCGTTTTTGGGCTATTTTCAGGGCAAATCCATCAATAATCATGTAGGAATCATCCATTAGGGATAGGTTTTAATGGGTGCTGAGCTGAAAAATACTACCAAAAATAGTGGCAGCTGGGTAATGGCTTATAAGGTTATAAAAAAATTGAATATTTCCATGGAATTAAACTTTTCTTAATTAACATTATAACTTTATGTCATGGACATATTACTAAAAGAACTTTTTTTAATTTCTAGATTTCGCTGTCATAACAGCTAAAAACTGCCAAAAATGGCTGAGAACGGCTGTCAACAGCCAAAAGTATATATTGTAGATTAAATCATCCCGCCCTGGAAAAATTTTGATAAAAGTTTTGCCCCCAGTAAAAATTGGTTGATTTAAGCAAAAAAAAGACCCATGCTAAATATTTTTCTGTGATGCAATAATTGTGACCTCATGAGCACTGCAAAGTTTTTGAAATCTGCAAAAAAAAAATTTTTTTTTAGTTCTTTTGTGTGATCTCAATTTTAAAGATTTTTACAAAATTTCAATTCTAGTATGTCAATATAAACCTGAAATTTAACAAAAAAATGGAGCAGTCTCAATTATAACATAAGAAGGTGTTGCAAGTAATCTGCAAAGTCAAATTCCATTTTTGCAGAGTTTTTCTTACATAACTTAAAAATAAAAATTTTAATTTGGTTTTCATTTAGATGCAGTAACTACTGTAACCAGGCAGTTTCAAAATTTTAGCTCAATATATATCAATTTTGCTCACCTTCCAACACTCAACCCCCTTTATTGATAAGAAGACCATTAATTTTATTTGGGGTTTCCCTCAAAGTTTTTACACAGATAGTGTTAGTATTTATAGTAAATTATGACCTCAAAAATTGTATTATATATATTTATGCAATTTTGACTTTGGAAGATGTGACATGTCTAGGGTAGGTTTTTTTTTAAAAACATACTTTTGCTTTAATGTATGTTAAATTATACCAATAACCATATTTTAATTTTCAGTACCACCCACTTAACAGCTAGAACTGGCTGGAAACAGCTGGGAGTGGCCAAGAGTATGATGAGTAGATAGGGCTTTTGACGTGTCTAAGGGTAGGTTTTTATGGGTGCTAAGCTCAAAAATACCACACAACATCCATATGGCAGCTTGCTAACGGCCGCAGCTCAGCTGGGAGCGGCCAAGAGTAGAATGAGTAGATAGGGCTTGTGACATGTCTCTAGGTAGGTTTTTAACAGTCTGTGTAACAGCCCCAGCTGCCAAATGGATGGACCCCTACTATTTATAGTAGTATTTTTGAGCTTGGTACCAATAAAAACCTACCCCTAGACATGTCACAAGCCCTATCTACTCTTCATACTCTTAGCCGCTCCCAGCCATTTTCAGCCAGTTCTAGCCATTTAGCAGCTGGTACAAGAAATTTTAAAAATGGATATTTAAAGCAAAAATATGTTTTAAAAAGTTGATTCCTATGTAATTAATGATAGTTTTGCCCTGAATATAGCCCAAAAACGGCTAAACGACTAAGCTGCCAGCTGTCAATTTTCCAACTTTTTGTTTCATTTTGGGAAAATAGATAAACCAAGGATTACTCATGCCAAGTTTTGTAATGAAATTCGAATTCTAAGTGCAATTTGCGCATTGATTACGAGATGGTTGCATTAACTCCCCCCCCCCCCTTAAACTTGAGTTAATTCCTTTAATGATCTTGATAGATATATGTTTATAACTTTTAATATATTTTACAATAGTGCTCAAAGTTAATGTTGGGAGGGATAAATATCCCAATCCTCTTTTTATAAAAAAATTTTAAAATGTAATAAATTTCTTATGTAAAGTAGTTTTGGTAATATCTTAATAAAATCACCCTTGATTTTGGTTAAAGGGGGCTGTTAAAAGTCATAAGTGGGGTGTCAAAAAATTTAGTTGTTAATAAATTAATGGAATATAACCTGATATTATAAATTTGAAACAGATTTTTGATGTACAAAGAGATTAAAGGAACATGTATTACACTTTTTTTCATAGAAGAAATTGAATAATTTTTTATTTGTTTTTTTCAACACAAGGTTATTTGTATATCTCTTGGTACAAGATACCACCATATCATTAGTTAAATCTAATTTTTTTTATAAATTAAGTGAATCATTCTGTCAGACCAAGGGTAGAAACTCAGCAGATAGACAGACAGACAGGCAAGAAGAATTATCAAAGTTTGACTATAATAGACAATTAATTAGATAAAATCCAATAGAGAACCTGTGAATAATCAGACAGATGGAGGGATAGACAGACAGACAAGACAGACAGAAAGACATACAGACAGACTAAAGGACAGTTAAATAGTAACAGACAGTCTTTGAGGCGTTAATAAATTACAATTAGGCTATGCTATATGATTCATTGAAATCCAAAAGAGAGGCAGTTAGACAGATAGACAGACAAGTGGTGGGACAGACAGACAGACAAATGGGTACTGCCTAAGAACAGTTTGGCTGCTATATGAATCATTAAAACCCACAATAGAAAAGAAATTTACATTAGTTTCTTATTTCGATACTCAACGCCCCCCCCCCTCCCCCACTCAAAGGGGTTTATTATTTCTTAAAATCAATAAGTGACTTCTCAGCATGATAAAATTGAATATACTTTTTATTTCATCAATTTATCGTAAATAGAACGAAAGTTATAATCATTTTATTGTCTACAAGAAATATGTTTTGAGTAAAAATCAACCTAATTGTCAGTAAAAACGTCATATTTATGCATATTTACACAGTAAATAAATTTTGAAATTGTATTCTATTGTAATGAATAACTTAAGGGGGTTGTATGAATTATCAAAAACCTAAAAAAAACCTAATTTGGTTAAATTAGTCCAAGTAATGATTGATTTAGTACAGCACATATGAATATGTTGTCAATTTCCTATCAGAGTCGCAGTGCTATTTCACTTAGTCATTCTATAACTTGGGGGCCAATTAAAATGTAAACACATAGATAATTTACTATGCTGTACTCTAGTAGAGTCAATTTAATATTTTATCATGGAAAGAAAACGAAGTAGCGGGTTTTGTTTTATTTTCATATTAGCTTTTGATAGGTTATATTAGGTTGGGTAAATGATTGCTCCGCAGGGTTAGATAATTGGCCCCGCAGGGGCTAGAACTTAGAAGTAGGAGAAAGCTACGGTGAAAATACGATGAAACGCCCTTTAAGAGGCGAAACCGACAAAACCCAATATTTCCTTAGTTTTTGTTTTGTTTTTTATTAATCCTTATATTTAGATGCGTAATACGTAGGCCCTCTATAAGTATCACCCTCACTCGCTGACTCACAGTTTTCATTCTTAAAATTTCCCAGGAGGGAAAGGACAATGAAAATTAAATCTTAATTATTTAAAAATTCGATGTTATTATATACTTATTCAATGTTAAACCAAGTATCAACGAATCTGAATTTTATTTTGCAATTTGATTTTTAACTTTTTCTTGCTACTTTTTCTTGCCTTATCTTTAATATTTCTGTCCATAGAAATTATCAGAGAGAGAAGTGACTGTAAATTAATCTTTCCACCACAAACTTTATCATCTAATTTCTTCCTTTGGTAGCTTAAAATTGTTGAAGATATTCTACCAAAGTAAGAATAGTTATTTCTCGCATCGTGTTATAAACAGCTTTCCGCGAATATAAATGTACAATTATAAGATTAAAATCATTTTTTTATCCCCGAGATGCCGAAGGCACGGGCTAAAAAAATGGTTTTAATCTTATGATTGTACATTTTTATATTCGTAGAAAACTGGATATAATACAAGTTTTTTGTATTGATGAGAACCGGTTCTAATCCACCGGTTTCAAATGAATAAGAGAATAGTTATTTCTTTCATCGTATTATAAACGGCTTTCCGCGGATATAGAATGTACAATTATAAGATTAATCTATGATTGTACATTTTTATATTCGTAGAAATCTGGATATAATACGATGCTAGACATAGTTTTTTCGTATGGATGAGAACCGGTTCCTATCCACCGGATTCGAATGAATACGAGAAATTTGTTTATTAAATTTATTGGCGGAAGTTTTTATTAATCCATTGTCCTATCCCTGAATTAATGGAGATTTGGTGGATAAGACAATTAATGTTAAATTGATATACATCCCAATACAAATTTATCACTTCTGTAGATTATATTATTGCTTTAAAAGTTTGGACACAACTAGTAAGGAACCAACCAGTCTAAATTCAATAAAAGCATCCAAAGTTCTTGAGCCAGCAAATAAGTTATAAAAGTTTGGGAACCTATGAAATTTCCAGTCCACTGTCCCTCCCTCCCTGAACAGAAGGCAACATAAAGTGCTTATTTGAATAATCATTTGAATAAATTATTTTTTCGTATTCATTTGAAACCGATTACTATCTAAAATAAGAAATTGGGTTATCAAATTCGACTCCCCCCCCCCCTCAAGTGCCCTTAGAGGCCTCTAGGAGCGTAGCCGTTAGTAATAAAAAATGGAAAACTTATCTCTCATTGACCTTTCCTTTATTTTTGGTTTATATATTTCAGGGATCGGCAGCCGCGCGTTAGCCGCGTGTAAGCCTCAGTGAAATCTTCATTTTATCACTATAAAATACAGCTGGATGTATAAAACTGCTCTTTAGCAGACAATCTTTCTTTCTGAAATTTCTTTTTCTTCTCACAAGCTGTTTTAAAGCTGAGGCTTGTGCGCGGCTGCCGAACCCTGATTTATTTTGTATATATTTAAAACCAATATATGTAACTGTAATAATTTGAATAAAATTGACTAAATTAAAAATTTATTTGCTTAAAGTGTATTTAAGTTAAACTTTACGACAAGTATGGTGTGTCCATCCGTAGATCGTTACCGGGATCTCTGATCGTTATAGCGTATATTTAAAAATAGAATTGATTTTTGTGGTTTCGATATCTTAAAAAAATTCAATTCAATTTTTAAAATAATATGTTTTTTTTGTTTGAATAAAAACTTTTTCTCAAATTTATAGTTACAGTAGAATTCAAAAACTTCACTGAAAGGTTTCGTGCTTTTTCTAAATAAAACTATCAGCTAATATTGGCATTTAAAGTATATTCATATATTTACTTAACAACTTTAGGGAATTTTATTGAATTTTGATTGGTTGGTTTATTAATTTGAGTGTTCAAACGTTTCAACATCTAATTATAATTACAGAAGGGGTAAGTTTAGGAATCATCATTGGGGATGTACAACATCAAGAACCCTTAAATTACTCCTGTAGATTAAAATTATTGGTTGATAAGTTAATACACCAATAAACCAACCAACCAAGATTAAATAAAAATACCAAAAGTTTTTAAGGCGACAAATAGGAGAACGTTCTTAAAAAACCTTGGGTACCATTCAAATTTCCAGTCCAATGTCTCCTCTCTTCCTGCATTTGACTACTTAAAGGGACTGTGAACGTAAATTTTTCTCATCTTAATATTAAATCTTAACATTTTCTCATTCATAATATCTCACAGATAGAGCAAAACGCGCTTTTGTTTGCTTAAAAAACGGCTTTTTCCGACGATTTTTATAAGGTAAAGGGAAAGGAAGAAATTTTCCGTATTATATAAAATGTGCATTAAATTGCTTTTTTCTCCCATTGTAGCTAAAATTAAACTTTTTCACATAGTTCTTGATTTTTCCTAACGGTTAAGCTGACTTTTAACATAATCCTTGCTTTAAACTAATGTATAGTTACTTAGAAATTGATAAAATAAGCAATATTTTTTATTGAAAACCAAATACAATAACAAAGCTATAAACAGGTTTTTTATTAGTATCCAATTAACTTTAGATAGCCCATCTCTCGCCCACCTTTAATTACAAATTTTTAAATAATAAAGACACAATATTTCTTTATAAACAGTCTGATAAAAGTGTAAACTAATTCTCCAAAGTGGGTTATTTATTGTCCAACACAATAAAAAAGGTTATTATTATTTTAAATAACCTATGAGATTCAACCCTTTGTAGACAGTGAGGTATTTTTTTGTCAATAATACAAATTTAAAATAGGTCTTTATTACCTAATTACTACATTATAAAAAAAACTAATTAGCAATTTTATATCATAAAATAAATCCTTAACAGTAAGTAAATTATTTTAACTATATTTGACATGTTAAATATCCCTACAAACATTATAAGAAACAAAAACGTTCAGATTTTCCCTGTTTTTTCCTTTTTCCCTCCCAAAATACCATAAAATCAAGGCATTATTTCTGGATATTTTTGTTAATAGGACGTTTTTGGTTGATCAGTGTAGTGAAATGTGCTATGAAAATGTTAAGATTTGATAATCAGATGAGAAATTTTTACGTTCACACTCCCTTTAAGTATTTGATACTTTCAGATAAAATAGCCAAAACCGTTTGAAGCTTGTCTAAAACGGAGAATCCGATTGATTCGGCAGTTTATGAGATCTTAGGCTTAATACAAAAAAAACTTACTTCTTTTTAAATAACCGCTGAATCGAGCGGGTTCTCCTTTACAGGGTAGCTTCTCATAGGTCCCAGGAAGGTTTATAACTATTTTTGGAGAGGGTACCACTACCCTTCAAAGAAAAATCGCATATAGAAAAAAATTCCCCCCCCCCCTTTCCCCAAAAATAATTTTTTTATATATTTTTTTAAAATAGGTTTTGGGATTCCACTCCCCCCTTCTCAAGTGTCCCTAAAGGCCTCTATGTGTGTCATAAAAAATAAATATCTAGGGGGCGTAGCCGCTAGTACATATTAAATGTATTATGATGAATCTACTTACTGGACGTAAAAACTTTGACCCCTATATTCATATACCAGCCATAAGGACATGGAATATAAATATATTTTTGACAGAAGCCAAATTACTAGCGGCTACGCCCCTAGAGGACTCTAGGAGCACTTAAGGAGGGGAGAGTCGAATTTGATAACCCGTTTTATTATTTTAGATTTTAAAAGAAAAAGTATAATTTTTTTTTAAAAATTGGAGCGGGTATAATTTCATTCTATGGGTGATTTCTCTTGAGAGTGTGGTGGTACCCTCCCCCAAAATAGTTATAAACCTTGCCGGGACCTATGAGAAACTACCCTATTAAGAAGAACCCGATCGATTATTTGAATTTTTAAATATGATATTACACAGCATTAACTAATTTCTAACGTTTCTAACTTGACGCTGTATTTGACAAAACCACCATCCACTTTAATAACAAGTAATTTAACATTTATTTCCAATTTTGGAAAATTAATGTTTTCATATTCTTTATCCCTATTATTGTTATATTTATTTACATAAACGTGCGTAGTGAAATGCACGCGAGAAATTAAACTACTTAAATCTAAAGGGACACTCATGCATTGGCTTAATTTTATAATTTTATATTTTACAATACAATGTGAATTTCGTAGAAAATTTTCTTTTATTTAGTCAGGATATTCTGCATCAATTGCGTTAATCATTACTAGCGACAATGTCCCTAGAGGCCACTATAGGAACTTTAACTTGGTTTGGGGTTTTTTTCTAGGGTTGTTTCTTAGGGTGGGTCGATTTTGAACATTTTTTTTCTGAGACTAAAGTGGGGATCTGCAAATGATTTTTATGAGTATAATACACCTCTGGATGATTTAAAATTTATCCTAAGTCATTGAGTAGCAGAATCAGGAACTTTAGACCGTTTCAAAAAATCTTGTTCCTAGCCTGAGAAAATCTAAAAAAACCATGACAAATTGGACAATTCTCAATAAACCTTTAAAAATGGTGTTTTTTTTTGTCTTTTCTAAGGCTAGGAACGAGATATTTTGAAACAGACAAAAATTCCTGATTCTACTTTTTAAGGCCTTTCCTGGGAGCACTATGAACCCATAGTTCTGATTCATTAATTTTTTTACTGTCCTTTACAAACAGCTATACCATTGTATGTTTGGTCGTTGGTAAGGGGTTGTTAAATAAAGGTTAAGGAAGCAAAATATGACTTTGACCAACTTATAGTTGTAAATTTATTATCAAACTGTTGAAATGCACAAAAATATTAAGCCCTCTAGCACTAATAGGAACTGAGATAATAAGTGGAAAGGACTTGAATGTCGTCTTTGCATATTTTTTTTTAATGAAATATATTTTGCAGTGGTGCATTCCAAAAAGCAATTTTTTAAAATTCTTTTTCTGTCAGAAATTTTATTTAAGTTAGTTTTATCTGTTGCACATCCCCTCTTTGTCTAATTCTGATATGAACCCGCCCTATTGTTTATCCTTGGATGGTACCCTTTCCTTAATATAGTTATGAACCTTCCCATGACATATCAGAAGCTATGTACATGAGAATCATATTGGCTCATCGGTTGGTGAGATCCTTAGGTACACACAGAGAGACAGACGCCCTGTAACTTTTATATATGAATGCAAAGTAGAATTTTTGTTTGAAGCGTAAAATCTTGCTAACCATTGAACCTTTTTGGCTCAAACCTTTTGGTGTATGAAGGTTTAAAATCTTGAAGAAATTTAAACATAACGTTTTTTTAACATTTTTGTGTTTTGCAGAGGTCTTTGGAAGTTGAATGGACTATGATTATGTTAAGATAAGAATTGGATAAAAATGAGTACTTTTTACAGATTAACGAACGTACGAACATTCACTAAATGTAGAGTAACTGTTTAACTAAAAAAAATCAAAGAAAATTAGTGTCCTATTAACCTATATGCAAATATGCACCTTCTAACTGTAAATCATTATAAAACTATAAAAACAATAAATCATATGAAATTATTATAATAAACATGTATAGTTACATCCATAAGAGCTACTTTTACTTTTCTATTTTTTTAGTAGCGAAGCTGCTCTTTCATTCTAAGCACCTAGAGGCCTCTATTTTAAAATCAGATATTTACCAAAAATATTTATTTCGCCGCTAGATGGTGTTAGTTATGGTTTTAGCTAATTGCAAAAATGTCCGCAGGGCGGCGTTTTATTTTATTTTATTCATATTTGTCGATTTCTCTGGGGAGGGTGGTGGGTGGTACCATCCCCAAAAATAGTTATAAACCTTCCAGGGACCCAAAAGAAGCTACTCTATTAAAGATAATCCGATCGGTTCAGCGGTTAGCGAGATCCTTTGGTACGAACACAGTAAAAGTGTCTGACTGATTATGACGTAAAAAAAATTAGCCAATGAGAGGCCACTAAAAATTTTACCATTGGTCAATAATGGCCTCTCATTAACTATTTTTTTGTTACGTCATAATCAGTCAGACACTTTTACTGTGTTCCTTTGGTACAGACAAACAGACAAACAAACAAACAGATATCTTGTTACTTTATTAAAAGGATAGAACTGAAAAGGTTGGTTTTCTGTGGGATGGCTGATCATGTAATAGTAATATTTATTACTAGCGGCTGAGCCCAAAGTATCTGGGGGCTTTATATTCGAAGACAATATAAGAGAAATAGCCTAAAACCATACCCAGACTTATTTATAAAAACAAAATAGCCTAAAACCATCTCAAAGCACATAAGAAGCTAACTATAATGGAGAACCATATCGGTTCAGCGGTTATTGCTACAGACAAAAAAAAGCTTATTACTCTATATAATAGGATATTCAGAATCAGATATAAACTCACTTAGACCTAATGGTGTAAAGTAGTAAGGTTTTTCTGTCGGAAGCTTAGATTTCATTAACTACTAAACAGAATAATTATTCATTTTATGGAAGCTTTATATAGGTCCTTGGATGGTTTTGGGCTAGTGTATAATTACATTTAAAACTTGAAATTTTCTAATACAAAATTCTAAAAATATCGTAATACCACCACAGGACCAGTGGGTATATTTTCTGAAAAGTAGAACCCAATCGGTTCAGCGTTTACCGAGATCTTAAGCTTTAGACAGACGGACAGACATACATCGTTCTACTTTGTATTATACTAGCGGCTTCGCCCCTAGCCTCTAGGGGCTTTGCCTCAAGAGGTTTCATCAAATCAATTTTTCGTATTTTAGATTTAAAATAAAAACTAAAAAGGGGGGGGGGGAGGGGTTAGTCGACCCCACTATTTTAATTTTAGTTTTAAAAAGAAAAAAATTTTTTTTTTTTTTTTGGGGGGGGGGGTATTTTTCATCTTTGGGGGGGTTAAGGGTGTCCCACCCCCCGAGAAAATAGTTATAAACCTTCCCGGGACCTATGAGAAGCTACCCTGTAAAGGAGAACCCGATCGGTTCAGCGGTTAGCGAGATCCTTCGCTACAAACAAACAGACAAACACACAAACAAACACACAAACAGACAGACATCGTTCTACTTTGTATTATAGATGTAGATGTTACGTGATTTTTTCACATTTAACATAAATACGAAAAGCCTGTTTTTAATTCAATTTTATAAATGAAAGTGATCATGTCTGACAAACAATTTGAATTATAGAAGTCTTGCTATTCTTATATTGGCAAAATAAACACAAAAACCTGAGGTCAAAAAGTCAAAATTTGCTGCAGTTAGAAAATAATCCAATAATATATTCTTATAAAGTACTTAAATGGATTTAGCACATACGTGTATATTAACACACATGGGAGAAATTGTCGTCAACATAGGTTGCTAACATGGATATTACTTATTGGTTAGTTCGTTCATCCAGAAGGAAGAGGGGATGGGGCAAAGGTGGTAGATGGCGGGGAATTAGTTATTTTAGACAGATACAAGTTTCACTTTATTAGAGTACATGATAATCTGGTGTAAGCTCCAAGTAGTAATAAATCTATTTATATTGAACATATAGTTTTTTGAAGGGTGGATGATGAACCCCAAACAAACTCTCACCGGTTGGTTTAAAAATTTTGGGTACTTTTATTTAAAATACTTTGGGTGGTACTAAACCTCAGTGTCCAAAACTTTTGTTTATCACCATCGGGATCTTCATTAATCTATCATCTATTGTATAATTCCTCACTGGTGTGTGTAACATTTGAAGCTTCCCTAATAATCAAAACTAGCTCATAGATATTCAAATATGTAATAACTTCAAAGGTTTCGTGGTTTTTCACATAAATAAAGTTTCATGAGTTTAGTCTTAATTTATAGAAATCCCAATAGCCAACTTTTGCTGACGAAAATAAATTTTTATGATATACAATTAAAATTATGTAAATAAGATAAAACGAGGATTTTCTATAATTGGGGCCCGGACAGCTTTTTTCGTCAATTTAGGCATGTTAGAATTGTCCTATCTAGAAGCACAAACCCATCTTTTTATTTTAGATTTTTAAATAAAAATTACGGATATAAAAAAATTGGGGGGGGGGGGGGGCTTGGGGGAATAATCTTAATTTATTTATTTTTTAAAAATAAAGAAACTCTGCCCATGGAGCCTTCTTAATAGCCAATAGCGTCGGAAATATAACACAGCAAAGTAGCTACAAAAGAGCAGAAAGCAATTCGCTAACTAGCATACAATAAAGGTAGTTGTCTGGGTTATACATCTATACATATACATTTATTGGAAGTACAAACAGTAAACATACAATCAATATAATTGACATTTTAAATTATATCAATGTAAAAAAGTTTTAAAATTCCAATTATACCAACTTTCCTTGGATTCACGGTTAAAGGAATTTATCTTCTAAAAATTCTGGAAGTTGAATATTCTATATTACGTTGGTAGGAATAATTGGGAGAAAGTAAACATTTATATGAGCGTTGCGGAGCCGGGGAGCAGCCATATTTTGACGGAGCTGTAGTCGTTATTTTCGTTAAAAAACGGCTCTGGCTCTAGGTTAGCTAAAAACAGAGATTTTTTATTATTGATTATAATTTTGTAACTCTGTTGTGTTGTGTGCAATAAAAATGCCCCTTTTATGTTTTAAGTATTAAGCCCATTTTATCAAAAAATTATCTCTTAAAACCTTCAAAAGTCAGACTTGGCAAAATAATATGTTGAGTTTTTCTTGATTTTAGATCGGAGCTGGAGCCGTTATTTTCACAGGCAGCTCCGCGGAGTTGGAGCCGCACCAAAATCAAACGACTCCGCATCACTGATTTAAATAAATATTTAGCTATCCTTGTCATATCCCTCCCTTCCTAACTTTGGCTGTGTACACCATAACTGTTTAAAACTACTTAAAATATTTTCCTTTAAAGTTCAAATTTAGAAATTAAACAGGAGTAATTACATTTATGGGTAGCTGTTTTTATAGAAAAAAAAACAATAAATTGTCATACATTATAAATTTACTGTTACCTGTGCGTGCCCTTGGCACCTAAAGGCTCTAAATTCAAAAGGATAAGAAAGTGGCGAAAAAATGAGGCAAAATCATCCCAATGCTTTAATTTAAAATGAAACAGCTTCAAACCACTAGGCACTTAAGTGAAGCTGAAGAAGAACTTGTATCAGTAGTTATTGAAAACTTTTGCTTTAGAAAATAAATCGTGTTACATATATTAATATTTAAGATTTTTAACATGGTGATGTCAAAGAGAACCTGTAGCCGAGAAGGCCTACATATAATCTGGAATAGCCAAGATCCAATGATGCACAGGGAAAGCTTCACTAAAGAAAAAACGCGTAAAATATGCCTTTTTTGCGCATTTCTCTGCACTGCAAGATAATTATACATTATTGATTTATGGCTATTCCAGATTATTTGTAGGCCTTCTTAAACCGCCTAAAACAGTGTGCGGGCATGATCTGTACGTTTAGTCTTTTGGCAGCTGGCAGCCTTTTAAATTCATAAATTTTTGGCAATATTCGTTACCAGCAATATTTTACCGTAAACTGCAGTAGACCCAAAATATGTTTAAAAGATCACTTGTAAATATGACAATACGGACTAACAGAATAATTGTAGAGTATTATAGAGTAGCTGCACTAATATTAATATAGTTTTAGTGCAATTCATGACATTGAACAACTTAAACAAATTTAGAATCAGAAAGAAGGGGATACACCACCTTGTGGAAAAATATATCGCCAGTTGGTACATAATCCTTGCATTTTTTTTGTACCACTAGAAAAACATTTTGATCGAAGAAAACTCCTTTTAGGATGGTGCAAAATTCGGAAGCCCCTTACTAGTAGCGAAGCTACTCTATAATTTACAATGTCCGCATTTCCGTCAGTCACGAAGTGGGGGAAGCGTGATTTTCTCGCCTTCTAATAAGATAGACAACTGAAATTTTTAGTGAAGATTCCAATGACATATACGCATCTAATCTATACATTGTTTTGTCCATCTATCTGTTATTTGGGGTGCTAGATCGATTACTAGATTTTAAGTTTTCGTAATTTTCTCAATTCCAAGTTTTATTTAATAATTGGGGTGCTAGATCGATTCCTAGATTTTTAGGTTTTCGTGATTTACTCTATTCCTATTTAGGATTGGGGGCTAAAATGATCAGGGATTGAATATGCTCATATTCTACATAATTCCATAAAGTTTTATTGAGATTTGTCTATTAATGGCAAAGCTAGAAAGATTTCTAGATTTTTGAGTTTTTTTTGTGATTTAAAGGTTGCGTGAGTTTAAAGGCTTTATGATTTCCCTATTTTATCAAGTTTAATAATTATTGTATGACATTGCTCTAAAGTAAATTTTTGAGCTTCTCCACTTATGGATGTTGTCATCCTTGTTTAGTTTCTAAATCATTATGCGTTTTTTAACATGCGAAGAAAAAAATAAAAAATAAACATACTGAACTTTGCAGTTATTTTATTTTTAGTAGAAAAGATTCTTTTTAAGTCATTGCATCGGTCTGTTGGTCTGTGATGATTATGATTTTAGCTGGGAAGTGTAGTAGTCCTTTTAAACGGATGTTAGTCTCTGTTGATGGGGAGTTATTTCAGGTTTTGATTTTGTAAAAGTATCCATTTTGTACTTTGTTTTCTCGAGTTTTTTAAAGTATTTTTATTGAAGTTTGTTAACTAGGTATTATTAAACAAACATTCAAACAGAGATTTTTAAATCCCAATTTTAAGGTTATATGAATTAGGAGGATTTTTTGAGCTAGTTTTCCTTAATAACTGTACAATTTTGGTGTACTGGGTGGCTGTCATTTAAACTTTTAAAAAATGTTTAACAAAAAATCACCAAACCTCTTCAAATAAGAATATTTTGAATAAAAGTTAGTTTACGAAACCTTTCCAAAAGAGTTGGTTATCAAAAGCGAATTTAATAAATAAACAGAATACCTTTTCTGGGTAGAAATATTTAAAACATTAATTAAGTAGCACGATGTCTGTCAGTCTGTCCGCATTAAGCTTAAAAACAAATAACCACTGGACTTAGCGGCTTCTGCTGGATAGGACACATATGAAATAGGGGGGATTCCACACCCACTATTAATGCAAAACCCCAGAGACTAAGACTTAACCATAATATCGCCAAAAGGTCCTTACAAATTAACTGTGCCTGTCAGGGAAGAATTGTACATGAAGGAAGGTTTTAGGCCATTAATGTGTATGGGAATGCTTTTATTTTTGGACTCTAATTATCCACCTTTCTCTGTCATAATCCTGTGCACGCCCTAGATTTAAACAACGGATCTCCGGAGATAGGACAAGGGACAAAACAAAGTTACCCCTACCAATTAAAAATTATTGGCGGAAAAGTTTGGACAAGACCCAATAAAGTTCTTATGCTTTAAAATGAGATTGAGAGCGTATAAAAACTTTGGGTACCAACATTACTTACAATCCATTGCCTACTAGGGTAAGCCGGATATCCGGTATTCGGCAAAAATAGTATCTGGACCAACCCTGTTGCCTACATGCTGATTTTGGTGGCCCCAAAGCCAAAAAAATTTTTAAAGGTCGAAAATGAAATAGAATTTAATTTTTAATCTAAAACACATTTTAAAAATAACCTAAATTCGACCTTCGAAAAGTTAAATGTTTGGCTTTTTAAAGCCATTACTGTTTTTAAATTAAAAGTAACCTTCAAATCCCAGTTAGACCTAGTAGCTATGTGATGACATTCAAATTTTTATGGCTTATGTCGAGTGTAATATGACAATTAATATGATCAAAGGTGGTCAACACTGACATTTTATTGACATGCTATTATCTAAATTGCAGATAATAAAGTAGAATGATGTCTGTCCGTCCGTTCGTCTCTCTGTCTGTATGTCCGTCCCTTAAGATCTCTGTAACCACTGAACCGATTGGATTTTACTCTTAAGGGAATATACCTTCTGGTCCTGTGGAGGTTTATGGCTATTTTCTTGGGGGGTGGAACACCCACAACACCCCAAAAAACAAAAATTTTAATGTGATGGTTGTCGCACCAAAGAGATACTGAATTTTTCTAAAAATTACCTCTAGAGAGGCTAGGGGCGAAGCCGCTAGTGTTGTTATGTAATAACATCTACTCTACATATTATCCAACGTGAAAATTGCATTGATACTAAAAAACTATATCTATACTGTGTATGTCGATAAAATGACAGCACAGAAGTCTAACTGGGATAGCTGGGTTGAAGACATTTAACTGTCATCTCCAAAGGACCTTGGAGGTCATTAAAGCCCCCAAGATTCGACATCTAAGGTCAAAAAAGGGGTAAATATATGCCCTCTTCAACTTAAAAATTTAAAAGCAGACATAACAAAATAGAAAAAATCTATTAATTTCAGTAAGAAAAAGCTAAAAAATATATAAATAATTCCTTAATTTTACTTCTGCGGTCGAAAAAAGTACCTAAATTGTATTTTTTTGACAAAAAAAGGGGGAGAGGGTGAATATAATAATAAGCAACATACATTGTTTTCCCTTTCCCTCCAATTGTACCCCCTTCTCCTCCCCCCCCTCATTTTTCACCTCTATCTACACTTCTGTTTTATTTTGTAAAACAGCAAAAATTATTATTAGCCAAATTTTATAATTATCAATTTTCATACCACCCTACCTCAATGATTCCTTCAACTGGAAGTATATATATATCCATGGACATTAAATATTTGTCTTAATAATGATCACATTTCCTGACAAAAAACTTGAAGACAAAATAGTTTTTACCCCGGTGCAATACTCTTCCCATGGTTTTTGTCCCTTTTCCTTACATCTTATCCTAATTTTTCTAGCTGACATAAAAGTTGGAGGCAAATTGGATTTTGTATTTTTGCCTTTTACCTTTTAATGGCTGTTTTAAATGTGGCACTTTATATAATACACTTTACACACAGAAAGAGGGCTCTAGCAAGCTTGAAGGGGGATGGGAGCTTAAGCTGCAATACTCTATGTATATCTCTCCCTCCCGACTTCTCACTCACTATCTATCTATATCTCTCGGTCAATCACCTTCACTAGTTTACTATGAAAGTGAATGGACCAATGGGAGGGGAGCAGTTTATTCACTAGACCAATAGGAAACGAGGTAAATATAAATGGACCAATCAAATGCGCAAATGAAAGTGAAATGAGCCAATAGCAGGAAGAGTTTGTGTTGCCTGGAATAGATGGATTCAATACCCGTCAGGGGCAACAAAATTATTTCAATTTTTTAAAAATCTAGTCAATATCCTCAAAAGTTTTTTTTGTGAAGTAACATGCAACAAACAATCAGTTGTTTTCTAAAAGTCCTCATTAGAGTTAAAACTGTATTATGGACTAAGGAAGTTCATCTTATTCAAAAACAAACAGAACATATATTTTTATATTCTTTAAACAAGGGTTACACATTGACACAACATCCATAAGTTCTAGCAATGATCTTAAATGTAAAAGTAAGACCAGCACAGCATATGGAAGAAGAAACTAAGCATAACAGACAGTAAGATATAAGAAATTATATAGTAAAGGTGGAAACAGTGTATAGTGTCAAATAAAAAATGACGTTATGCAATACAAATAACTGATGAAAGGCCAGTATATATTATAATTTAACAATGGTAAATTGTATACTTATTGGTCACTATATGCTGTTTTGTATAGATGCTGAGGGGTCATAAACTTTCACTCAAAATTTCAGCATTCTATATTTGATAATAGCTGAGAAAACGCATATTTCTTATTAAAAATGTATTTCAGAGCAGTGCTGAAAATCTTGCAGACTAAGACATTTTTGAGTAATTATACATTGTTCAGGAAATTTTCAAAATAAAAACTATGTTTAATTGCAGAAGAGAAAAAAACATTCCCCCCCACATATATTTTATGCATTTAAAGCATTACAAACAAACTGCAGACAAATTGAGTTACAGAGTAAAATCACTAGCTCCACAAAACAGTTCACCTGTCTATTTAGTAGCAGTTATTACAGTTGAGTAAATCAATCTTTTCCTACATAATTTAAATGACCATCAAATCCTTATCAACAGACTAATTAGATCATATACTGAATGCTCATTGGCATGTAATGAGCTGAGAAAAAATCACATCACCATCAACTTAGCTGACTGACTTGGACTAAAACATTTACAGACATATTATATGTTGTGGAAGCTTTAATAGATCCAAAGATGGGTTTAGGCTATTTAATTATATAGTGTAAGGCTATTTTTCTCCACATTCAAAGGCCCTTGATGTTAGTTACAGAACCATCAAAATCTTTAATAACATGTCAGTGATGACCACTTTTATTTGATGTCATACAGATGACACAAGACAATGAAATTTAATGTCAACACAACTTATTAAGTTTTAACTGGGTGGAAAAGCATTAAAAATTAGTTCAACAAATATTTTTTGACATTACCTCTCTATATCTGCTAAAGCAGGCGCGTTCCACGTTGCGGCAATGTTGACTGAGTTGCCCCTGGTTCTGTGTCGAAGGAAAACGCGAGTTTGTTGAACTTTCATAAATGCTGTTGACTTCAATTCTCACGGAAAAAAGGGATAGGCCATTGGGAAGAGATTTAAAAGTTTCCTCTGGGAACACAAGGATAGGACATTGGAGGAATTATTGGGTATATTTCATTTCGTGGCAACGTCTTTTCAAGGGGCGTTTCTTCGTATTTTCACAATAGCTTTTCTCGTATTTATAGCCCCTGCGGGGCTAATCTCCTATCCTAACCTATAATAACTTATCAAAAGCCATTGTGAATATACAACAAAACGCCTTTTAAGAGGCGTTGTCACGAAAGGGACTAAACTCGATTTATTGATCTATATTTCAAACTTTGCAAAAACAAGAATTATTTTACATGGTTTCATTTATCCCTGACTTTAAAAGTTCTACTTTATACATAATATATACTGTTCTTACATCATATATTAAGAAAACAAAGGACCTAGGGGGTAAAAAATGGATATGGCATCTAAAGAAAAATATATGCTTCTTATTTTTCCACCAATAAAAAAAAGATTTTATTCTGTTGTCAAAGATTAACAAATAGTATCTAGATAATTAATTATTAAATAGTAAAAAAAATTACAAAGACCAACAAAAAAATCTACAAATATGTAAATTATTTTGATGAATTTTGTATAAAGATATTTATGAACATTAGGCACATCTTCTGTAATAATTATTTTTCCAGTATGGCTTCGAAACCGATTAATATCTGCTGATAAGAACCTGTTCTCAGCCATACGGATTAAAAATTGTGAAGCAATTATTGCAAACAAATTTCCACAAATATTAAAATAAAAATCATAAAATTATTATCAGTTTTGTTAGACCGGGCCTTCGGGAGGAATGAGAAACTGTCCCAATTTTGTATAACTTTAGCGGAACAAGTTCCAATTACGTCATATTTTTCTTTCCCGAAAAAGGGAGGGGGGGAAGAAAATCTCTTCAAAAGAGATGGGGAAAACCCCCTTTTCTCCCATCTCTTTTTTCTCCCCCCCTTCCCTTTTTTTTCTTTCCCCCCTCTCTTTTTCGGGAAAGAAAAATATGACGTAATTGGAACTTGTTCCGCTAAAGTTATACAAAATTGGGACAGTTTCTCATTCCTAGCCTTCGGTCTCTAGGGCCTAACAAAATTGCAGTGGCGTGCGAACCGAAGGGGGCATTTGGGGCAATCGCCCCCCCCTAGCGACCAAAACGCCCCCCCCTGCCCCCCCCTAGCAACCGCCCCCCCTGCCCCCCCCTAAATGTTAAAAAATGCCCCATTTTGCCCCCCCCTGGTCAACAAAAATGCCCCTTTTTGCCCCCTACCCTACAAAAAGCAAAATTATCCCAGTTTCCAAAAAAAAAGATCAAGATATACTCCAAAAAAAAATTTTGGCGCTTCGCGCCAAACAGACAGTTACTATTCATTTAACCTTACCAAATTTTTAATTAGTGTAGAAATTAGGTTTTAATCTTTTTTCACTGAACATAACAAACCAGGTTATAGGAAGTATTTTATTTTGTATAATATAAACTTTTTACCAAAGAAATTTTGTACATCCCCAATGATGATACACAAAATTACCTTATATAGATTACAATTAGTGGATGAAATGTATGGAAACTCGACTTAATTAACCAACCAATCAAAATTCCATTAAATTCCCCAAAGTTGTTGAGCCAACGAATAAGAAAATTTATATGAAATATTGGGGACTAGTATAATAAATAGCCCAAAAACCCCTACCTCCCTGCATATTTGAAGAAAAAAATTGGCGCTTCGCGCCCTTCCAAATGGTTTCTGCTATGAAATATTGGGGACTAGTGTAATAAATAGCCTAAAAACCCCTCCCTCCCTGCATATTTGAAGAAAAAAATTGGCGCTTCACGCCCTTCCAAATGGTTTCTGCTATGAAATATTGGGGACTAGTGTAATAAATAGCCCAAAAACCCCTCCCTCCCTGCATATTTGAAGAAAAAAATTTGCGCTTCAATCCCTTCCAAATGGTTTCTGCTATGAAATATTGGGGACTAGTGTAATAAATAGCCCAAAAACCCCTCCCTCCATGCATATTTGAAGAAAAAAATTTGCGCTTCGCGCCCTTCCAAATGGTTTCTGCTATGAAATATTGGAGACTAGTGTAATAAATAGCCCAAAAACCCCTCCCTCCCTGCATATTTGAAGAAAAAAATTTGCGCTTCGCGCCCTTCCAAATGGTTTCTGCTTTATATCACAATGATAGGACAAGTAATTTTTTTTTATTTTTTACACAGTTCATTATATCTTTGGTTTTTATGGTACAATAGATTTTTTTGTGGATTATAATATTAAAAAAAATAAAATTTTTCGCTGTTTCGAGCATCCAGTATGTAATTTACTTTGAATGTCATCACACAACATACAGGAAAAAGGATTTGTGACTTTTCCTACCTAAAATATATATTTATTTCAACAGATGCTCTTTAAATCTACTTGTCTGTATTCTTATTAATGATTTTTTGTGCTTTGCTACTTAAAGATGTTGTCATCCTTGTTGTCAAACAATAAAGAAATATTTAATATCATTTTCTCATATTAGGTTAATTTTTGGTAAATTATTTCCAAAATGAGTTTTTTTTATCTCCCCCCCCCCCCCAATTTTTTTTAATGGGGTTATTCATCCTTCCTGCTGAGATTTTTAACATCCCCTTCCACACATTAAAAATGTTTTGTGGTGGAGGGGGGGGTGGAAAGGTTAATTTATCTTCTGTACTATTTTTTCGAAGATGATTTCTAGCTCCCTTCCCTTCGGTCATTGCAGGGTGGGGAGAAGGGATGGGGGAGAAGAGATTGGGGGGGGGGAAGAGATGAGGGGGGGAGGAGATGGGGGGGGAAGAGGTGGGGGATATAAATGGGAAATAGGGATGGGGGAAGGGATGGGGAAGAAGGGATAAGGACTAGGAGGCCCATAATCAAATAATCCCACCCCTCAAAACGCCCTTATTTAAAATTAGTATATATAATCAAAATGCCCCCCCCTAAAGCAAAGTGCCCCCCCGGGGCACTTTGATTTAGGGGGGGGCAAAATTTTACAAAATCTTCAAAATGCCCCCCCCTAGACAAAGTGCTTCGCACGCCACTGCAAAATTGGTTTAAATCTTTTAATTTTTCACTTTACTCTCCTTAAAAAGCTGTCTATAATACGATGCGATAAATAACTATTCCTTCACCTACATGACTGTTCTTTTTGTATTTTTATTAAAGAGCTTCGCTTTTATAAATGTGTTATTCTTGTTATATTATTTTTTTTAATTTGACAAATGCACAGATTTTTTCAATTTTTTAAGTAAATAAACTAGTAATTCATTTAAATGCAAAGAAACTGATTTTTAGCCCAGCTATTCTATATTTGACATGTGTCGGTATGTCATTAGGTCTCAGCAACATTACGTCATGGCATACTGTCAAACTAGGGGATCTTAAGAGACAAGACAATGGACGATGAACTAACATACATCCCCAATGATGATAAATAAAATCAACCCATCGACAAAACCCAAATTGTGTCAAAAAGGATCCATGTGACGTAATAAAGATGAGGGATTATTCATTTCTTTTTTTAGGGGTTTTCTTCCCCACTTCTCTCAACTCTCTCATTTTATTACGTCACATGGGTCATTTTTGACACAATTTTAACACATTTTGGGCTTTGTCAACCCACCTACATGATTATTGCTTAAAACGTTACTTTGAAACCAAACAGTCAAAATTTAATATTTTTAAAAACATAATCTGTTTTTGCTGCGCTACTTGTGGATATAATTATCCTTTGTTTTGTTGTGCAAAGTTTTTTTATTTTATTTAATGAGTTCAACGAACTTTTAATAATGACTACATGTGATTTTTAGCACATAAATTGTGTTCTATAGAGCTTTACATCTCCCACTCCATATGTGTGTATGTCTGTATGTACATAAAGCAAAGTTCTTTAAAAATGCATTAACATTTTGTAGTTTAATAATCTTGGTCATAAAAAATACATACACTCTCTTTTTATTTATAATCAATTTGAAACATAATTAAACATATTTTAAGTAAGTGAAAAAATATAAAAGTAAAATATAAAATAACTTTTTTTAACTATGGATGACAACATCTATGAAAACGGACGCTAATAATTCAGACCGCAGTGGGATGAGGGAGCACAAATATAGCCTTAAACCGTTCAATATCTTTCATTTAGAAATAAAATAGCATAAAAGAATTATAGGACGTATGTGAAGCTCTCGAAAAAAAAAGATATAGCGAGGACTTCAAAAAAAGATTTTAAAAATATTATTTTATTCCTTATAAAATATATTTAAATAAATGAAATTAATAAAAGTAAAATCATAACAAAAATCTGTTAAAACAAGGATGACAAAATCAAATTAGGAATCTATATAACATTATAATACTATTTGATAATAATTAGAGTTATCGAACGGACGAAAAGACAAATCATAAATGTAGAAAGCTTCGTTAATTGAAAGTTGTCCTATTTTTTTTATGTATAACATTTTTATTTAAAAGTGTTTTTACTTTTACACTGGGGTCATTGCACTCTGCAAGGCATGTTTCATGCATGGAGTGGGGGGGAGGAGGAGGAAACACCCCACCAAAAGTAATTTACCCTCACCAGCGGCCCCTCTTATAGTCACTTCCTGTGGGCTATTTATTTGTGTCATTAAAAGGGAAAGAGAAAAGGGATAAAAAGCAAGGAGAAAGGGAATGATAGAAAGAGATATGAGAAGAGAGAGAGAGAGAGAAAGAAATGCCTGTCGGAGTATTTAATTTCACCTACCAGAGAATGCCTCCGTTCAAAGTTGTCAAGCAAAACAGAAAAATGTACACATTATGCAAACAGCAAAAGTTTTCAAAACTAACAGATAGATAGATATTTATTTCAACATAAGCTTACAAAAAATATTATTACACATATTTACATAATTTTATGCATAGTTAGGTACTTTCATAACCTTGATAGGTCGTTGCAAAAGCTGAAAACACCAATAATAATAGTTTGTTCAATGTTCTTATCTGATTAATGCGTCGTGGTATGATTTACGTAGAGACAAATCTATGAAACAAACTGTAATACAATACCTCAAAATTGATGAGATAACCAAATTGATTGCACAACACTTTTCTGGAGATAATAATTTTGCACTAAATTAATTATCTCTTTTAAGGCATTCCCCCAACTATTGTTAGTAAAATCTCATCTCAAATAGCAGCAGCGTGTAGAAATTTTTAACATCTTTAGTTATGACATTGATAAGCTCTAATTTGTGTAATTTCAAAATCTTAAAAGGTAAAAATGCCCTGGTAAAGAAACAGGGTAAAAGCTGCTATTTTTCTCTATGTCAAAAATGGTGATAAAAACTATTTGTAGTCCAGTATATGACAAAGACCAAAGTGTGTCAAAAATCAGCATGTGATGTCATAAAAATGAGGGATTATCCATCTCTTTTTATGGGGTTTTCTTTCTCTCTTCTCCTCTCATCTCACTCATTTTTATGACGTCACATGCTGATATTTGACACACTTTGGTCTTTGTCCACAATATATTCTTTTGTAATTACAATACTTTCAATTTTTAAACAAAGGAGAACCCGATCGGTTTAGCAGTTAGCGAGATCCTTCGTTACAAACAGACAAACAGAAAGACACACAGACAAACAAACAAACATCCTTTTACTTTATTATAAGGATATTTTTAGCAAGAAATTTTCAATATCTTTTGTAAAAACACCCGTATAAACATGACGGAGAGAGAAAGGAAAAACAGGGAAATTATCAAGGAATGCGGCTCCGAGAGCTTACAAAGGGGTGGGGGGTCTTATCGGAGGTGTGTGTATTTAGGGGGGAAGATTCATACTAGGCCTATTGAAACTCTGAGAGTTCATTGAACTCAAGTCTCCGTTGTATAGTACAGGCTGATAGTAAACCTCTCAAAATTTGGGGATGGGCAACTTTTAGTTTTCATTCTAAAACGTTAAAATATGATTATAAAAAAATAAGTAACTATAAAAGGGAAGAAAAATGAATTTAAAATTGAATTATTTAAGGCTTAGATATTTTTTTAATGAATAGTGGATTTAGTAGAATTTTTCTTATTTTTGTATTTGACTTGCTCAATCAAACTCCAAATAATTTTTAAAAATATTTCTTTATCAATCCCACTTGAGAGGAAGATGTTTAGCCATACAGGGCTTTAGCCTTGTTGGTGTCTTCAAATCCAAAATAGACCGAACCTACCCTAATAAAAGTTATTAAAATGCTTTCTTCAAACGTTACAATTGTTGTGGTTGATTATGATAATAGCAAAGGGGGGAGGGTGGTTCAATTAAAGATGGTCCACTTACCTGTTAAGAGAATTTTACCGAATAAAATATTAAGAAGAAGAATATTTACTACAAGCCCATGTAAAATACTCCAACAGTTTATTGACACTATTTGTGATACTAGGACTGTGCACAAAAAAATAAATTTGGCGCGAAATAAAAATGATTAGCTGACCTCGGGCCTCACGTGACCTTATAGATTTTTTCTAGTAATAATGATTTTAAAGGTAGGTTTATTGTTTATTGATTTTATGCCTATTAAACTTTGTTGGTGTTTGTATGTCGTTATATAGTCTCATTTTCATTATTAAAGTGGCGTTATTTAGATTTCTAGTGTTGTAACTTTTTTTGTAAAATTTAATAATCAGTTTAATAACTAACTAAAAGTTCTTTTTAAAGAGCAGACATACGGACAGACAAATAATAAGTATCTGCGCCTATTAAAAAAATTTCAAGTGACAGTTTTTTTAACTGACTTTCCATATTTTTTTTTAACCGTCGTCGTTTGAAATGTATTTTAATCGGTCAATGAAAGGAGTAGTTTAAAGTGAAGGAATATAGGGAAAGAAAAATGGAAGATAAATTCACTTTCCCCCAAATCCTTATGTGCAAGTTTAATTGCTATTGTAATTATTGAGGGGAAATTATTGCAGATAATGTTAATGTCATTATTACTATTTGCTTTTTAGACATGGGATTTGAAAATAGATTAATCCACCCCCAATTTTTTATGATACACCAATAGAGATAGTCAAGCTATCCGTTACGGACGGACTGGCGGACTGACGGACGGACGGACAGACAGACGGACGGACTGACGGTCTTACCTACCTTAATTATAGAAAAGCTTTGTTTTTAAAAACATTTAAAAGAGATATGGGGGAGGGGGAGTTTCTATATGCTACACAAGGCAAAAATTTGAAATTTTGGGGAGGAAATGATTTATCAATTCCATTGACCTATCACTAGATCCCATAAAAAAGCAGCCTAAAAAATGGCCTCAAATCACATTTTTGTTGCTTTTCAAATATTTACCTTTTAAAAAAATTTGTTTCTGTAAGAAAGTTTTTGAGATTACATAATTGTCTCTTATTTTTTTTACCTGAAACTTTTCGATTTTTATATTTATATACTTGATTTTTGCCTATTTAGATCTCGTTTACTGCTTGAAGAACGGTCAAAAAAAATCTATAGCATAGATTTATATACATATAACTACCTTTCTCCCTTTTTCAATGACCTTATTCGTCTGGTAGCAAATCGTTTTCTGGTACTTGGCTGTTTGAATACACTCTACAGCATTGGTTAATTTTCAATGACCCAATTGAGAGTCGGCACAAGGACAATGCAATGGGAAGATACAGTTATTTATCCCTTTCTTCTTCTAGTGTTTAACTCTAATGTTCAAAATATAGGAAAGCTTAGTGTTGGTCAAGGTATGTAGGTTGTAGGTCAAATTTTCTGTTGAGATATGGCAGTAGAAATGTAGAAAATCCTCCAATAAATTTTAAACCTTCATGAGGATTCCTGGAGCAATTAGGTTTATTAAGAAACCATATGAAATCTATAATCATTACGAGATAGTCATTAGATCTGTGTAATAAAGAGTATATTATTGAAATAACGATTCCTGGGAAGTAAAGGAATAAAAGGAATAAGTTAAAAGCAAATATCAAAATGATTTCTTCTGGGATGGTTTAAATTTAATCCTTTTTACAATGTCTCACTTTTTTAAAGCGAAGCTTTTCTATAATTAGGGTCGGTCCGTCCGTACGCCCGTAACGGATAGCTTTTTTCGTTAATTTAGGCATGTTAGAATTGTCCTATCGATTTCAAATTTTGCATGGTGATTCCTTTAGCAGTTAGGTACAATTCAGAAAGCGTAGCAACTCTATAAACAATACCAGAATGTCCGTACGTCCATTTTAAACATGTCGATTTTTAACTTTTTTGACAACAAATTTTTGTATGTTAAAATTATCCGATTCTTCTGATTTTTTGAAAACTGATTCCTATTACAACAAGGTACAATGTTATAAGCGAAGCATCTCTATAAACAAGTCCCAAAAATGTATGTATGTCCTTAAACAGTATCATCTATTTATGCAGTTTTGCAACAAATTTTCTGAAAATATTGTTTGTACAGTGTACTGATGCATTAATATTCTGCTAATTCAGTTCTGACAATCTACAAGTGTTAATGTCCGTTTGTCCTTCCATTTCAGAGCTTCGCTTTTATGGATGTTGTCATCCTTGTTTCAAAATGGTTCGTTCTTTTCATAGATTATTTTTAAATAAAAAACGGATATGATTTTTTCTTCAACCTCTTTTTTACGTCAATAAAAATCAAAATAGTCTTTTTTTCAATAAAAAATTATTATTCATACATTCTACCTCTATCATGTTTAAAAAAACATTTAAAAGTGGTGAAGCCATACTTTCAATTTCTCATTTGCTATTTAAGATAGAAGGCGTTGTTATCAAGTAAATTTTAATCTTTTTAAAATTAAACCATCAGAAATATTAAATGATTTTGGTATGTAGCTTATGATTTTGATAACTACTGAACCGATTAGGTTCTCCATTTTAGGGAAGCATTACAAATGTCCAGGGGTGGTTTCAGGCTATTTATTTTTAATGTAAGTCTTGGCATGGTTTAAAGCTATTTTTCTGCTCTTCCATTTCAATCCCTTCGAATACAGAGCCTCTAGAGGCTAGGGCAGAATCCGCTAGTTTGTTGATCAAATTACATCAAATGAAAATAAATTACAAGCATCTTATGCATGTTATTCTTAATATCAATTACAAAAACAACCCAGAATTGAATGACAGACACAGACAGATGTACGTGTGGTCCCAGTTATAGAGTAGCTGCACTTGTAGAAAAGAGAAATATAAGAAATTTATGTTTGGGCCGGATATCTGGCCAACGCCGGATATCCGGCACATTACTGGATATTCGGCCGGATAACCAAATATCCGGCATTATAAATCATCCGGATTTCCGATATCTAGATAGTTTCAATATCCAGTATAAAGCCGGATAATTTAAAATGGCCGAATATCCGGCCCAACCCTAATCAAAATATATTATAAAATTATTATTGACGTCTATCTATTTTATTAAAAATATAAAAAAAAATGAGATGAATAAATCCTTTAATTTTCAAATAAGGAAACTACTAAAAATCTCCGGTAGGAAGGGGACATAGGACTGTAAATTACACTGGAACCAAAAGTTTTTCAAACATGTTATCTTATTTTATGGCTCAAAACTTTGGAAACTTTTATTGAAATTTTATTTGGTGTTAGTACCAACTAGTTAAAGTCCAAACTTTTCAACCAATAATTTTATCCTTCATTGTCACAAAACTAGCGGTTTCCTTTCTTATTCCGGTATTTGTCCCAATGTACAATGCAATGGTAGAAAAAAAGATAGGTAGATACTGATAGATAGATAGATACCCATTACAAGAAGAAATGCAGGGTTGCGAAAATGGGGGGAAGGAGAATTTATGTGGAAATGCAGTCAGAAGTTTGCACCATTTTAGCCATTATCCCACAAAATTCTGTAGAGGCCTGTCACCAACCCTCTCCCCGGCCCCCCTCTAGTCATGTCGATAAAATATCAGCAATGACTACTTTTGTATAAGTGTATATACTGTCACTATAACAGATCTATAGTATAGATGTATATACAGACAACAACCTACTGACGTATGAGGGGATGTACAGACAGACTGCGAATACGAGTATAGAGTAGCTCCGATACAATTTAATAATCAATAATCTAACAAAGTATTTCTAAAAAATACACATTTATTAAACATATAAAACTGGTTAGAAGTAGGCAGATTAATGGGATTATTATTATAGGATATATTTATTATGATATATATATTAAAGGCTCAGACGTCCTGTTTCTTAGTTAGGTAAGAAACGACGTACTTGAACACGTGGGAAATATAGATACCGCCAGCCTAGACTTATAGGCTTGTATCTAACCGAGTGCAGACGGGAGGAAGCGTATTCACTCTTTGGCCTGCAACAATCAACTAGCCCTCAACACAGCAGGATGGAGTATGGTGGCGGTTACAAGTGGAGGTCTGACTCAGCCAGAGAGTATAAGAATGTGAACAGGGATAAGGATACATAAACTTGGGTGTTGATTACCACACTTGCCCCCTCTGAGGGAATATGAAATATTCCCTCACAGTTGACCAGCACGCCGGCTTCTGCGGGTTGATGTGGTACTCGCAGGTTCTTCGATGGCAGCCATAGCCCTCTCTACGATATCCACAGGATTAGGTTCAGCGGGAGTAGGATTTTCTGGAGCTGCTGGAGGCTCTGGAGCAACAGCATTTTGGAGGGCTAACATGCCCTCGCAGGGAGCCGTGGCTACTGGATCTTCAGAGGCAGCGCCAGCCTGTGGATTAACAGGCAGATCAATTCCAGAAGGAAAGAGCTCATTGATTTGATTATCGAGCTCTGTGTCGCTGTTTTCCTCTGCAGGATCCAGGACCTCTGGATTGCCTTCTCTATCGGTGGGCCTGTACTCATCAGAGCACTCAGAACCGCCATAATGGGAGATCAACTCGACTCCATCATCATCTGGCCGGGGTACGTCCCCAGCGGGAAGAGACGCCTCTATTGGTGCCACATTCTGCCCAGGTACATTCATTACATTACAACGAGTATTAATATATTTAATTACCCTGTCGGAGTTTTGGTCCAACAGTCGACTAGTGGCCTCAATAACCGTGGTCATTCGTGATTTTAACTCAACGGTCGAGTCCTCAGAGACGGTGCGAATTTTGTCGCGCAAACTTTTGCGGTTCCGCAGTAATTCTGCGGAAATTTCAATAAGGCGCTTGCCATGTTGTATATATGCTTTCTCAACAAATGAAGCATTGCTAGCAATTTTAGTTTCCAGACTTCTCTGGAAGGGGAGAAGAGCTTCCTCCATTGCTTCTTTTACAGTGGAGGATAGGACTTTTTTCCATTCCTCAGCGGTCACCCAAAAAGCCTTAGGCTCACTTTTGTTTTCTGCTAATGTTTCTTTCTTTTTAGGGGGTAGTGGAGGCGGTTGAATTTCCACCTTAGCCTTTTTGGCTACTGGCCCGCCGCTGCCTGTTGGTGTTGGCGGACGTTTTTCTACCGCTTTTGGGGCAGATTTTACGGCGACTACCTCCAATTCAGGTGAGGCATTACGTTTTGGCGGCGATTCCACCCGATTTTTTTGCGGTTCCCCTCCCCTATTTTGTTCCATTAGAGGCCTGGTTCTAGACCTGGCTTTATCAGAATATTCGTTGGCTTCTAAGTTTTTAGCCTGCCGCAATTTTTCTTGCAGGTCTAGGAGTTCCTTTGGAACCTCTTTTCTCGCTTGGCGGTAAACGTGGATTGACTTTGAGACGCATTGCAATTCACTGAGGTTTTCAGGGTTGCGCGGCGGTTTTACCCGCGGCTGGTACCTGTTTTCATCAGGTTCATAGTAGGCTTCCTCAGGGCCGCCCTGGGGATAGCCATGATTGCTGTCATAGTAATAGTCCTCTTCATTGTAAAAGGGTGCCTCTTCATATTCTCGACGGTATGAAGAGTGACCGGCCCCATGGGAGTGGTGAAAACCCCTTGAAAAATTCCGCCTGGGATATCCTAAAACAAAAATAATAAACTTAAAATTAAGGGTCATTAATTCCTTATACCGAATAAGGAAATATTTTTACAAAGACGACCTTTAGGGACGACAATTTTATAGGTATATATGCTTGATACAGGTCGTCCGTTTTTGAGGGGATTAGTTTTCCCCATTATTTGTAAAATCCCGCAATTCGTGCGTTTCACTCGTACCTCCTTCTTTGTACGCGTGAATTTTGGTGCAGGCTAATATGTAGATAATAAAAGCGACGCATAATAACGACCCTATTCCTGTAAGGATGGCTGCTACTACAAGCACTATATGATACCAAGTACTGGATAGAAAATCAACCACCTTATGATACGTTTGAATAAACCAGGAGTCAGTTATTTTTACTTCAAAATTATTGGAGTCTGCGGCAAGTTGGCTGAGGTATAATTCCTCGGTACTTTCTGAGAAATTAGTTTTTTCTAGGCTTTGCCAAGAATGATATAGAAATAAGCTAATCGGTTTATCCATAAGATATTGATTTACATTTAGTATTTGCATACCCTGCCCTTGATTACCAAGGAATTTTCCTTGGTACAAATGTAAGAAAATTGGATTTTCGGCACATTTAGTCGGGGTTAAATGGGTGGTATTAACCAATCTGCGTGAAAATGGGGATATTCCCATAGTCTTATTATTGATTGAAACCGAAAAATGATCCACAAAACAGGGTAAATTTTCTCCCAAAGAAACATTGATTTTAAGACTGTCGCACTGTATTACTAAATCCAGCTCACCGAGCGCCCTAACTAGTTTTTTACGATGAGTCTGAATACTGCTTTTAGACAGAAAATGGTTCTGTAAACAGCGAGTTTCGGGGACAATTAATTTGTTATATTGTTGGTAGGAATAGAAAATCTCTAGTGGTAACATATCATCTTTTTCTTTAGAGTTTAAGAGTGGGAAATATGGTTTTATAGCATTTGTGAACCATACCATTAAGTTATCAATATTAGTTTTGTAATAAAATAATTCGGGAATTAGACTTTCAAAATGTTTTTTATCTTTAAGTTCTAGTGCTAGAGTAATTTGGGGATCGATCACTAGATATTTTTGGGTACCCTGTTCTCCTTCAAATGTAAACAATGAAATATTAAAAATGTCTACCGTTCGCCAAGGAGAAGTGAATTTTTGTGCGCTATCAGTTTTATCATCTGAGATAATTCTATCGTAGCCTAATCTCAGATTGTGATCTAAACAATTGTTTCCCACCCAGTGACTGCCCAGGTAACAGCCCGCTTTTGTTTGTAATAATTCAACAGGCTCAGCCTGGACCCCTATTTGTTTTTCCTCAAATGTCCCAGGGATAAAAATGCCGTTAATGTTTACGCCGTTTCCCTCGCAGGCGGGGTCGATACCGTTAAGGATGTTGTTGGGGTAAGTAAGTGTCCCGTTTACCAGGAAACGCGTGTATGACATCTGGTGTTCATACACTGAGACTGATTTTCCTTCAAAGTTAAATATTTTAGTTTTGGACATGGTGTAACAGTCTTCATAAGTTACGAGGTTCGGTATCTCAACGAGTGCAGGAGCAGCGAGGTGTATGTGGCTATATCTGCCACAATACCAGTAATGAGTACTGGTTCGGAGGTGGCAACGAATTCCAGGTATAATTTTTCTTTCAACCTTTTGCAGCAGGTGAAATTGTTTTTGTTCAATATTAGTAATATTAAGAAACGCAGCGCATTCAGAGATTTTCAAACGCGGATTTTCGTTTGCTACACATTGAGTCGCATCTATTTGTATTATTTCGGACGCATTTGATTTTGCCAAAATAATAAAAAGCCCCAAGAATCCCAAAATAAATTTACCTCGAGCTCCTGGTGCCTTTGCCAAATGATGCTGCATTTTATTTTTATGCTTCTTGTTTTTCTCTGAAATATGTTAATTAGTTAGTTTTAACATATATTTTTTTTGTTTATTTTCGTTATTATACATACGTAAATTAAGCTATATACATCTGCCACCTTGGTTTTATATAATACATTTATATACATTTTATTTTTTCCTTTTAATTGGGTTATGCAGTCCGATTTGGACATGTATGCGGTTATCCCCCCCTTGTGACCTAGTTTTTCTTTCTTCTTCTAATATATACTTTGGTACTATGCTTTGTTTGTTAACGTTAATAACCTTTTCAGGGCTGGATTGTTTGGGTCTTTGTGCGAAGAAAGAAGCCTCGGACGGGACGGTTTCTTCCAAGAAACTATTTTCGACGTGAATTTGAGGACCGGATGACCGATCTGCGCCAGGGGGTTCTTGGTCTATGGGCTGTGACTCAAATGGTGAGTTTTTTTCCATTATATCCCCTCCCCCATCACAATCCACCTCCCCCTGGGGTAAATCCTGACTAGTTTCAGGGTTTTTTTCTATTAAATCGTCACCATCGTTATCTAGGTAGGTAAAATCGTCATTTTCCATACCTTTATTATCGTTTAATTCGGTTTGCCCGGTATTATCTATTCCTAAGGTTATTTCCTCAGACGGGACGATTTCCTCAATAGGAAAGACGTTAAAGGAAAGTGTTTCCCCCAATAATTTTACTTTAGAATCAATTTTCCGTATTTTATCTCTACTAACAACTTGGTTAGTTTTTATTGGATTTGATCCAAAGGGACTGAGCTCAAAAAGGGCCTCTGAGAATTTTTTTGTTACAATAAAAGGACCCCCATAGAAAGATTGCAATTTTTTACTGACCCCTATTTTGACTAGGTTAAAAAATGCAAAAACCACGTCGTTAACGAAAAGGGGAGATGAAGCCTTCCTAGATTTATTTTGAAACTCTAAATAAATCTTAGATTTTTTGGAAACCTGTGCAATAATTTCTTCCAAATTTTTTAGGTAGTTCAAGTAAGATCTGCAGTCAATGTCCTGCCTCTTCTGCAAGATTGGAGAAAAGAAATCGAGATTGAGAGTTGGTTGCCTGCCGAACATGAGGTAATAAGGCGTATACCCCGTTCTTCTAGACGTACTAGAGTTAATTACAAAAGTGGTCAAGGCTAATTTTCTTGCCCAGTCTTTACTTTCAAATCGGTCATCGGATCTTAGACCTGCATAAATGCTTTGATTATGCCTTTCACATGGGTTACTATTAGGGTTTCTTGGGGGAATAAGTTTAGTTTCGATACCTAGTTCATCCATAACCTTTTTGAAAACTTCCCCAGTAAAATTTGTTCCCCTGTCACTTCTCAATGACCGAAATAAGCCGTAGATGGGTACCACCTGTTCAAGGATGACCTTCACCGTGCTTTCCACGGTGGCGTCCTTGATGGGGTGGGCGATAATATACCTAGAGAATAGATCAACCAGTATAAATATGTAACGGACATGTTGTCCTTGAAAATAGTTAGGGGTTAAAGGACCGATAAGGTCTACTGACACCTGGCCAAAAATCTCGTGACTAATGGCTGAATGGGTGATAGGTTGCTTGTGTTTAGGTACCTGTCCTATTTTTCTTAGGCAGGTAATACAATTTTTAATGCGTGATTCGACAAATTTATTAATTCCTACAAGGAAGAATCTTTCATTTATCTTGCGTGTTGTTTCGTTAACCCCCTTGTGACCTATACTATTATTATGTGCCAATTCAAAAACTTTATTATATAATCCAATGGGTACGACGGGTCTTTCAATGAATGTTCCATTGCTAAGAGGTTGTCTAAATATTATAAGTCCTTCCATAACGTATAAATGTTCTATTAATTTAAAAAGGACCTCTTTCCGGCCGGTTAGTTCAGCTTTTTCAAAGCTTGACAACTTCTTTTTTTCGAATATCCACCTACGAATTTCAGATAATACTTGATCTTTTTGTGTTTCAGATTGCCAAACATTGTTCACACCGACTTCAGAAGCCGAATGTAACTCAAAAATCTGGTCTTGGTATGGGCAATCCTGTTCATAAGGATCCAAGGTAAATGAGCTAGTACATTTTTCACAATCGGTTTCCTTATGTTCTTTGCATAAAAATTGCCCTCTAGATAAATTATCGGCATTACAATGGTCCCTACCCTTTCGATGAATTACTGTAAAGTCAAAACTTTGGATGAAGTAAATCCATCTTACAGTTACACCATTTATTGTTCCTTTTTGCCATTTTTTGTAATGAACTAAGGAAATCGAATCTGTACGCACAATAAAGTTTCTGAATCTTAAATAATGAAGAAAGGTTTTAAGAACAAATACTAGACATGCTAATTCACCTTTATAACTTGGATAATTTTTCTCTGCCCCGTTACATTTTTTGGAACATATTCCAATAATTCTTTCTACCCCCCCCTGATTTTGGCTGAGAATTCCAGCGAAATAACTCGTAGAAAAATCTACGTCTACTATAAAGGGGTTAGGATTATCCCACTGGGGGTAGCCTTTACTTATAGAATTTGAGAACATATTTATGAAATTTTCCCAATCTTTTGATAGGGAATCGGTCCATTCGATAATTTTATCATTTCTGTGTTCATCTAGGGTACAAGAATTTTTCGCATAGGATGGGAAATAGGCCCTATAATAATTGGAGAAGCCCAGGAAACGCTGGAGTTCCTTGCCTGTCCTGGGCCTGCTCCAATTTTTAATTTGTTCTAAATATTCGGGGTTCATTTTAAGTCCTTGGGAACTGACTATATGACCTAAATATGTACATTCGGATGTGAAAAATTTACATTTGGCTAGATTTAACTTAAGTTTTGCTATTTTTAGGACTCCGAAGAGTTTTCTGAGATGTTTCAGATGTTCCTCAACATTCTTTGAGAATATAATAAGATCATCAAGGTAAGATATTATAAATTCATATAAGCCAGGGATAAGGGTTAGGACTTTGTCCATCAAGTGGCAGAAAACACTTGGCGCGTTACACAGTCCAAACGGCAGTTTCTTAAAAAGATACTGCCTGTTAAGGGCTGTGAACGCGGTCAAGTGTTTACTTTCCTTCGAAATGGCTAGCGCATGGAATGCGCTAGTCAGATCGAGGGTGGTAAATACATTACCAGTGCCTAATTTTTCTAAATTACTAGAAATCAGGGGAAGGGGCCAATTAATTTTTCGTGTTACACTATTAAGCGCACGAAAGTCGATAACGAACCTAAGCTTGCCTTCCCCCCCAGCCGTCGGTTTTTTCTTTACCGCAAAGATTGGGGAGGACCACTCGCTGTAGCCCTCCTCAATGACGCCCCCCCTTAGCCAATTTTCAATTTGTTCTTTTAATTTGGCTTCGTATAATGGGTTTAACTGAATGTTTCTAGCCTTAATAGGTTTAGCCCCGGGGATCAAGTCTATTTTATACTGTAAGAGGTCACAGTTACCGATATCAGCATCATCAGCCGAAAATATATCAAAATGATCAAGGCATAATTTTACTACCTTTTCCTTCATCCCTGGGTTGTTTTTGATAAGATCACTATTTTCTAAATCTAATTTTTCTTTAATGAATTTAATTCTTTTAAGAAGTGTAGTTCCTGATAATTCATTTATTTGATTAATACTTTTATTGCAGGAATTTGGGGGATCTGATTCGAATTCAAAGCAATATCCAACTTTAACGTTATCCAATAAGGTAATATTTTTTTCCTGCTAAATTAACAAAATTTACCCAACATTCTCCTTTCTCATTTACATTATAAATACCCTCCATAAGCATTAAGCCGTTATGGCTTGTCATTTTAGAATTATTTGGGGATATATACAGCTTCCTATTTTTCTGATGAATAGGAATTGTTATCATTGTTGTATTCCCCCCCGGCAAGAATGTTGTTTTCTTTGCTAATTTTACGCATGTTTTATTTTGTTTTAATGTCCCAGTACCCCCCTTGTTACTCCAATTTATTCCCGGGATAAGGGAGTTTTGTTCCGTATGAACATTACTTGTAGGAATTAGGGGTATGTTTTTACTTTCTTCAACTATATTAATTGTTGAATTTTCTATGGGGATTTGCTCGCCATTGGGGAGCTCAAAGGAGAACTTATCTAATAATAAATTAATTCGATTAACTTTGAGAAATTCATATCCTAGATTTATAATTTTAGACGTCGTTTCAGGGATGTAAAACGTTTCTTCGAATATTTTATCTGACCCATCAAAGCTGAATTTTAAACTTACATGTCCTATGATATTTACTGGTTTTAAATCTACAGACAGAGCGCTAAGATTGGCGGGGGTGAATGTGATTTTATTATCATCTAAAATTTCTCTAGAAATAAGGGACCTAAAGTTATTTCCTGTATCCACTAAAGCAGTTTGCAGGAATTCCCCCCCCACGGGATTAAGAACTTTTAGTTTTGCACAGATAGGCATTATAAAATAAATTATATTTTTAGTCGAAGCCTAAGATGCATATTTTCCAAGATCCCCACCTCAGCGGTTAGGCGATGGTAATCCTCACACAGAGACTTCCTGTGTTCCAGGTATAGTTGTCTGTCGAAATTTTTTAAATAATAAAATGTTTTAACAATATGGTTAATTGTTAAAATAATTTTGTATAGCTTTCTGGGTTTCATTAAGTTTTTATCAAGCGCTTTTCAGCTCCAGAAATGTCTCAATAAGCATGAGAATGTTAATAGTTCTAAAGAAACTACTTAATTTTTATACGGGTCCTTATTTATATACTTGGATATATGATAGAATCCTATCGGAATATAACTGAACTAAAAAGTTTAAAGGATTGAAGGGCTACAAAGTAGCTTAAAAATAAGTGTTCAGCTTGCAACTAACAAGACATTAAAAACAGACTGACTTATTTTTTGACTTACATCTGTATTTATACAAAATATAGTGTCATTAGTCAGTATCTGATTCACGATACAAATAATTTAAAGTTAGCGCTAAATTATAATTCAAAAATTATTAGATATGGTTAATATAATAAAGAGGGTCAATGATGACTGGTTTATTATTCTGATATTGTTAGTATTTATACTTAATTTTTCCACCTATGGGGTAGAACAAGCTTATATAATTACTAGAGTATAATTAATGCTGAAATCAGCTTAAAAAAATAGGATGTGGTTTGTAGTAACTGCTTTGGTAGTAACTGGCCTCGATTAATAATGTGCATTCACTTTTATATAGACTTTTTATTCCACTGGTAATCCTAGCGGAAGCTAATAGAACTAACTTTATTTCATTCTGCTAGTAATCCTAGCGGAAAATAATTTAATCAAAAATGTTTTAACACATCTCAAGTGATTAAAGATTTTAATTTTTAAATGCTGCTTGATTGCAGCTCAAAAATGAGTAAATGATAACAACAAAGAACTGAAGGACAACTGAATTAGATTTGAAAATTTGCTTGTATTTATACAGATTTTCCATAGACCCCCCCCTACTTAACTTTATCATTTACTTATACGGACCGCGGTAGCATTCTAGGCGACATCTTTCGGATACATAATAAATTAAATATAGTTCTATTATTGTCACTGTACAAAATGCAATAATATGTATCCATATGGATAAGTTAATATACATAATTGCTGAGATATTTCAGCTACAAAAATCAGAGGCTAAGAGTGAGCAACTCTCAGATAAAATTGATACTGAGGGTTCAACTCAAAAATCATTGTTTATATACAGATAATTCGCTTAAGTTCCCCTAGCGGTTAAAACTGAACTAGAATGTTTTAGATTCTACTATATATACATTCAAAATATACGATATTTACATATTAGATAAGTCATGCGATATTAAAAATAAATACTACTAAATAGAAAATAGGTATTCACTTATTAGCTTCTTGATAAAGACTATTAGATTTAAAAAATGGAAATATTAAGTGCATGTGAAATGCTCCTCAGGTTACTTCCCTATTTCCCCCAATTTCCTGTATCAGCTACATTTGGATAGGGAAAGGTGGGGGAGGAGTTTATTTTGTGTTGCTTAGTCAGACTTAATAACAATAATTTGTTTTATTTTTTCGCGCCAAAGCATTGCTTGGCAAGGGATATTTGATATTAAGGAATTTGCAAGCTTAGCTTGGCATGGGATATTTTGTTTATCTTTCATATCAAAATATGAAACTCATTCAGCAAATTTTTATTTTCTGGGATAGGGACAATTAATATCGCATAAATCCATTTTTATATTTAGAGGACGTGATTTTTAACAATCGCTTGAACATATTTATCTATTTCAGATTCTTCGCTGGCTTCCTGATCCATTTGGTTGATAGTTTTACGCGCATACTGCTCAGGTATTTTATTACTATTACTTGGAGCTTTTCTGGGCGTGAATTTACTTCGTGTTTTACCAAAGCGGGACTCAGGATTTGGGGGCTCCCCAGCTTTCTTTTTGTTGCAATTTTGCACTACATGGCCAGGGATATTACAATGCCAGCATTTAATATTTTTACTCCTCCCATTAAAGGCTCCTATAACGCCCTCGATTTGATCCCAAGCAATAGGATCATCCTCATGGTCTACCCAAGAAGGAACCTCGTCAGGTTCTTCGGTTAAGTTTTCCTTATACATTGCCGTGTTAGTGGGGATATTATCTTCGATAATACTTATTATGGGTTGTTTTTTCGTTTCCGCAGAATTTTTAGGTAGGAACATTTCCATAGCTTGAGAATAGCAAGCAGAAAGGTTTTCCTTGCTAATATGGCCAGACCCATCCCAGTTAACGTATCTCTGTCCGAGATTAATAAGTTTATTTAAGTAAGCGTTGTAATCGTCCAAAAATTGCATGCTCTCAACATAGTTGGCCATGTCTATGGCAAGGTTGGTATACAGCAGATTTTTGCTAACGTTAAGATAGAATTCTTTCCACTTCTTTTTAGGTATGAGACCAGGATTCATGAGTTTGAACACCCTAAGTTTGTTTTCAAAATAGGTGTCAAGGGGTTGATTAGTCTCCTGTTTTAGGTTGTAGAAGTACTGAGAGGCTACTTCTGGATCCGAGAAAGGAGTGACCAGCCTCCTAATCATCAGGTAATAACTTAAAGCAGATAAGGCCTGATTTCTTTCAGGCGTAATTAAGTCTCCTAATCGTTCCCCTCTAGAGTCATAAATTCGCTGGTATAAAATATCCTTAAAAAGGATTGGGTCACAGATTCTATATGTCTTTGCAACCCTCCACATATTAGAAAAGAAGTTATCAAAGTCAGCCCTACCGTCCCACCTAGGGGCATCCCTCGCAAAATCGGAATCCCATTTTTGTCCCTTAATAAAGCATTCTTTAATAAAGTCATCGTCGGCGGCGCTAGTTGTTGCCGTTGCGGCTGCGCCTGTGTTTGGCGTATTCCTTGTAGAGGGTCTATTTGCTACATTGGGTGCAGACCTTGTAGTTTTACGGAGGGGTTCTAACGACTTAATCCTATCAGGGATAAAGGGAATCCTTTCTAGCAAGGTTTTTTCATATTCAGTTAGAGAAGTTTCTCTTACATTCATCCAATTGTCATTATCCGCCGGACCTATAAAGCCTACAATTGAATAGGCCATACAACCTGGGGCTGTCATCCTATCCTTGGCAACCCATTCAACCACGTTTATCTTTTGCTGGACCGATATACGGTCATAAAAAGTGGCATTAATTGAATCGTCACCTATGGTGTTAAAATGAGTCATGTTAAGACTTTCGTTTAGCGTTTTTTCAGCAAACAATGGGCCAAGATTTCCGTCCGCTGGGAGTTTTGATACTCTGCGTTTTAGGTCTAAAATGTCGGTATCGGCTAATAATCTGCGATGTGATTCTGTGTCCTTAAACCCTGCCCATTTTGTTTCTAATTCGAGCTGCATAATCTCGGATTCTTGTTTTATTAAATCTCTATAATGTGCCGAATATTCGTTTAACTTATCATTTAACGCTTCCGATATGAGATCTTTGATTTTTTCAGGGGAAAGCGGGTCAGCCTGCTGCTGCTGCTGCTGCTGCTGTTGCGAGGTGCCAGAGACGGCCGGAGCCGGCGGAGGCGGCGGTTTTTGTTTATCATCATTTTTCTTATCGGTCATGGTGCTGGAGTGTAGTGTTCGTTAACACTGATTTGTCTACCACGAAACTTTTTAAGAACTTGGGAATATCCCTTTCTTCCTGTTTTAAGGAGAAAATATGGAAATGTGTGAAATTAAATACTAGTGTGAAAATAAAAGGCGGGTTCCTTTTTATCTTTATTTGGCAGTTTGCCACGAAATAATTATTATGAATATTCTGTAACAAATTGTTACTGTAAACCGTTTCCGTGAATAAACTTAGTTATCAGGAAAATATTAATTTCACTTTGCAATCGAAGCTACTTTACAATTTAATTTTGTCTGTACGCTAATTATCCAAACCTTCCCCCCTCAAAAAATGAGTGGTAGACAAGACTGCGCCAAAATGACGTATGAGGGGATGTACAGACAGACTGCGAATACGAGTATAGAGTAGCTCCGATACAATTTAATAATCAATAATCTAACAAAGTATTTCTAAAAAATACACATTTATTAAACATATAAAACTGGTTAGAAGTAGGCAGATTATTATTATAGGATATATTTATTATGATATATATATTAAAGGCTCAGACGTCCTGTTTCTTAGTTAGGTAAGAAACGACGTACTTGAACACGTGGGAAATATAGATACCGCCAGCCTAGACTTATAGGCTTGTATCTAACCGAGTGCAGACGGGAGGAAGCGTATTCACTCTTTGGCCTGCAACAATCAACTAGCCCTCAACACAGCAGGATGGAGTATGGTGGCGGTTACAAGTGGAGGTCTGACTCAGCCAGAGAGTATAAGAATGTGAACAGGGATAAGGATACATAAACTTGGGTGTTGATTACCACACTACCTTCCTTTTTAATGACCCTTTTCGTCTGCTTCTAAATTATTTTCTGCTACTTGGCTGTGTTAATAGAAGCGACATGATTGGTTGATTTTCAATGACCCAATAGAAAGGTTGCACAAGGCGGTTGCGATAGGGAGATACAGTTATTAAACCCTTTCTCCTAGTGTTTGACTCTAATGTCACTATGATAAATTCATGTCGATAACATGTCAGTAATTAACATCTTATTTAAACAGTCGACAATAGCAATATGTCATTAGAAAAATAAATTTACAATTTTGTATAAGGCTTTATAAAAGAACTAGCGGCTACTCCCATTGCCTCTAGGGGCTCTATAGTCGAAGAGAGGGGCTAGAAAAATAGCGTAAAACGCCCCAAGACTAACAAAAATTCAACATTATCAGTTTCATTATAAAAACGTTAATATATCGCAAATTTCGCGAAATACTATGGGGGGAGGGGGGCTGTGTGGTTCATTAGTGTATTAGTGGGTTTGTGCCCAATTTTGCACATTATTCGCAATGAGAGAAAGAGAAAGCATTTGAAGAGAGAGAAAGGGGAAGAGAGAGAGGGAAAGAATGCAAATAAGAGTGCAAAAGAGATAGAGAGAGAGAGAGAAAGAGAGAGAGAGAGAGATGGAAAGTGGAATGAACTTTTGGTTAGAAACAAATATTTGCAGTCTGCACAATTTTGAGTATTATCAAGTTTGTCTGTCTGTCTGTTTGATATTCTATCCATATGTTTGTTTGCCTGTTAGTCCATCTATCTATCTATTTGGGGGGGTTAGAAACAAGTTTTGCAGTCTGCACAATTTTGAGTATTAACAAGTTTGTCTGTCTATCTGTTTGTCCTTGCGATCCATATATTTGTTTTTTTTTTGTTTGTCCATCTATATATCTATCTAAATGTTGGGGTTAGAAACAAACGTGCTTTCCCTCAAAGTGCGTAGCGAGCACAAAAACCTACATCCATGCCAATCCCCCCCCCCCCTCCCCCAGTAATTAACAGTTAACAAATTTCATTTTATTTTATTGACCATTGTCATATCTCTGATATGCACTTCTTAGTGTTTTTTTTTTTTCTAACGGTAACGCCCCTAAAGGTCTATAAGGAAATTTAGGGGTAGGGGAATTATCCTACCCTCCCCTTAATTTAAATTTTAGTTTTAAGAAAAAAAAGTAAAACTTTTTTTTAGGGGGGATTTTAATTAGAAGTGCAAGGACGTCCAATGGGGGGGTAAGGAGGTTATTACCCCCCACCCTCAAAAAAAGAATTCCCCCCTCAAAAAAATAAAAAGCTTGAACGTCTTTGCCTATATGATACATGATATTGTGGGAGTATTTTAGTAACCCTCAAAACATTTTTAATTTGTTCAGCAGTTAGCATACAGACAGACTCGAAGACATCGTGCTACTTTGTATTATAGATTGTCCCATCACTGTTTTAGTTGATATTTATATTTTGGGGGCAATGCACTTTATGCATTTTTATTTGCAAAATTTATGGACAAGTACATCAGAGATAGGATAATGGATGATATATCAATCTTGCCCCAATGTTCTTAAGTTGAATTTGATGATTTTTATTCTGAGGAAAAGGGGTTGTGAATTTTTAAAACTTCCAGGACCTTTTTTTCCTCCAGGGATTTCAATATTTCTACAGGAAGATGATTACAGTCCCTCAACAGATTATGACGTCAAACGATAGAATAACCAATGAGAGGCCAGCATAAATTTTACCATTGGTCCATTACAGTGTATACTGGCCTTTCATTAGCTATTCTATCGTATGACGTCATAATCTGTTGAGGGACTTGAATCATCTATCTTGTTTTCTGTTTTTTTTTGTAGCGACTTGGCTGTGTTACACAGGGTCCTAGGGGTGGGTACATACAGTTATTATCCTTTTCTCCCTCTATTTTTCCCTTTAATATTTAAACTGTCAAGGACCTTTAAAAATATTTTAATAATCAACGATATTAATAGTTTAGATAATGGACTTTTAATTCATATACATTGACAACTCCAATTATGATAAACAAAATCATTCCCTGTAAAATTAAAATTATTAGTTAAAAAGTTTGAAGCTCTTAATGGTGTATGTATTAAAAATGACGTCATGCAATACAAATGACCAATGATAGGCCAATACACAGAATAAATTACCAATGGCAGGCTAATATACATTTTAATTGGCCAATGGGAGGCCAGTATGACGCCAATTTGGATGAATGTACAAATAAGCCCCTTGCTGGGGTTAGACATTAAAAAACCTAAAAGATTGTCTGAAATAGGTAAGGTTTTGGACTCTTGCGTTTATCCTAGGATCTAATTTAGGTATATTTAAGAAAAAAAATCTTTTGTAAAAAAATGCCTAATTCAATAATTGTTTTTCCTGTATTTCTGATATTGACAGTCCTATTATAGAGTAGCTGTGCGCTTCACAATTTTATTGCACTCTGCAAGAAAAATAGAAAAAAGAAAGAAAAAAAATAGAAAAATTGAGAGTAAAACTTTTTGCTGCCTTTTTCATCGGAATAGGAATATTTTAAATAAAGGTATTAGATTTAAAGGTAAACTAATTTACTTAAGACGTAAAACTGGGGCCTACTGCTACTATGTCTGGCACTGTGAATAAATAAACATTCCATTGCAAAAAACGCGATATTGGGTTTGTTAAAATATCCATTTATTTAGCATTTTTCAAGAATGTCAAGCGTGGGAAAATTTTTCGAGTGTGGGAACCATTTAATTTGATTTAAATGGTACATATGATTTTCATTTAAATTCATTTTTTGGACCCGTGAGAAAATTTTTTTAACGTGAGAACCATTTAATTTTCATTGAATTTCATTTTTTGGAAGTGTGGGAAAAAATGGGAGAAAAAATATGTTTTAGTATAAAGAAATGTTCTATCGGTTTCAAACCTTTTCCATTCGATAGATCATACTGACTTTGGAAAAACTGTCAGACCGATTTTTGAAATTCAATCTGTGAAAAAAGATATTCAAGTTTAAATTTTTTGTTTTGAAAATAATATTTTACATGTAATGACGCCATCTTGGATTATAATAATTTTTTGTTGTTAGAAGATTTTTTTTCTAAAATATTTTTTAAAAATTAACTTTTTACAATAAAAAAAATCTTTGAACTTAAATTGACCAATAATTCAAAGATTTTTTCTCTTTGATTTGAAAGATTTTTTATGATTTTTATTTTTAATATCAAATAAAAACACAACAGTGAAAAAAATGAAAATTAAATGAAAAAACGTTTATGATTTTATTCAAGAAATTATTTGCTAACATCACCTTTTTGTTGCAATAGAATGTTATTTAAGCAAACAAAATTTAGCATAAATGGATATTTAAATCCCTCGGTATTAAATGATGAGCTAACGCTCGATCATTTAATACCTTGGGATTTAAATATCCATTTATGCTAAATTTTGTTTGCTTAAATAACTCAAAGTAGGGGGGATGCCTTATTTCATAAATAGGCGCAACTTATTTCTTTACACTTTTACGACTTCCAGACAAAGTTTTACAATAAATTGTCTGTTAAGTTAATAAACAAAACCTCTTCTTTCCCAATATTTACAACTAGTGGCTTCGCCCCTAGCCCAAAGGGTTAATTTAAAAAAAAATAAATACATCTGGTGCTGCAACCACCACATTTTAAATTGACTGCCTAAAAAATTTGAGGTTTTTTTTGGAGGGGGGGAGTTGGTGGGGGTGTCCCAACCCCCAAGAAAATAGCTTAAAACCACCACAGGACTAGTAGATATATTCCCTGACGAGTAGAATCCAATCGGTTCAGTGGTTAACGAGATCTTAAGGGACAGACAGGCGGACGGACGGACAGACATCAAGCTTCTTTGTATTATACCGTTTACCGTTTGTCTGTTCTGATTAAATTGTTCTTTATTATTATTATTTATTAATGAGCTTCGCTACTCATAATAATTTATATCTAAGTTTCGTTTAAATGCCAATAATTATGTTTAATTAAATGAAATTCAATTAAAATTGTTTTTTTTTAGGGGACTCTTTAATAGGGAATACCACTCTATAATTGTCAGCACTGTTATGTATATTCTAACATTATGTTTATTCTGGGGGGGGGGTTGTAAGTTCGAGGCCGGCCTTTTTTTGTATAGTGGGGGAGAGGTTGAAGGGGGGGGCGGAGATATAGTGCAATAACCTGATAGAGGCTGAGGTTGTATGTGTGTGTATGTGTTTCTGTGTGTGTATGTGTGTGTGTGTTTCTGTGTTTGTGTGTGTGTGTATGTCTGTGTAAAGGAAAGGGAAGGTTCAAAGACCTTACAATATTTCTGTGTATTAACCCTCCGTAGATACACACAAAATTTCTGTGTGTATGTATGTGTGTGTGAATGTGTGTGTGTAAGTTTTAAAGGAAAGGGAAGGTTCAATAAACTCGTAATACTGGATGTTAACCCTTGAGAGACCGTGTTAAACCTATCAATATTATGTTGACATCAAATTTATGCCGTTTGTGGCGTCTTTATGGCTTCTAATGAAAGTGTTCATGTCCAAATTTAAGCATTTTTAAAATCGTAGAAACTCTATAATCGTTACGAGAATGTCCGTACGTCCATATTAAGCATGTTGAGTTTTAACTCTTTGACAACAAATTTTTATGTGATAAAATTATCCGAGGATTCCTAGGACAACGAAGTACAATGTCATAAGCGAAGCACCTCTATAATCAAGTCCTCAAAATGTAAGTATGTCCCAAAACCATATCCTGTATTTAAGCAGTTTTTCAACAAATTTACTTACAATTTGTTTCGATTTTATACATTTATATTCTGTTCATTCAGTTCTGACACTCTACAAGTTTTAATGGTAATGATTATAGAGTTGCTACGCTTTCTAAAAGAAATTAACGAAAAAAGCTATCTGTTCCAGGCGTAAGGATGGACCGATCCTCATTATAGAAAAGCTTCGCTTTTAAAAACAAATATAAACAGGTGTATATACTAAATAAGGAAGGGAGAGGACAATAGAAGATAAATTATTATTAACTACTTAGGGCTGAGTTTCTCGGAGATTAATTTGTTATTGCAAGATGAATTGATTTACATGCCCAAGGATTATAAAAAAGATTACCTCTCCTAAAGATTAAAATTATTCTTGGAAAATTTTGGACAATCAATTCTAATAAAAGTACCCAAGGTTTTTAAACCAACAATTTTGAGTACGTTTTGTTTACAACAAATTTAATTCAAAGTCCATTGTTCCCTCGCTCCCGTGTTTTGACCAATTTCAGAAAGGTATAAGGTGTTAAAATCCTCCCCTCTCTCTTTCTTTCTCTCTTATCTTTTTTATCTCTCTGTCTCTGTCTCTCTCTCTCTTTCTCTATCACACTCTCTCTTTCTCTTCCACCTTTAAAAAAATTTTATTATTACCATTTAAACCCCCCCCCCTCCCTCTCTCCATTTTTAAAGGGCGTTTACTTTGTATCTTGGGGAAGGGGCCGGGGGGCGTTCGGCAATACATACACCCCTACTATTATTGTTTTTCTAGTGAAAATGTATGGTACTATACTACAAGGGTGAAAGAACTTTCATTAGTGTCTCTTAAATCCCACAAAAAAATATTTGGCTGAGTTAATATAACGACACTATTGGTTGATTTTCAATGACCCAATAGAAAGGTTGCACAAGGCAATTGCGATGGGGAGATACAGTTATTTAACCCTTTCTCCCTCTAGTGTTTTACTCTAATATCTCATTTTGCATGAAATATTACATTGTCAATGTATTACTACTGAAATTTGACATATAGCACCAAAAGTAGTCATTATGACAGCAGTCATATATTGATATAATTACAGCAAAAATATTTTTTTTTGTTGTTTTGAAAATGTGTAGGTTCTATGAACTTTCATTTGCTGCCGTGGTGTGGCATAACATCATCAGGGAGGGAGGGGACATTGGGCTGTTTATTACACATTCCCTAAAGTTTTATGATAACGTTTTCTTATGCGTTGGTTATACAACTTTTGGGACTTTAAATTTTGATTGGTTGGTTCATTTAGTTGAGTGTCAAAACATTCCAACCACTAATTGTAATTTGCAGAAGGGAAATTTTGTGTATCATCATTGGGGATTAATATTAATATACCGGCAATTGTCTTATTCCTTTAGATTTCTACATTACATTAGTCTGCAAAATTTTGTTAAGTTATTATTAATAAATATATAAATATTAGTTTATATTTATAATTTCATTAGAAAATATTATCCTGAATTATGTCTTAAGTAACTTTTTAGTAGCGAAGCTACTCTATAATTCACTTTGTCCGTCCGTCCGTCAGTCCGTCCGTCCGTCAGTCCGTCCGTCCGTCAGTCCGTAACGCTATGGGGGAAATGGGATTTACTCAGCTCCTATAAAAGATAGAATGCTGAAATTTTTTGCCAACATTCCCATCAATAAGGAGCACAATTAAGTATAAAACATCGATGGCGGTAGGACCGCTTTTTAGCAGGTTTTAGGCTATTTTTGTATTTTTCACATTTTTCTCAATATCTTCTGTGTTTATGATGCGATTTTCAAAATTTTTTCAGTTATAGATATCTAAATTAAATTTTCAGTCCTTTAAAGAAACCAACTATGACGGTCGGACTGCCTTTAAGCAGGTTTTAGGCTATTTTTGTATTTTTCACATTTTTCTCCATATCTTTGGTGTTTATGGTCCGATTTCCAAAATTTTTTTAGTTATAGATATCAAAATTAAATTTCCTGTCCTTTTAAGAAAACAACTATGACGGTCAGACTGTCTTTCAGCAGGTTTTAGGCTATTTTTTTTATTTTTCGCATTTTTCTCCATATCTTTGGTGTTTATGGTACGATTTCCAAAATTTTTTCAGTTATACATATCAAAATTAAATTTCCTGTTGTTTAAAGAAAACAACCATGAGGGTCAGGCTTCCTTTTTGCAGGTTTTTGGCTATTTTTAAATTTTTCCATATCTTTGATGTATATAGTCCAATTTTCCAAATTTTTTTAAGTTAAGGATTCAAAAATTAAATTTCCTGTCGTTTTAAGAAAACAAGTATGGCGGTCAGACTGCTTTTTAGCAGGTTTTTGCTATTTTTATATGTTTTACATATTTCATCATATCTTTGGTGTTTTTGGTCCAATTTTAAAACTTTTTTGGGATATCAGTATCAAAATAATTTTTCCCATTGTTATGAGCATCTTTAATATAATTTACTTTGACCATCGTCATCATACAAAATAAAACAAGGTTTCATATTTATTTTATCCAATAAATCTATTCTTGATTTTAGTAAAAACCTTTTAAATCTACCTGTACGTATTCCCATCTACGATTTTTTGTGCTTCGCTACTTATGGATGTTGTCATCCTTGTTTATATTGTAGTTGAGGGCGAGGAAGGACAGAAAATAGCCTAAAACAACCAAAGGCATTTAAAAAGCTTATCTGAAGGGTACAACCCATTCTGGCTGGCAATTTTTGAGATCTTAAGCTTCAGACAAAAATAACCTTACTTCATTATATTATCGGATTTCCACCCAGCAAGTCCCTCCCTTCAAATCAATGAAAGTTTTTTGAACCCTAGATGTTGAGAATATTTATACGTTTATGCAAAGAAGTAAAAGAATAAATAGCTAAATTTGTACTTTTATAAAAAACTTTAACAGATTTTTTATGATGCTAGCGGCTTTGCCCCTATCCTCAAAGTAGGGGTTCATTATTCAAGGGCTAAATAATTTTCCTAGACCATTAATTAATGTTTTAGCTAACTAAAATATTTGAAAATTTCGCCGTTTTGTTGGAAAATCAATGAAAGTTCTGTGAACCCGAGAAGTTTAATATTTTCACCAGAAACATGTACATTGCAATTTGACAGGGGGGGAGGGGAGGGGTGTTTTTGTTTGTTGTAGTGGGGGGAGGGAAGGTGAAAGAACTTTCCCAGGGGAAATGGAAAAGAAAGATAGAAAGGAGGAAAGTTTGGGGGGGGGGGAGGGGGGTCGTAGAACTTTCACCGGGTAACAACAATTTTAGATAGATTTATAGGTAAATAGATAGAAAGACAAAGATAGTCAATAGGAATGAGATAGACAGATAGCTAGAGGTGATTATTTCAATAGATAGAAAAATAAGAAAGATATAGTTAAAAGAACAAAGAATTTTCTGCCAATAAAAACAATAGGAGCTTCTTTTAATTTTTGTCATGGTTAACAATAATAGCAAAAGAACATTTAAATAAAATCTCAGCACGCCGTCATGAACATTAAATTTCTTTTTTGTGTTACGGACTGACTGCCAAAGATAGCTATAGGGAATCTTCTCTAATATGAAAGGAAATAAAATGTAGAACGAATATAAGAAGGGGAAATTTCCGAAATTGTAATGCGTACAAATGGAAAGAAAAACGATTAAAAAACGACAAATAAACGAAAATAACAGTTTTGTGTATGTTTGTTTGTTCATTAATATCACCTAAACGCCATGTCATAATTATAAACATACACATATAATTTTTTCCTTTTAAGGAAATATATTTTCGCCCTTTCAAGTTCTTATTCGATCAGACAATTTGAATTTTGTCTAATATTCTTAACATAATGCTAAATATAATTTCGGTTACTAATTTGTCTGTCCGTTGGATCTGTAATTCACTTTGTCTGTACGTCTGTTTATAACTGTGCTTCGCTTCTTAAAGGTATTGTCATTCGTTATCTATTAAACGTTTCCTTTCATTCTATCTATTTCTATAATTAGGGTCGGTCCGTCCGTACGTCCGTCCGTCCGTACGTCCGTCCGAGATAGATAGCTTTTATTCGTTAATTTAGGCATGTTAGAATTGTCCTATCGATTTCAAACTTTGCATGATGATTCCTGTAGTAGTTGGGTACGATTTAGAAAGCGTAGCAACTCTATAATCATTACCAGAATGTCCGTACGTCCATTTTAAACATGTTCATTTTTCTACTTTTTTAACAACAAATTTTCAAGTGTTTTAATTATCCGTTTGATCTGATTTTTGGTATATTGATTTCTGGGACAACAAAGAACAATATTATAAGCGAAGCAACTCTATAATCAAGTCCAAAAATGTAAGTATGTCCATAAACATTATCCTGTTTTTAAGCAGTTTTTCAACAAATTTACCTACAATTTTGATTCGACATTTATACATTTATGTTCTGATTTTTCAGTTCAGATACTATACAAGTGTTAATGTCCGTTTGTCCTACCGTTTCAGTGCTTCGCTTTTATGGATGTTGTCATCCTTGTTTTCTTAAATTTACATTTTTTATACCTATTTTCTTTTTTTTATTCTTTTTATCTTACTATCCTTATTAATTTTCATTTTTCTCTGTATTTTCTCTATTTATTTATCTCCTTATCTTTCACTCTTTTTTCTATTTTTATCTTTCTAACTATCTTATTTTCTTTCTGCCTATCCCTCTTTATCTGTCTCTCTCTCTCGATATCTTTTTATTCTTCTCCTATCCTTTCTTTTTCGTTTTGCATATATCTTTTCTCTGACTCTCTCTCTCTCTCTCATTCTTTCTTTCTTTCTTTTCCCCTCCTTTTATTCACTGTCTAATTTCTTTCCCTCTAGATATTATGACATTTGTGTGCGCCTAACTATGCGCGTAATACGCACGCAGATTTCCAAACGTGCTTGGCAATTAAATAATGTGCGTTCTTTCTTAGATATTGGGATAATTTGGAAAATAAGAGTGACATCATCCATCATTTTATAAAAGTAACAGGATCTGTCTATCTGTCAAAGGATCTCGTTAACCGCTGAACCGATATGGTTCTCCTTCACAGTTTAACTTCTCATAAGTCCTATTAACCTCCCTCCCCCCCCCACCAAAAAAAAATCTCATTCAATTCTTTTTTAATTATTTAAAATTAATGGTAGCAGCACCAGAGGTACTTAATTCTTTAATTTATCTTTTTCTTTAATTACCTCTTGGGGCAAAGCCCCTGGAAGCTAGGGGTGAAGCCGCTAGTTAAAATATATAGGTTGGTATAACGAACCAACCCGTAAATTTATCTAAAAACCAATTGTTAAAGGATTATCTATATCGGAAACCCTATCTTGTATAGTAGCCGAGTAAATCCAACTTCTCAATTATCATAATGAAAAGTTAATAAAAGTATTGCTTAATACGGTTGTACTGCCAAGCCCTGTTGTACAGGCCCAAAAAGCTTGATTTTAAATAAAGAGACGGTAAATTACAAAAACTGCTTTTAAATAGACACTTTTTTACATTATACCGTTAAGCATGTAACATATTTCAATTATAAATCTACTGTTATTTATCCCTTTAAATGCTTTTTTGCTGTAACCATATCAACATAAAATTGCCAGCCAGGGAGGGGACATTTGGCTGTTAATTACACTAGTCCCCAAAGTTTTATAATTAAATAAACAACTTTGGGGATTTTTATTCAAATTTTAATTGGTTGGTTCATTACATTTAGTGTCTAAACGTTGAAACTACTAATTATAATCAGAAGAAGGTATAATTTTGTGTATAATCATAGGGCATATACATCAATTTATTGGCCATTGTCTTATCCCTTTAGATCCCTGTCTTAATACCCTGTATAATAATCTTATGGTCGATATTGTTGTTGTCATGACATGTCGATAATATGTCAGCTATTACCACTGCACTGTTCTTTAATACCATAAAGTCAATTCAATAATCCGTATAATAAAGTAACAGGATGTGTGTTTGTGTTTCTGTCTGTTTGTCTGTACCGAAGGATCTCGCTAACCGCTGAGCAGACCGGGTTCCCCTTAACAGGGTAGCTTCTCATAGGTCCCAGGAAGGTTTATAACTATTTCGGGGGAGGGTACCACCACCCTACCAAGAGAATTCACAAAAAAAATTTACGTAGAGACTTGAACGCAACATAGAAATTATTAGAAAATTATAGACAACATTCGATGTGCCACTAGAGGCTTCTAGTTGCGTAGACGCTAGTATTTAATAAATGGCATATAGTCAAAAGAAAAGATTTAATGGAAAAATATGTTTATCTTGTTATTGCTGCGCTACTTAATTAATATATCATCCTTGTTATTTAAGAACAATAAATCAATAAATAAGAAGAAATTAAACTCATAAAATTTATTTTAACCAAATTGGTTGAAGAAAATTAATAAATTTGAATTTTCTCCAAAATTTAAATTTAAGATATTTGATATTAGGAAACAGTGATTTGTCAATTGAAGAATGTATTTTTTTCTGCATTAATCAGTCGAAAATAGTTCGGATCAAGTCAAGCTGAGTGTGCCAATGGCAACAAGTAAAACAGAGCGTGCCAATATTCCCCCTAGTCAAGCGGAATATGCCAATATTCCCCCAAGTAAAACATAGTATGCCAATATTTCATCAAGTAAAGCATAGTATGCCAATAGTTTATGAAATAAAGCAGCATGACAAAAAAATAAAAAAATGAATTTAACATATTTTCCGATTTCTACAAATTAACTACTTTACGTACATAAAATATATAAACTAGCAGTGCGTCCCTAGCATCTAGGAGCCTTATTCCAAGTAGTAGAAAAGTTACGAAAATTAGGCATTTGGCATACTCAGCTTGACTTGATCCAATAGTTCTTTTTAATGTGTTATCGTTGATTTTGTCAAGATTAAGTTTTCAATATTGTTTAGTCTTAGAGATCTTTATGAACTTATACAGATGAACAAACGGACGTTACAAGAAAAATTAAAAAGGTGATAGATAGATATTGACAAAGCAACAGATAGATAGATAGATAGACAAAGCGACAAATATCAAGATATCTAAAAAATGATTAATGTATATCTATCAAAAAAGTGCAAAAAAAAATTTGGCTGTCAGAATTTTGTTCCGCTTTCTAACTTTTTAATTGTGGACTTACTTTTTTGTTGTCAGCGAAGCTATTATATAATTAGGGTCTTTCTATACGTCGTTCAGTAATTACTAAAACTCCGTTATCCTTGTGCATTGGTGAATTTTAAATTGTTTCAAATAATAATGTTAATATCTATTAATTCGAATGGTATTTGCTTTAAAGATAGGCGGCTGAATTTTTTGCCTGAAGAAGATTTCTCTTTTTGGTTATTAGTCCCTTTCGTGGCAACGCCTCTTAAGGAGTGTTTCGTCCTTTTTTCTAAGTAGCTTCTGATAGGTTAGGTTAGGTTAGGTGATTGCCCCACAGGGTTAGAGTCAGCCGAGATAGCAATAGTGGAAAAGCTACTGTGAAAATTCAATAAAACGCCCTCTAAGAGGCGTTGCCACGAAAGGGACTATACCCCTCTTTTTGATGTTGCTACTTATGGTCGTAATTGTCCTTTTTAAGAGTATTTGCCGGTGCTTGCTTACATGTGAAGACCGGAGCACCGAAAACCCCCCCCCCCCGCTTAGTTTTGACAAAAATCAAAAATAAGGGGGGGGGGGTAGTTTTTTAACCCCCCGCTTAGTTTTGACAAAAATCAAAAATAAGGGGGGGGTAGTTTTTAACCCCCCCCCTTATTTTTGATTTTCTTCAAAATTAAGGGGGGGGTTAAGTCTTTGCCTTGCTGAGCACTTTGCCTCCTTGCCGTTTTCCAGACATTAAAAAACTACCCCCCCCTTATTTTTGATTTTTGTCAAAACTAAGCGGGGGGGGGGGGGGTTTTCGGTGCTCCAGTCTACTACATGTAAGCAAGTACCTATTTGCCTTCCTCATTTTAAAACAAATTTTATATCTTAACAATATATAACATCCATAATTGGCGAAGCTCAGAAACATAGTACACAAAATGATAAGAAAGACCAAATACACTTTTTGCATGGGGGGGGGGGGGGCGGGTGGTTTTTTTTTTCTAGGGGCGATCTCTCTTGGCAGGGTGGTAATATCCTCCCCAAAAATAGTTCTTACCCTTCCCAGGACCAATGAGAAGCTTCCTTGAATTTTAAAGGAGAATAATATCGGTTCAGCGGGTAGCGGGATACGTCGGTACACGAAACAAACAGACATAGAGTCATCCTCAAACTTTTATAAAAAGATAAACATTAAACAAATTTCAATTTATAAATTTGATGCCTTGTGCATTACAGACAGACAGACAGACCTAGTTGGTTACATTTATTACAGAATTTAACAAAAATCCGCCAGTTATCTCAAATGACAGCACAGACGGACACACAGACAGAGTAAGTTATAAATAGCTTCGCTACTCAAAACCCCTGGTTTTCCATATTTCACTTTTGATCATTAGTCACGAAAAGAAGTAGGGATAAGTGCTATGACGATGGAAGATTCTTCCCTCAAAATTAAATCCCTTTTTACGCCCCCCAGAGGCCTTTAGGAGCACTTTTGGATTCGATAACCCATTTTTTTATTTTAGATTTTTTAAAGAAAAAGTTATTGGATATTTGTTAAGGGCGATTTCTCTTGGGAGGGTGGTGGTACCCTCCTGCAAAATACTTATAAACATTCCCAGAACCTATGAGAAGCTATCCTGTAAAGGAGAACCATATCGGTTCAGCGGTTAGCGGAATTCTTCAGTACAAACAGACAGACATCCTGTTACTTTATGGTAAGGCTTTTGATGGGGGAATAATCTGTCATTGTCCTATCTCTTCTTCCCTACAATATGGCTTTAAATCCCACACACACGCACGCACACACACACATTCACACACACACACATACCACCCCCCTAATTGTTGATCACCTACCCTTCCTAAAAAGTAAAACACATCAGGGACGATAAATTTATTTTTTTCATTCCCAATGATTATAAACAAAATAATTTTGTCCGTAGACTACATTTAAACCAACGTTTTAAGCGAAAGAATGAAGGAACGTGTTTATGGGTGAAATTTGTAGTTCAAATTCCCCTGCATTTCTAAGACTTGATCATAGAGATGATTTGCATGTAATATTGTACATTATTGCCCTAGGAATCAGTATTCCAAATATAAGATGAAAAGAAAAATCATATTATACAAAAATAAATTAGCGAGTTTAAAATCGATAGAACAGTTCTAATCATAACAATATGAGCTATTCGTTCACCATTCACGTAAAGCCTGCCGTAGAGACCGACCATAATTATAGAAAAGCCCCGCTTGAAAAAAATTTTTACTTTAAAAAGAAGCTTTTAAGTTTGATGTCAATCTGTCGATAATTTTTTTTGTGGTAGCGAAACAACTCTGTAAATATGGTATAATTAATCAAATTTACTCTTAAAATTAGCGGCTGCGCCCCTAGCACTATATTAGAAAGGATATGGGAGGGCAGATTAATAGCCTTAAACCATACCCAGACTTTTTTTTTATAAAAGTGAAATAGCCTAAAGCTATCGCATGACATATAAGAAGATTCAATGTAAAGGAGAACCATATCGGTTTAGCTGTTAGCGAGATCCTTCGCTACAGAAAAAAAGCTTACTGTTTTATATAATGGGATATTTTCGCTGTATCTACTGTATTATTGTTTACTATTCTTTATTTTTTTGTTTTTAAATTTCTTGTTGCAAATTTTCTTTTGGGTAAACTTTTCTCTGTTTTTTTAGGGGGTGGGCCCGGGCTACACCTCCCTGAGCGAACTGGTCCAGCCGTTTACGATATCTTACTGAACAACATACAGACATCCTGTTACTTTAAAATGAAAAAAAAATTAAGATAATCAAATCCTCTATTTGGCTTGTCTGTTCAAAAAGCTTCGTTAATATTAAAAACAAATTTACTGTTATATTAAAAATGAGACATTGACGTAAAAAAGAAAAATAATAATTTAGTATAAAAAAATAATAAAAGTACGGGCTTTTAAGAGTTTTTCTCTTATTCATTCGAATCCGGTGAATAAGAACCGGTTCTCATCCATAAGAAAAAAACTATGTCTAGCATTAAGGATAGATAACGTTAATTTAAAAAAAAACAACTCAATATCTTTTCATAATTTTAATTAAAACTTTTTTCTCTTTAAATCCTTCTTTTTAACTTTTTTTTACGAGTCATATTAGACAGTTATAAATGGTATATTTAAAAGTATCCTGTTAGACAAATAAGTATAGGTTGACATTCAATTTTAATAGAGTTTTTGTCGACAAATGACATTGGTGATTATAGCTAACACAGTTACGTAATGCTATTTGTATTTTTAGCGGCTGCAATCTTAGCATCTAAGAGTTCTCATTTCTAATGGGAGGGGAGGTATGGGCAGAAAAATAGCCTAAAACCGACCCAAATAAAAAAAAAATAATAAGCCTAAACTATCCTGGGATCTTTGCAAAGCCTCCCCTAAATGTAGAACCCAATCTGCTTAGTGGATTGCGAGATCTTAACCGACATTTTAAAAAAAACCTTACTGCTTTATCGAACAGAATGACATTAATTGTCGAATGCAATGTTACTATACCAACTCCCAAGTTGTATAGGATAGGGGTTATTGCCCTCTGAGTAAAGTGTAACCTAACCTCTATTTCTATGACCTTGGCTTCCAAAATATTGTACTAATAACAAGCACAATAAGCCATTAGCAGCGCAGCAATATAAAGCTAACTACTTTTTTGATAGAAAATAAAAGTACAGTAATGAAATAAAAATAAAATGTACAGATATACGGCCAAATGTTTCTTCGCCCTAGCCTCTAGGAGAATGTAGGGTAGGTCAAGAAAATAGCCTAAAACCATCGCAATCAAGATACCCTGAAGGGTAAAACCCATTTAGGCCAACAATTTCAGATATCTTCATTTTCAGGCATAAAACTATACTACTGTAAATTAGGGGATGGCCTTTTCTTACATATTTAAACATTCTTTAAGAGTCTTTCATAGAAGGATGTACATACGTAAGGATCAGACCTAATTATAGAGTAGCTACGCTACAAAAAAAAACATATTAACGCACAAACGTACAATACTCTTTAAACAAAATGACCTTGGAATATTGGCGGAAAAAATGTTAGACGACGGAAAAATGCTCTCTCGCCCTCTCGTCTTCGTTGCTCTGATATTTTTATTTTTAACCTCTTCTAGAGTCGACTGACTCCCCATGAGAGTAAAATATGGATAGGGATATTTCACTAAAAAAAAGTTTTACCTTCATATTTTCGGCCAGTCAAAAAATGAATATAAGTGACAGCGTAAAGTGGTACCAAAAAATGACGTCATACTATAAAGTAAACAATTTAGTGGCCAGTATACACTGCAATTTGGCCAATTGTAAAATTTATACTGCCCTCTCATTGGTTATTTTATCGTATGACGTCATTTTTTGGTGCATCTTTACGCTGTCAGTGTCTATGCAATAAGATCCAATATTAGTCTAAAGCCATAGATTTGAAGAAGAAAAACCTTACAGTGCAGTGTAGCAATTAATAGAAAAACTTTGGCCCAACAAATTTTATTTAAGGAGATTAAATTATTGTTCATCTCTTTCATCTTTCTGTCTGTCTGTCTGTCTTTCTGTTTCTGAGAATACTACATGGTATGTCTGTCTGAAAGTATGTTCGCTTAGATCGCGCAAACAGCTTGACCAATAGTTCCACAATTTTCAGGAAAGTCTTAAATTGGTCCATTTAGCATTTTTGACACTAAACTCAATGAAACAAGGATGCCAACATCCAAAAAAGCGAAGCACTGAAACGGTAGGATAAACGGACATTAACACTTGTTTAGTGGAACTGAATAATGAGAATATAAATGTATAAGAGTCGAAGCAAAATTGTAAGTAAATTTGTTGCAAAACTTTTTAAATACATAATTCTGTTTAAGGACATACTGACATTCTTAGGACTTGATTATATAATTGCTTTACTTAAAATATTATACTTTGCTGTCAAAGGAATAGATATACCAAAAATGAGATCAATCGGATAATTAGATCACATAAAAATTTGTTGTTAAAAATGTAAAAAATCAACATGTTTAAAATGGACGTATGGACATTCTGTTAATGATTATAGAGTTGCTACGCTATCTAAATCGTACCTTCTATAGGAATCATCATGCAAAGTTGGAAATCGATAGGACAATTTTAATATGCCTAAATTAACGAAATTAAGCTATCCGTTACGTACGGACGGACGGACCGACCCTAATTAGAGAAAAGCTTCGCTTTTTTAAATGTCCCTATTCTCCCTGAAAATATAAAAGATTATTTTTTAAAAATTATCTTTTTTTCTATAATCAAACATCTTTTTGTTTCAAATAAATAGTTAAAAGTACGTTTGTAAAGGAAAATAAATATACCTCTAACTTCACCACCAATCAATTAACTATCATGATTATTGACTTTAAGAATGAATTTATTGACTCAGCAATATTAGTATACCAGCGGCTACGCTCCTAGAGGCCTCTAGGGGCACTTGAGAAGGGTGGAGTTGAATCCCAAGACCTATTTTTTTTTAAAGTAAATTTTTTTTGGGTACCCTCCTCCAAAATAGTTATAAACCTTCCCAGGACCTACAAGAAGGTATCCTGCAAAGGAGAACCCGATCAGTTTAGCGGTTAGCGAGATCGTTTGATACAAACAGACACACAGACAGACAAAAATCCTTTTACTTTTTTATAAGGATTAGGAAATTACAAAGATTATTCACTCCAAATTTTTGAGGTAAAATGCTTTTTGTACGAATTTCCATTATCATGTTGTTAATAAAATATGTCTGCCCATCTGTATAGCTGCTCCTGGATGTTATCATTCTTGTTTTTGGTCAATTTTGCAGTTTAAGTATCCACGTTACTGATATTCAACTTCATTTGGTGTCCGACCCCTCAAAATATTAAGCCCAATTTTCATAATTTCACTCTCTTTTCATTTTCATCAACAAACAAAGCCCTAAAATACACCAAAATCTTAAAAATCTTGTTTTAAAATTGCGCTTAAAAAGCCCCCTTACCCCTCTTCCCTTACAATCGAACGGAAATTCCAAAAGCCCCTAAAAACACCCCCTCTAATGTGTCATTCCCTAATTTAACCGTAGGGGCTTTCATGGTACGCACACACATACACACACACACAAGGCCCTTTTGTAAGCTTGATTTTCGTCTCTTTTAAATCATGTTGCCTTGGAAGGGTCATTAAAAGTACCCTGAGTGTCCAAAAAATATATCATTAACATTTTTTCTACATTTAAACAATTATTTTTTTTCAACTTTTCGAAAAATGCGGGAAACCATTTATTTTCAGAGATTTTTTATATTTATTGTTTCCCAGATTTTTTGTTGGACACACTCCATTTTTTCTTCATGGATTCCCTCTTCACAACAGTGAGATAAAGGAGGAATAAATGTTTAGATTTTAAGCGTCAATTCAAATAAAAAATATTTTAGAAAAATATTTATCTTGATCTAAATCCCTTTTATAAGGAACGAAAAATTTAAAAAAAACATTTAATAGAAATATGCTTTCTATATAATTTTCATTATTTACTAACTCTATTGTCCACTACGGGGTGAGTGACTTTACTACGTGGGCCCTGACATTTATGTGTTTCATTTTCTCAAAAAAAAAAATAATTTTCAAATAAAATCCTACTAAATAAAATAAGTATTGATAATTTGATTTAAAAATTTCTTAAGGTTTTTATTCTAAAATATGTAAAAATCCTGGGTCCAAAATTGCGTTCATTGAACTACTCTTCCCAACACCCTATCCGATGATGATACTTCTCCCCCTTTTCTGATTTGCAAGCAACAAAAAGAAGTACTTCGGTCCCCCTTACTCTTGTTTGTGAGACTAAAAGAGAGAGAGAGGGGGGCTTTCCCTTTCCGTCACAATTGAGAGGGGGAGTGAGAATTTCATGCTATGGTGGTTATACAAAACTACAGAACTTTTCTTGTCAAAGATTTCTGTAAGGTTTTTTTTATATCATTATGATGAGAATTATTGAATAATTAAATTAAACATGGATATGATTTTCTTTAGGAGGGGCCTGTTGCTTTAAGGCCACAATATAGCCCTTTCTTGTTATAAATTTTATCCTATATTTTAGTTGATTTTTTAACATTAATTTCTGAATATAAACATAACAAAAATAGTAATAGCAATAGGATGTATATATGCATGTAAATAGGTTAAGAATCTGTAATTTTTAAAGAAAACTCACTCCAAAGCTTCCATAAAGTACTTGTCCAGGGTGGGTTTTAAGAACAGATCTATAGTATAGATGTAGATACAGACAACTACCTACCTTCCTTTTTCAAAGACCTGTTTCATCTGCTTCTAAATTATTTTATGGTACATGGCTGTTTTAATATAAGCGACACTATTGGTTGATTTTTAATGACCCAATAGATAGGTTGCACAAGGCGGTTGTTTAACCCTTTCACCCTCTAGTGTTTTACTCTAATCTTTTAAGCCTAATACGCGCCGGATGGCGTCAATGTGATATTTTTCTCTGTTTTGTAGGACTACCTTCATTCCTACTATTCTCCTCCCTTGTAACCAACCCCCAACAGCAGAAAGTAATCTCACTCTCCCTCTCTATACACCCCCTCCCTCCCAATACTTGCCCTTCTCTTCTCCCAAACTATATGGGAGGGGGTTACTTCAGAGGAATAATACTCCAAGTTTAGATTTTTAGTAGAGTCGGACATTCACACCGAGTCTGAGTGACTTGAAGCGAAACACTGTGAAATTAAAAACCCTTTTTTCCCCAAATAAATAATTTACAAAACAGTGCTGTGCTTTTTTATAGATATTTACAAACGGTGATTTTTTAACACATTGAAAAATTTAAAAAAAAAGGTTAATTTTATGAAAGTTATTAACTAAAAAATAATGTTAATAAAAGTGAAATGTTTCTAAAAAACAATTTTTAAAATTTTCATCAATAAGACAACTATCAGATTTAGGTAGGTTGATGTTTATTTTGTTAGTCTAGATAGATGACATCATTTTTAGACCATGTAGTTTTCAAAATATGATGACTATTTTTATACAATTATTACTTTTGTGTTTTATGTATCAAATTAATTAATCTAATAAAACCCTAACTTAGACAACCACCAAATAATTATTTATTATTTTTTTTATGCATTTTTTAACATCATGAAATAAGTAAATCTTTTGATTTTGCCTCTAAAAGGTATCTTTATAAAGAAAAGGTACTTTAAAAAGTCCTTTGAATTCATTTTAAAAGAAAATTATGTCTGATAAAATGTCTAAATTTAAATTGTAAATTTAATGCCTTTTTGGTGATTTTTAGCAGCGCTGTTACTCTATAAGTCTATCACCGTGGCGACGCCAAAGTATGTATATAACATCACTATATTAGGTTCTTGAGGATCTTTAAAAATTTAAAACATCATTTGTTTTAAATTAAAAAGCTATCAACTTAACCTGGCAAAAAAGTCATGGTCAGTGATTTGTTGACAACACCTGCCAAACATAATTACTTGTTTCTTAAATGTTTTCACTGCGCTATTTATAAAATCAACACGTTTTTTAAAACTTTGTTGTAATTTACTTCAAGATAATTAAAATATAAGATGAATGTAGGGATAGGAGAATGGAAATTAAATTAACGCCCCTTTTTCACTATTTGAGGAAATTTTTTCCTCTTTCCCAGGTATAAAAAATCTTAATATTTGGGGGGAAGATTAACTTTGCGTCATAGAGAATCTCTTATTCCCTGAGGGTGAAAGTCTAGTATTAAGGCCCCCAAACTAGGGGCCCCTTTGTTCTGCAATGGTCTAGGCCCTTTCACTACGCGCAATACTTTCCTCAATCTACTAGAAGTGTCTTTATTCCCCCCCCCCCAAAAAAAAAAATATATAGAAATACTGTTTAGTCGAAAACATACTTAATTATACTTTCTTTATTGATAGCTACTTTTACATGCAGAAAGTAATACTTTTTGTTACAATAATGATTTTTTTCACATTTGAAACCAAGGAGGCATAATAGTTTCAGGTGAAATATCTCTCTCTGACAAGTTATTCTTAGTGGGGGGAGGGCGGGCTAAAATGATTTTGAATGGAAAATGCTAGAAAAAAAATTGTTACTGCCCCCTCAAACGAGAACCACTTTCTAAAAGATTTCCAGTGAAAAATTCAGCCAATCGGAATCTTTTCGCCAGACTTTTTTTTTGGACAATTATTCTAAAAAACAATATTTTTGGACATAATTTTGTTTATTTTGATAGGGGGTGTTTTTTAGTCTTATTTGGCCTTTAACTTTTCCATCATTATCTTATCTTACAATTTAACGCTCTTATTTTTTACCCAAAAAGGAATTGTTACATTAAGGTTAGGTATTATTCGGTTTTTGACAGTGGTAAAATAGTTTTTTAATGAGGTGCCCTATCCCTTTCCCAAATGGTAGACAGACCTACGACGTAATTTCTAAGCCAAATGTCATGCACAAGAGAAAATACGATTGGCTGAAATACCCCCCTCCCCCCACACCCTTCATTATACTAAAACACTCCCCCTCCTCCCATTAAAAGAAAAACGCGTAGTTTTTGCGCTTTCACGAACGTGCGTGAACGAGCGTAAACTCTCTCACCAAAAATGCGCGTAAATACAACTTTTTATGTAGCGAAACTTCTTTATAATAAGCATCTGCCTGTCCCGTCACATTAGCTTGGCCTGGTCATCCAAACTTTACTTCTGTATCACAATACAATGTTCTTAAACAGGGTAGCTTCTCATAGGTCACGGGAAGGTTTATAACTATTTTGGGGGAGGGTACCACCACCTTCCACAGAGGGATCACAAAAAAATCTAATTTTTTTTACGTAGAGACTTGAATGCAACATAGACATGTTCTGTATTATTTAAAATAATCAAACATTTAAAGTGCCACTAGAGGCCTCTAAAGCCGCTAGTTATAAATATTGTGTATACTGCGCTATATATTGGAAACAATCATCCTTGTTATTTAACTTCTAGCTTTCACCAGAAAGAAAAAGTAATTTTTTAACTGCGTAAATCTTCATGTTATTTGATTTTTAGCTTGTATGGTTTTGACTAGGTAGTATTTAATCAACGTTTATAAAGTTAACATATTGAAAATCTATGAAAGTTTCTAAGGTTTGCAGATTCTTTAAAATATCTATAGATAAATCTAACTGTCTCTTAAATATTGAGCTAGATGTCTGTCTATCCTGATTCGCTTTTTCTATCCTATTATCTATCTATCTTATATTTCTATCTTACTGCATAGTTGCTCTAATCAAAGGGTAAAAGGAAGGGTGCCAGAAAAATAGCAAATAAAGCCGCATCAAGACTTAGATTTAAATAACCATACTGGAACCTATATAAAGCTCCCCTAGATAGGGAAATCAATCGGTTAGGTAGTAATTAAAATCTTAAACTTCAGACAAATAAAACCTTACTACTTTATATTCTATCTTAATTAACATCTATCTATGTATTACAGGAAATGGACGACCGGCTGGACCTGCCCTACATAAGTGAGGGTGAGCTGCCCTCGCTGGCCACATACAACGTCATCGACAGCCTGTGCCCGCCTAACTGTCCGAACCGCGCCGAGAAATCGCTGCCCAAAAACCTGGTCCTAAAGCCGACCAATGCCCTGCCCGACAGCTCGACCATCGGCGTGTGGGCGCGGGAGTACATCCCGCGGGGGACGCGGTTCGGCCCCATGCTCGGCGATATTTACCCGCGCAATAATAATATTGCGGACAGAAAGTATTTTTGGCGGGTGTACAACAAACAGACAAACGAACTGTCCTTTTTTGTGGACGGCAAAGATGTGCGGAAGGCCAACTGGATGCGGTATGTCCTCCCCGCATACATAAATGACGCTCAGGTACGCATTTATTGGGCGCGAGAATGCCCCCCCCCCCCAAAAAAAAATAAAAAAAATAACCACAAACGTTCTATTATTCGTTTCCTTAAACTTTGGGTACTTTTATCAACAATTTTATTAGTTCAAACTAGAAGTGTCCAAACTTTTCTAGTTATAATTTCAAAAGGGGTTATTTTGTCGGAATTATATACAAAATGCATACTTTCTTGCAATTGAACGTTTTAATAAAATAAGACGGACAATTTTATAAAGAGATAAAATAATCTAGAAAGGTTTCGTGTTTTTTTTGTGAGAAAAAGAAACTATAAGATATAAAATATCCCAAGACTGAAGTTCAAAGTTGGAATGAAATTTCTCTTAAAGTTAGATCCTTAAAATGTGAAGTGTACCCCCCCCCCCCCCCCCCCCAGTAGTTTATTAGAGAGAAGAATTATAAAAAATATCCTTATGTTATCCTAATAAAGACATCTAATATCTATCTATCTATCTAGAACCTTGTGGCTTATCAAGATGGAGAGGACATATATTTCCTGACTATCAAACCTGTAGAGAAGGACGAGGAGCTGACTGTTTGGTACTGCAAAGAATTTGCTACCAGGTATACATTTGATGTCTTTCTCGCTATCCTATTGATATCTATCTATCCTACATATTGCAATCTATAATCTTTTTTGTTAATCAAACTAATACCTTAATAAAAACTTGTTTTATAATAAAATCCTAAATTTTAGATTGGGGTATCCCGCTACTGGTCAGCAAATGATGGAGAAGGTACGCACCAAGCAGCAGCAACAACAGCAGCTCGAAGCCGCCAAAAAAGCTGCCATCGAGCAGCTGCAGAACGCGTACGAGCAGCACAAATTGTTGCGCGAACAAGAAGCCCCGCCACAAAATGCGCCAACAATCAAGACTGAAAATGGCGGCGGCGCGCCAAAATCCTACCACAGCACCAGCTCGCGCGCCAGCACCTCATCGCCTTACGACATGACCATGAAGCTTAATAGTCCACCGCGCGGCGGCGGCGCCGACAGCGGCTATATGGGCTCCCCACAGTCCACAGGATCGCCGATCTATGCTGTGATCAACTCTCAAAACGGCGGCAGAGCTACTCTAACTGGCGAAGGGGTGAATCCTATCACCAGTGTGGGTGTGAGTGTGGTTACCGGTGGTTATGCTGACGCCAATTCTGGAAGCTATTCAGACCAGGTTCTGGATTTGACGAGTACAGGAAGAAAACGGGAACACTCCCCCTGCTCAAATGATAACTATGACAACTTTAGGTAAGTCTAACCCTGCGGGGATATTTCTAACAAAAGATAAACAAAAGATTTAGAAAATATCTGCCCATTAAGAATTCTGAAATATCTTTGCTAATAAGTTTAATCTTTTGAGGGATGCGATTTTTCTCTATGTAAAACATCTTTTATTAAGTAGCCAAAATCCTGCCCTATACTAATACAAAGGGGGGAGGCGGATGTGCCACTTTTTGAAACCAAAACCAAAAGTCAACAAAGGAACTCATCTAAAAAAAGAGTTACAGGTCTGAGATTTTGCATGGCAGTTGCTTTATAGGGGTACAATATGGAACTGTAAAGAAACGGCGGCGCAACCGCCGAAAACCGGCGTTTCCCGCAGAATTTTTTTATGCCTTTTCTCGGCGGTTTTCGGCGGTTGCGCCGCCGTTTCTTTACAGTTCCATATTGTACCCCTATTAAGCAACTGCCATGCAAAATCTCAGACCTGTAACTCTTTTTTTAGTTGAGTTCCTTTGACTTTTAGTTTTGGTTTCAAAAAGTGGCACATCCGCCTCCCCCCTTTTACCGAAAAATTGTGGAAAGATTGGAATTAAATGCATACAATTGACATAGAAAATTGGTATCCTATAACTTTTAATATTTAGAATATTCGAACACATTAAGGTTGCGTGATTTTTCCAAACTAATTTTAAAATATTTTTTTATAGGGATGAGAACAGCTATAGGACGCACAAAATAAAAATCCACAAATCCTCGGGGGGTAGTTCAGTGGGTAGTGCCTCCCCCGACCACGTGACCCGCACCCCCTCACCCCCGCACAACCACCACCATCCCCAATCCTCCCACCCCCAGCTACCACAAAATTTCGCGCTGAAAGACCAACATCTAATAAAACGGGAAAGCGCGCCACCCGCTGATGACTCTAATTATCACGCCGTGGACCATTTCAACCCGCACCACAACATCGTGAACCCCGCCTATATTTTGAGCCGGCGGGAAAGCATTGATGCTGTCATACAGGCGGAGCTTGCCGCCGACCGGGACACAGAAGAGATTGGGCCTGAATATTACTACGCCCGCCAAAATTTGCAGCAAACCCAGCCGCCGTCACTACATTCGCCAAATTCTGCGGCAGCTGTTGCCGCTTTAGCGGCTCTTAAGTCACGTCACCCATCTAACGGGGCAGTCAACACAAATCTGGACCAAAAGCTGGCGGCTCTAAATGCTGCCATTGCAGTCAGCCTTCCACAGTCAAATCCTTTACCGGCAGCTGCCACGAGCAGAAGTCCACCGCTAGCGCTTACCACATCTGGCGGCCAAAATTTGCAGCATCAGCCAGTGATTTCTACAACCGCGGCGGCCTCTCTAGTTGTCAGCACCATGCCAAAGCAGCAGTTGAATTTAGTCCGCCATCCGTCGGGATCGGCGCTGGTTAACAGCCAAATTCTGCCGCCACGCATTCCCAGTCAGCAGCCATTAAACTTTAGCACTCCCAATATTAACAACGGCGGTTTCCGGCCGTCTAGTCCTCCAACCCACAATTTACCGGTGACAATGGCCTCCCATCAACGGCGGCCGACAATAGACAGTTTGGCAGTTGCGGCGGTACAGTCGCCGCCAAACGTGAAAATGGAGCTGGGCCTTAACCCGGTGGTTACAGCGGCTCCCGTGGCGCAAACACTCTCTCAGATCATGCAAAATAAAGTAAAGGTAATACAAATATTTTTAAGGGGAGGGGTGAGGGGTCAACATGATTAACATTTTCATTTCATATGTTTTCAAATATGATTTTCTATAATTAAGACAGTAGGTAAGGTCTTTTGTAATTTAAACGTGATAGTATTGACCTATTACTATTAAACTTTATTTTGGTCTTAGGAGGAACATTTGAATTCAGCTGGTCACAAAGCCTTGCCTTATCCTCTGAAGAAGAAGGATGGGAAGATTGAGTATCGGTGTGAGACCTGCGATAAGGTATAATTAGATAGATAAATAGATAGATAGATGGATAAGTATATTAAATACAAATGGATAGATAGAAAGATAGGACACTGACAATGAGAAAGATAAATGAGTAGATGGATAATTAAATATTTTAAATAAAAAAAAACATACCTATAGAATGGAATAGATAGATTATACTTCAAAAGGCCTATATATAAATATATCATTGTGGATAAAAATAGATAGCTAAATATAAGGATAGACTTTTAGATATTTGATAGCCAAAAAGATAACAGGACATAAATTATATGCAATTTTTTTTTAGGTGTTCGGCCAGCTAAGCAACTTGAAAGTCCATCTGCGAACGCATTCCGGCGAGCGGCCGTTCAGATGTCAGCTGTGCCCTAAGAGCTTCACCCAGCTGGCACATCTGCAGAAACATCTCCTTGTTCATACAGGTTAGTCTTGTCTGCTGTTAAATTATATTAACTTAAACATGTTAGTCTTAAAGCTGGTAATATATCAACATTCAACATCTCCTTGTTTTATGCTGTATAGTTTATAAGCAACTGGAAGTCTTTCTGACTGTGTGTTTTAACTTTTAAAGGCATAATAAGATCTCTTAAAAGGATGGACCGATAGGTCCACAATTTTGTGGAAAGTAACACAATTAAAGGGCAGGTTTTAGGCTGCTAGCGGTGGGTTACGTCATCCCCCTCAAGAAAAATATACCAAGAAAAAAATCACCTAAATTTCCTTACAGGGAAAATCCACGAGTAACTATAGCATCATTGATAAGAAAGTGGTATATAATTCTCTAGGACTGAAATTAGAAAGTTGGAATGACTGAATTCTTGCAATCAGAATTACCCGGGACTTGCACTTACACATCCGCTTATTTTGCAAGACAGACAGACGGACAAACAAACAATCTTTGCGTTGTCATTATGCATAAAAAAATCATTTTTTCCACGTTTCATAAACCCAAAATGAAATTAACTTTCCCCCAAATTTATGATACTAAAATGAAAAATGATAAAAAGATTAATTTATCTTTCATTGTCCTATCTCTGTATACCTGATATTTTTATAGACATTTATTGGAGAGTTAGAATTGAGGGGGGGGGGGTAAACTTTAATTTCTTTTCATCTTATTCGCTGGTATCTTCCATTTCCCCCCCCCCCATTTTCCTTCCCCATGAAATGCATTTATTTGTTGAGAATAAGATGAAAATTCAGACAAAAGTTCATTGCACCAAAATTTCTTTGTCTATAAATCCTTTTGGAAATGTTAAAAAAGAAATAAAAACATTTTACCTCCAATTTTGTTTCTCAAATGATCATTATTGAGACAAAAGATATTATATTCCGGTAACAGATGTTTTTTTCTCTATATTTTAAAGTTTATTCATTGCAAAAACTTGGAATAAATAATGAGTCATACCAAATATTATATGATTAATACAATGGACAAAAATTGGTATATCCATGTTATACATTGAAACAGTCTCTGGACCATTTAAAACCCGCTCAACCCTTTGCAGAAATCATTAAAAATGTTAAGATCTAGGTTTTTCATACCCTCCCCCTGATTTAGCTCAAAACCTGCCCCATTCAATACTAAGTAATTAGTCTAACCGTTTATGAGAACTTGGTGAACAAGTATAAATACAAATAACAACTGACAACTTTAATATTTAATATACATAAGAAGGGGGTTTAAAAGGCTCACTGTTGTGAAAATTGCCTAACAAAATAAATTCTTAGTCATATTATCTCAATTCTTAATACTTAAAGAATGAAAATTTACTTTGTATTATAGTTGTATAGTGAATTCTGTAACGGTATACATTTTGTGTTATCCTATTCTATAAAGTAGTAAGGTTTTGTTGTCTTTAAGATTTTGATAACTTCTGAACCGATTAAGTTATTCATTTGAAAAGCTTCACATAGGTCTGGTATGGTTTTAGGCTATTTTCTGCTCTCAGCCATTAACCACTTAAAATGAAACTAATATATTTGACTGCTTCTGATAATGATAAAAATGATTTTTTTCTAGGGGAGAAGCCTCACGTGTGTCCGGAATGCCTGAAGAGATTCAGCTCAACGTCCAACCTGAAAACGCACATGCGCCTGCACTCTGGACAGAAGCCCTACGGCTGTGATAAATGTAACTCGAGGTTCACCCAGTACGTGCATCTTAAGCTGCACAGGTAAATTACGCGTTTTTTTATTTTTAGTGTTAGAAGGGATCTTAAACTACAATGGCCGATAAATTCATGCACACACCCCCGATAACGATTAACAAAATTACCCATTTAATAGATTGTGCCTACTAGTACCACTGAGTAGTTGCTTTTCAACCCTAGAATAAGGGCATGGCTATTGTCCGTCCGTATATTTGTAATATTTCCATGATTTTTTATAAAAAATTTGTAGCTGGCCTTAGAATTGTTCTTGAGAAATATTTTTTTTGAATATTTTGTACCTAATATTTTTTTATGTTTTAGGCGGTTGCATAATAATGAGCGGCCATTTGTGTGCGGGACGTGCAACAAGTCCTATATCTCCGCCAGCGGACTGCGCACCCACTGGAAGACAACCTCTTGCTCCCCGACGCCAGAGGAGGAGGCGTTCACCGCCGAAAAGTCAATTTTCTTGCTGCAGCAGAGCGACCCGCTACTGCGGCAGCTGAAAATGGAGGAAGATGGGGAAGAAATGAGCGAAATGGAGGATGGTGGCGAGAATTCGCGAACCAGCGGCGAAATGTCGCCAATTTCGCGACAAAATTTGATGGGAGGTGGGGTAGAATCAGAAGGCGGTCAACTAGTCATGGATATTGATCGGGGACGGTCGCCGCAGCACGACTGGCGCCACGGCGGCGATGATCATATGCACCACCAACGGCGGTCAGTTTCGCCACACCACATCAACCACCACCCCGCGCACCAACAGGTGCACATTATTCCCGCCGATCATTTGGAGCTTGCCGACAACATGTTCAACAACGGGCCAACGATCAATGTGCACACCACGTCGTCTTCGGACGAGGGAGAGCGGGATATTGAGGAGGAGCGCCGCCGCAATTCCGTTTCGCACCATCATCACGGCGGCAGTAGAGATAATTCTGCCGCCAATATAACATGCATATAAAAACTTTTCAAAAATATTCTATAAACTACAACAAAAAATGACAAAAGCACATGATATGAACTTATTAAAATTACAAAAATAAGTACATGGTAAAGCATAAAAATTAGGTATATATATCTAAATTAAGATAGATATACCTAAATATTATGTGATTCCAGCTATTATTAATATCAAAGGGCATAATAAAACGCTAATATAGTCTTTCTATAATTTATACTTGTGAAAAAATATTGTAAAAATGGAAATAAAATAAGCACAAGCCCAAAAAAAAGGGGGACAAATTCCTTAAGGAAAACTATATTGCCTCCAATTGGTAAAATAGTTTTTCTTCTGGTGACTTATTCCCTTTTGTAAAAGTACCACATTTTTATAAACCTAACTGTAAGATGAAAAAAAAATCAGCTAATCGCACTGCTCAAAAAACTTTTTTTTAAAACATAAATTAAGACTGGATTTTTTATGAAAAAAAATAATTGTTCTTTTTTCATGCTAAAAATATCAATTGTGTCTTAGAAAAGTGAACTTGATTTGTAGAAACACAATTTATTAATTAGTAATTTTAGCACCAAGGGATAGCTCCATTAAAGAGATTTGTTTAAAGAGGATAAACTTTTTAATGGAACTTCCCTATGACAAATATCGAAAGCCATTCAATAATTGTCTTTGTGCTAAGATTTTTAACATGTTTAGACAGGGGTGGAGATATAGCATTTGAAGGAAATTATGATGCCTGCAACTTTTTTAAAAAGATGCTTTTATTTTAAAAAAGAAAATTCGATCAGCATCAAATTCTAGGCAGATTTTAACAATTGCAATATCCTGACTCCCTTTAATTAAGACTTGATGATATTTTGCATTTTTATAAAATTATAAATTAAGGATAAATTAGGATTTTTAGCGGTGACTTCTAGTGGACAAAATTTGAACTAAATTCAAACCTAAAGCCGCCTGGCGGCTTTTAAATGAACTAAATTTGATATTTTGCGCCATCTTTCAGTCGTTAAAAGTCTAAATTTGTGCTACAACCAGCTAAACCACATGTGTCGCCAAAATTACTACCAAGTATTATTAAAACTATATTTGTATAACAAGGAGGGGGTGTTGAGTAACGCTTGCCAAAGTGTTCAATCTCACATCCCCCCTTATTTTAATGTTTTCAGTTTTATTTCACATAAAGTTACCATAATGAACATAGAGTACAATATTTTCACTTTTTTTTCTTGTTTTCAATTAAGAATTAATATTTTTAGAACTTTTTTTGGTGTATCAAGACATTTTTAGATATGGCAAAAAAGGCAGCTAAAATATTTTCTTATAACTTGATTTTAAAATCAATGTTATTGGGTTGTGAATTTTAATTTATTTAGATCTATGTAGATAAGTATAACTAACTAATATTAAAATTCTCCATCAGTTTTTAAAGCTTTAAAGTAACAATTTTTAAATGGCATTATTTTTTTTCTCTTTTTCGCAGGGCATAATTGCTAAAAATATTATGTTAGTTACTTTTTTTTCATTATTTTAAGCATTAATTCGATGGTTTTTTGATTTAGTTTTCTAATTTCATAAACTTTTCGACTAAATATTCTTTTTTGGGCATATTGAGACGCAGTGCAATTATAAAATTTCTTTATTATTTAATTAATTATTGTAAAAATTCGGGGGGCAATGATTTTAGCCCCTTAAAAAACTTTCTGCCTTAATTTTGGGGGGCAGAATAGTTTATTTTCTGGTGCCATATCAAAGTCCCCCATAAATCTAGTTATTTAGAATAGACGTTCAAATTATTAGTAAAAAATATTTATTTTAAAGAATTGATAAAAAAAACATAATAAGACCAAAATTTTATAAAAATACATGAAAACACCATCAACACAGTTCAAATGGTCTATAAAGAAATTTTGAACATTTATGAAGAAAAAAACATGATAAAAAAAGCTTTTTATAAAAGGGCTTACATTAATCTACCTCTATTTTTTGGACATTATTATTAAACTATATAAAACCATTTTTTAGATCTCTATATAATTAAAAACTGTAAATTAAATTAAAAGATATTTTATTTTCATTTTTTTCTTAAAAATTAATTTTCCTTGGATAAAAATTATCTAATTTCATAGTTATTATTATTTTGTTATCATATTGTAGTTAAATTTAATTTACCTATGTATCAATAAAAAGTTTATTATCTAAAAAAATATATATTTTTTGTATTAATAGCGAAGCTTTTCTATAATTTGGGTCGTTTGTTCGTAACTAATAGCTTTTATCGTTTATTTAGATATGTTAGAATTGTCCTATCGATTTTATACGTGCGTAGTAATTCATTTGACAATAAGGTTGAATTTAGAAGTCATAGCAACTCTATAATCAAGTGAGTACCAAGAAGTCCATACGTCCATGTTAACTAATATTTTACTTAGGGTTGGGCCGGATACCGGACATCCGGCTTATTTCAAATGCAGGATAACCGGATATTGAAGTGGAAATTTTTTTTTTATAATCAATATTAGGAATAAAAAAATCCTCCATTTATTTTACAAAAAAAAATATATGGAAAAAAATCTTCGAATTATTTGTATAAAAATCTTTGAATTTAGTGATTAGAAAATTATTAAGTTAGTAACTTGAAAACTTTGAATATGGATGCTGAAAATTATTTTGAAGCGATGGAATATGTAAGAGAAGTTGTTATTTCAACTGTTTCCAACCTTCCTCTCTCCGTTCAAATGTTGGCCGGCTCCTCGATGGCTCTGGGAGCATATAAAATGTTGGTTAACTCGGTGCCTGGCAAAGTTCCTGTCGTATCCATTATCAAGCTGGAAGGTGTTATCGCGGCGGGTGGCGGCGGTCCGCCCAATCCGCTGATGCGAGCGACCAACATTAATTTGGATGGGATCAGGGGGGTAGTGGACAGTGCGTTCAGCCAGCAGAATTTGAAGCTGGTCTGTCTGGTCATTAATTCTCCTGGAGGCAGTCCTGTACAATCGGATCTGGTTTACAGGTAAAAAAATTAAATTTTTTTTCGGTATTTAATTACGTAAAAACATAGATTATAAGTTAGATTTTAAAAAACAAGGACCACAATATCCATAAAAGCGATAATTATTCGTATAATTCTCTGTTTGCATTTACTGGACATAACTCAAACATTTGGTTTAAATTACCAAATTTGTTGGGCTTATAATTTTAAGTTATTATTTCAAAATATAAGTTTAATTAATAATACTTAATATTTTAAAACTGCAAACGCATTCTGGAATAAAACTTATACAGAAATCTATGTGTTTAAAACAACAAAAACATATTAATTGGTCACCAATTTGCTTTAAACTTCACAAAATTGCTTAACTTAGACAATTCAAAATATAATACAATAATAAAATTTGCATTGCTTTTCGTAGTTCTGAGTTCTTAACCTTTTTCAAGGGGTATGCTGAAAATCGTAATTTGTAGAGGGTATAGCACTCCTCTCTAAAGCTTTAATTTCATTAAGAGTTGAATATTTGTGCCATTGAAGACCAGAAAGTTTGGAACAAAATTTTTCACACAATTAAGTGCTGCATAAACCTTAAGGGGAACGTACATATGTAGCCGCCCCCCCCCCCCCCCCCTAAAGTAATTGGTAAGTTATTAATTATTGCTTTATTCTAGATACATAAAGCGAGCAGCAGAAAAGAAGCAGGTGGAAGTCATTGCATTTGTTGAGGTAATTTTATTTGATTTTTACTTCTAATTCTAATAAAAGTTTTTGAATGGATCTTAAGGGCAATGGACGATGATATTTGTACAGCCCTTATGATGGTTTATAGAATAATGGTTGAAAAGTTTGGACACTGTTAGTTAATAAACCAACAAATCAAGATTCAATAAAAGTACCCAAAGTTTAAAGCTTACAATTGAGACAAGTGTTTATAAATTTACAGTTTAATATCCCCTCCCTCCCAGAGTTTTACATAACTATCTGTGACAATAATGAGTACAGCTACTCTTTAAATGCGTCAATTTCTCATCAAAAAATGGTAATAAATTATCAAGTTTAGTTTAAATTATAGAATTTGTTTAGTTTACGAGATTTTATTTTGAATTATATTAATTAGGATGTTGCCGCTTCTGGAGGTTACTGGCTAGCCTGCACAGGATCCAAGATATTTGCCACTCCCTCCAGCATGGTCGGCAGTATTGGGGTCATCAGCAGTGGCTTCGGCTTTCATGAGATTATCAAGAAGTATGGCATTGAAAGGCGTGTTATAACGGCAGGTAGGTGGTTTATTTAAATAAATCAAAAATAAGGTTTTTTTTCTCGAAGTCCTAAACTATGCACGGGGGCCTTACCCAATTTAATCTAACTCACCTTAGCTTATAGAAATAATTACGTCAGTTTGTCCGTTATGAATAAAAAGACATTAAAAATATAGGCGTTTTTTGAGATGACCCAAAAAATTTGTTAATATTATTTCAGAAAGGTTTCGAGATTTCTATGAATTATTGCATATTTATCAACTGAAATTCTTGTCTGTAATTCATTTTTCTGTTGTTCCCTTCCATGAATTTTTAGTGCTTTTCTACTTATGGATGTTGGCATCCTTGTTAGTATATGTGAATTTTTTTTACTGAAATAAAAACACATTGACTTTAACATAGCATTTGACTTCAAAACCAGGGCTGGATCTTTATATCATTTCAATGGTGCGCACCCCGATTTAGCGCACCATTGAAATGATTTGAAGATCCAGCTCAGTTGATATACAGTATACTTCTCGATCGTCCTATCATTGCTTCCCTTGACAAACCTTACCATTGTTGTAACAATAAGATATCGTTTTATCTCCCAATTGTTTATGATGTTGCAGGTAAAAACAAGTCAGTGATGGACCCATTCAAGCCCATCAAGGATACGGACATGACCATCATGAAGGGCCTGCTCAACAGCACCTACAAGTGCTTTGTGGATCATGTGAAGAACTCCCGTGGGGATAGGCTCGGCGGCTCCAAGGATATCTTTTCTGGAGAGTTTTGGACAGGAGAGAAGGTCAGTTGTTTTGTTTTAATTAAGCAACCCCTCTCCCAATTTTCTCTCTTTTGTTATTTAATGTTGTTTTTATATAATTTATTTCGAGTTAAACATGAAACAAACTATGAATTTATGTATTTTTAAATGTTTATAATAGATAAATTACGAATTAAGGAATATAAATCATGTACATTTGAAGTATGAGATATTATTTTTTTGTTTTAATAGAAACTCAAGAAAATCATTTAGAAAATCGGAATTTAGACCCATGTTATTTAAAATTGTTAGAGCAGATTTTACAACTAACAATGATTGAGAGAAACAGTTTAAAATGGTCCATCTTGATAAACATTCATCTTTACTGATTTTTAATGATTGATCTTTGGCAATTAGAATTAGCAGTGATAGTTGAAAAAATATTTCATTTTTAGCAAGTATAGGGTACCAAACATTAAAAAGATAAAAATTTTCTTTGAGATGAATGAATTCTGGGGTGTCATTATTGAAATAATAATCTAAATATAAGGCAAGTGCATGTATAAAGAATTTTGGGTAAAGGCAGAAGAATAACGAGTGTTCTATACTACTTTCTACATTACATAGATTACATTTAGTAGAATCACTATGACCAAAAAGACCAAGTTTTCGTTTTGATACAAGAGTGCGGGATATTTGTTCAAAAAAGAAACTTTTAAAATACAGGGGTAGAGGAAGAGAGAATAATTTATTAAAGCTCAATTCAAAAGTCTCTGTGTCAGGGAAAAATAAACGAGTTTTTATTCTAGGATGTTGTTTTTTGAATTTATATCTTTCATTATTTAATACTTATAATAGTGGCTCTTCAATTTTTTTTATTTCAAACGATTTTTATACTAGTTAACAGATTTTGTCAGATTACTTCTATGTTGTGTTGAAGTCTCCAAAATATTTTGAAAATTTAATTTTTTTTGTGATTTCTCTTGGGAGGGTGGTAGTACCCTCCCCCAAAATAATTATAAACCTTCCTGGGACTTATGAGAAGCTATCTTGTTAATAAGAGCCAGATTGATTCAGTGGTTAGCGAGATCCATTGATACAGACAGATAGACATCGTTCTACTTTGTATTAGAGATTGGAATTGATATGATTCTTAGGGCTGGCTATTATCACTTAGAGGTGAGCCAACCCCCCCCCCCCCCCTCCCCCAGAAAAACATTGCTTATAATACTTTTGTAATTTGTATAAATTCGTTTTTAACTTAAAACATCTTTTTGAAATTTATTTATCTTTATAGCACAAAATTCAATAAAGATGTTTTCATACATGTTATTTCTTATACTACTACAATAATTGTTTTTAGACTATTTTATGATTTTTTTTATTCTTATTTGAATTGTTTATTTAGGCTCTGGAGCTTGGCTTAATTGACGGGTTGGATACAGTATTTGAATACATTGACAGAGAATTTGGTCCCAATGTCAAGGTTTTTGATGCCAGCCAGCCACCATCATTTCTCATGGGTGCTCTACAGAGATTTATGCCCACTATCCCATTTTTCAAGGTATACTAAATTTTAATTAATTAAAGCATGACTGACAACACCCATAAGCTATATATATTTTGTGGCAAAGCCTCTTAAGGGGCGTTTCGTCGTATTTTCACAGTAGCTTTCCCAATATTTCTAGCACTTGCGGGGGAGCTCTAACCATGCTGGGCCAATTGCCTAACCCAGCGGGGCAATAACCTAACCCAACTTAACCTAAAATAACCTATCCAAATTTATACTGTGAAAAACGACGAAACGCCTCTGAACAGGCGTTGCCACAAGAAGGGACTATAGCCGAATATTCAAAACGTTAAAAAAATTAAACTGAATTTCTGTATGCATGTTGTTCAAGGGTTTATTTTTCAGCAATGTTAAACGTCTTTAATTATGTCAGCAACTTGTCAAAGTTAAGATTTCTAAACAACAGTTTTCCAAATAAATTGGTCGTTTAGCGTTCAATAAGCTGTGCATTTCAATGGGACAGAAAAATAGCCCTAAACCACCCTAGGAGCTAAATAAAGCTTCCCTAGATTGTAATTTTAAATCAGTTCAGTAGTCAGTAAGATCCTAACGGATAAAGAAAAACCCTACTACTTTGTGGTGCATAATCTCTTTAATTTTAGGAACGAGAAACAACTCTTCAAATGCTATCAAATCTATGCAAAGAGGAGGAAAGTGTGATTCTGGCCCAGCAAGAACTACTATTGGCTGATACAACTTTCTAAACATTTCTATTGGTTTACTTATAAATAAATTCTGTGTATTTATTTGATTACATCAAACATTAATAACATAAATAAAAGTCTCAAATCTTAAAAACCTTGTTTCTGGTACAAATAATATAATAAAATATGGATAAATAGTACAATATTATTAATATTATTAAGCTTATAGACTACAGAATTAATGAATATAGACATACAGGTGTGTTAGGATTATACAAAAATAGATAAAGGCAGTAGTCTTAACTATAAACGGTCGGGGGGGGGGGGGGAGGGCGATGAACGTCCCTCCCCCCTTCGTTTTTTTTCTATCTCATTTTCTGTGTGTGAAAGATAGAGGGCTATAACTAAGTGACTTTTTAAATATGGGTATGACACATAAAGAGTTGGAATTTTTTATTATCTACATCCTGGCGGGCACAGGATGACAGCAAACCTGGCAGGGTCATCCAGGTAAAGAGCAAACATATTATTTGACTTAAACAAAGCATTTTATCATACTAAAATATCCTTTATTAGTAAATCCCTATATAAGATATAGGTGTTCAAGTCAATTTCAGGTTCCAGGTATGATCCATCAGGTCCTGATCCTCCAGGTCTCCTGTGACCGCAATTTTTGACTTAGAGGCTTCAAATTTTAAAATTAAGCTTTTTCTTATATTAATATTTGATAAAGATCCGCAGCCGTTTTTCCGCCTACCGCCGACTGTGGCGGCTGGCAGCTGCCAAGTATAGCTGCTGCCGCCAAAATTTATGTTTTGAGATTTCTAATATAAAATTTGCATAAAAATAAACATTTTCTGAAAAAAATTGTCTTTCTAGCTTCAAAAATAAGAAAATGACAGCCGTTTGAAATTTTTAAGTATAAGGACCTAAAAACAAAGGTTGTTAAATAAAAGGGTAAAGGAAGCGAAAATTGACTTTGACTGACTTATATTCAGAAATTCATTATCAAACAGGGGAAATGCACCTTTTATAAGCACAGATAACATAAAATCAATAAAAAAATACTTAATTATACTTTTCTCGTATTCATTCGAATCCGGTGGATAGGAACCGGTTCTCATCCATACGAAAAAACTATATCTAGCATCGTATTATATCCAGTTTTCTACGAATATAGAAATGTAAAATCATAAGATTAAAACTAGTTTTTTTAGCCCCCACGGGGCTAAAAAAAATAGTTTTAATCTTATAATTGTACATTCTATATCCGCGGAAAGCCGTTTATAATACGATACGAGAAATAACTATTCTCTCATTTTTTAAATTTGATTCTGTTGAATTAAATATTCTTAGAGGGATTTATGCATTGATAATAAAGAAACATAATATTGGCTAGAAATTAAATTCTATTGTTAATATTTTTAATTTCATACAAACAACGGCTAAAATATGTTTATTTTAGAAAAATCCCACGCAAGTCCTGATTATTATCATAATTCTAATGGTTTTGTAAAAGTCGTCTTTGCAACAATAATTATTTAATATAAAATCAAATTCAATACAGGGCTAGAGGACAGCAAATGTATTAAGCCTGAATCATGCTTTATAAACTTGTCTTGTTCCAAAGTATATGTTATTTTTATATATGAAAAGAACAATGCAAATTTACAAGGTCATTGTTCTGACAAAATAGCTTTAGAAATTGCTAGCTGCTAAATGGCACTGTGTCTGTTTGCACACCTATAGTACTGGAGTTGAAAGGTTTATAAGAAAACTGGTTTTATCAGTTACTAAAAATACACGGGAATTGAGCATGCAAAATTGCCCAAAAATGTTTAAGTAACTTCTCCAGTATTTATTAAATCAAGCAATTATCAAACCACAATAAGCATAATACGTGGAATCACTTAGAATTTGTATTTTTTTTGTCGCAAACCATACAAATAAAGAACTCTATTATTATTATTATACAACACATTATTCTTCTATACAAAGAAGTAAGGTTTTTTTATAAGTAGCTAAAGATCTCGTAAATTGCTGGTCTGAAAGGGGTCGGGTTATCAAGGAAGCTTTATGAGTGTCTTGCTATTCTATTTCTGACCTTCCCTGCCCTCCCCGAGTATTATATTGCAGTACCACCTACGTCTCTAGAGGCCTCTAAGTGTCACTTTAAATGTTTTTTTTCTTCAAGATTCTAATATGAGAAATAATTTGTCTATGTTGTGTTTAAGTCTCTGCGCAAAAGCGAGAATATTTTAAACATTCGATTTTTATGATTTCTCTTGGGAAGGTGGTGGTACTGTTGTAACTTTATCGCGAAGTAAAGGAAGTAATTTGAGGAAATCAAATGTCGTCTTCAATTTATGTTTTTTTGGACACGTCGTCTTCTATTAAAAAATAATTCAAATATTTTAAAAAAAGGACACTCTGTTCCGTGAGATTTATATCCTGCTATCCTGTACTGTACCCTCCCCTTAAATATTTATAAAACTTCTCGGGACCATAAGAAGCTACCCTGCTAAGGAGAACCTGATCGGTTTAGCGGTTAGCAAGATCCTTCGGTACAAACATGCAAACACACAGACATCTTGTTACTTTATTATAAGGATCATTGAAAGATTAAACCTGGATAACGACATTTGTAGTAAAATTATAATAAAAATTTATATTCAATTAGGTTTTAGGATACTTTTTAGTAGCGAAGCTTCTTTATAACTTAAAATGTCAGTCTGTCCGTTTGAAACATTAAGTTGGAAACAGTGATTATTTCGACTCCTTTTAAAGATAGACGCCTAAAATTTAAGGGGATTAAATAAGTTCATATTCTTCAAATTCTCATTAGCATATGTCAATTGATTAGGGTGCTAGATCGATTCCTTTTTTAGTTTTCATAATTTTCTCGTTTTTTTAGGGATTCAATTTTCATTCACATTTTACATATTTCCACAAAGTTTCATTAATATTTCCTAGATTTCACTTTTTATATTATAAAAAGTTTCGTTCGTTATTTTAGTTTAATGTTTTCTTATGACACTGCTGTATAGTTAAGCTTTTATGGTTGTTGTCATCCTTGTTAATTCAGAAATATTATTGGTAAAATCGAGACAATCTTAAAACAACAAATATGTTAGGACAAACAAAGGATTTTTTATAGTGATGCTTAGCTCATAATATGGTACCTTGTTGTTCTACAAATTATCATTTAAAAAATCAGATGGGATAATTAGATTATATTGTGGTATCCACCTTGGTTAAATGGCAGACACCCGAGTTCAAATGACTACGGCAGTGCGAACAGACGTGGACACATATATTATAGAGAAGCTACGCTTCTCTAGCAATCACTAAATAATAAACAGAGTCTATTCAGATGTTACTTTTTCAGGGTCTAAGGTTTACTAAAGATGTACAACATAATATAAATACATATGGATTAGGAATAGAGATAGTTAAAGGTAAATCATACAAGTAAAACATAGATAGTTGCAATGGTTAGGTAGATGGCTATCCCTGTCCGGGGGAGGCAGGATAGCCCATGGAACAGCACAATAGGTAGATAAGAATAGAGGGGTTGAGTGGTAGGTCTGGGTACTAAAAGGGAAGGTGTGATGATTACTGTGACAACAACAGTCTGTGTGGGTGGTGAATCTATCGGGTGAAGGAAGGCTTAGAACCTTTATCCTCAGGGCTGAGGTGGTGCTGATAACTTGGTGGTTGAAGGGGAAGGTTCCGGTACTTAAGAAGGGAGAGGGAGGGGTCACACCCCTCCCTCCACTTGCAGGACAACTGAGAGATGAAATCAATACCGTTATCTTATATATTTGCAGGTGGCTTTACAATTGTAGAATAACAGGATTAGCTGGGTGCGTAGCATCACTATAATATCTTGGTTTCCGCATGGCCCAGAGCTGCCGAATACCACAATATCATAGTAAAGATTAAGCAAACTATCTAATCTATTAAACATTAATTTTGTTATTAAATAGTGAAAAAAGCTTGAAGGAATTTCTGTAATACTTATATTTAAAACTGGAGCTTTTCTATAATTAGGGTCGGTCCAACCGTCCTTGACAGTTAGCTCTGTTCGTTTGTTTAGACATATTGGAATAGCTCTATCGATTTCAAAATTTGCATGATGATACCTTTAACGTTGAGGCATGACTTAGAAAATGTCGCAATTCTATAATTGTTACCAAAACATCAGCACATCCTAATTTAAAACATTAGCTTTCCATTCTAATGAAGAAAACACCAAAAAACAAACTGGGAAATGGTAGAACCAGAGTATTATAGACTTTGCACTTGTTTGTCAAATATGTATGTTGTCACTAACCTTGCAGGGTCTTAACCATGCTGTGCCTAAGTAACCTAAAATTTGTATGATTTGCCAGTTAAAATTCTGTGAAAAACTGGTTTTGAATTATAACCAATGACAACATTTCCACTTCTGTAGATTAAAACTGTTGGTTGAATCGTTTGGTCACTTGAGCAAAAAAGAACCCAAAGTTTTCAAGCCAATGTATAAGATAACGTGGTTATACAACTTCAAGTGCCTGTTTAATTAACAGTCCACTGTCCCTTCCCTTCCTCTATTTAGAAAACTGATATATAAGGGATTTGACGAATGTTTTATTAAATTTGTTAAAATATTAATGAATCAAAAACTTGTACTACAAATTACAACATATCTTATCCCAAACAATCACAGGGAGGGAGGGGACATTGGACTGTATAGTACTCTGGTACCCAAAGTTTTAAAACAACGTTTTCTTATAAAGTGTGTTACCTTTTTTTATGTTTTATTATTATTTGGCTACAACTTGGTCAAAACTGCTCACAAATCAGACCTTTTTCAACCAAAGAGACTCAAATGGTTCCTTTACAAGCCCAATCAATCAGTTTTAAGATATCTATATATTTCAAGAAAAAATTATGAAAATACTAACAAACAGCAAATTTGGGTGTTACCTTTTATATGCACAGATACCATAAAATCAACAGAAAAAATACTTATTTTTACTTTTCTGTCATTTTTAAAGTTTGATTCTGTTAAATTGGCTATTTTTGAAGGGGTTTATGCATTGAAATATACTGAAACATAATATTGGGCAGAAATTAATGTATTTCAAAGAAAGAAAATTTTGAAAATAAGAAATTCGACCTCTATTACTTCAGAGGACAGCTGCCAACCTCCAGTTGACAGGATATAGTTAAATACTTGTTAGCAATAATAATTAGCCCAAAAAGTAAAACAAATATTTTTTTTAATATGGTAAAAAAATGATAAGCTAAATCTTAATTTTGGAGATGATGATCTGAAGGACGCTCTTACTGGTGGTGAAGATGACCCAGATGGTATCCAAGTACATGAGCATTATAACAACTCATCTATTGAACTATGGTTCAATTTTTGTATTTGTAGCAGCCTCCAATTTAAAGTTGTAACAAGAAATATAACCATCTTTTAAAAACTACTATATTTACCTTATGAATTGGAGAATTTAAAAACCAAGATTGTATGTTTTGGAATTTCTCTTGATTGGAGAATGCTACAAATACAAAAATCGGACCATAGTTTAATATATAAATTGTCATAATGCTCATGTATTTGGATACCATCTGGGTCATCATCACCAACAGCAAGAGCGTCTTTAAGATCATCATTCCCAAAATTAAGATTTAGATTATCATTTTTTTACCATATTAAAAAATTTTTTTTTTACTTTTTGGGCTAATTATTATTGCTAACAAGTATTTAACTACATCCTTTCAACTGGAGGTTGGCAGCTGTCCTCTAAAGTGATAAAGGTCGAATTTCTTATTTTCCAAAATTTCTTTCTTTGAAATACATTAATTTCTACCCAATATTATGTTTCAGTTTAATCAATGCATAAATCCCTTCAAGAATAGCCAATTTAACAGAATCAAACTTTAAAAAAGACAGAAAAGTAAAATTAAGTATTTTTTCTGTTGATTTTATGGTATCTGTGCATATAAAAGGTAACACCCAAATTTGCCGTTTTTTAGTATTTTCATCAATTTTCCTTGAAATATAAAGATATCTTAAAACTGATTGATTGGGCTTGTAAAGGAACCATTTGAGTCTCTTTGGTTGAAAAAGGTCTGATTTGTGAGCATTTTTGACCAAGTTGTGGCCAAATAATAATAAAACATAAAAAAAGGTAACATACTTTATGTGTTAGCTTAAAAACTTTGGGTGTTTTTACTAAATTTTGATTGGTTGATTCGAATCTGATAGTGTCCAAACTTTTCAACCATTGCTCTTCATTATTGGGGATTTAAATCAGTTCATTATCCATTGTCTTATCCCTTTAGATCCCTGAATATCCATCAATAACAATTATTCAAGTTTAATCAGTTTCTAAAATTCCAGTATGGTCTCAAAACTGATTAATATCCGCTTGATTAGAACCGGTTTTTAGCCATAACTAAAAATCATGTATAGAATCGTATTACAAACATTTTCCACAAATATTAAAGTAAAAATCATAAAATTTATACCAGTTTTGTTACCCGGGGCCTTAGGTTCCTATAATTTTTCCATTTAATATCCGCAGAAAGTTGTCTATATATAATACAATGCGATAAATATCTATAATTAAAAATGATAAATTAATAATTTAATAATTAGTCGTGGTCAAGTTTTTATTGCCAAGGATCTAAGGGATAAGACAATTATCGAAAAATCGATGTGCATCACCAATAATGTAATATAAAATAACCCCTTCTATAATTTACAATTAGTTGTTGAAACATTCAAACACTCAGCTCAATAAAGCAACTTATAAAAATTCAATAAAGTGTCCCCTAAGTTGTTGAGCAAACAAATAAGAAAACATTATTATGTGGTATCCGCCTAGGATAATGGCAGACACCAGAGTTCAAAATGACTACGGCAGTGTGAACAGACGTGGACACCTTACTATAGAGAAGCTACGCTTCTCTAACAATCACTAAATAACAAACAGCATCTATTCAGTTGTTCCTTTATTGAAGGTCTAAGGATTACTAAAGTTATATACAACAAACAATAGCTACACAGATAGGAATAAATAATCATAAAATAAAAGCAATATAATACATATACAATAGTCAGTTTGGGCAATAATGATCCCCCATCCCTGGGAAGGGTGGGGGGAATTAACAATGCAGCTTAACCATAATAAAGCTTGTCAGATTCAATCATTAATTTTAGGCATAGGGAGGGGGTCGGCAGACCCCTTCCCCAGGACTCGGGGGAGGGCCTTTGGCCCTTCCCCGAACCCCGGTCAGGGGTGCCATAGGCATGGCTCACGGTTGCCGAATACCACAACTCTCCCCTCGGAAGGCTGGGAGGGGGTCTCCCTGCCAGACTTCCGACAGTGGTTGAGGCCTTCGGCCCGCTCCTTAGGGCTAAGATATATACAAATGATAATGATTCAATGGAATCCTAGTGGTGATTTTCAGGGCTGATGGGCTCCCAACGTGGGATAGAAGGTAGAGGCTGGCTTTGGTTGGACACGTAGCTCGGCGCCGGCAGGTGTCAGGTTGGCGTGGGGCACAGCTGCTGCAGGGCCGGTCAGCAGCGGGGCATTCTGGTTGTTGTTGGCAGCGGCTGGGGCACTGGCTGCCAAGTTGACCGTCTGAGCGGCAGCCTGGCCTCCCGAGGGGCCGCGGGGTCTTCCAGAGGGCGGTCCAGGCCTGCCTGGGCGGTCATGCCCGCTATCGGCCGATTGCATGGACACCATTTCCTCGGCGGCTTCCCGGCCAATGGGAATGGCATCCCAGTCTACTGAAAAGTCCCGGGACTTGGCATGGGTGAGCCGGGCTCTGGCCAAGGCCTTCCTGTACAAGGTTGGATGGTACAGGAACACTTGTGACATCGCATTCATGGCGGCCCGTACACCTCCTTGTGCGGCTGCCAGGGAAATGATGGTCAGATCCCCCAGCAGTTTGAGGATCAACAACAGCAAACACAGTATGGCTGCGCCATCTCCCCACTCGTGAATAGCTTGTCTGAACCCAGCCCAGACATCCAGGGCGGCCTCTCCTTCCTCCGCCAGTCGGTCGATATTGTAGGACACGATCCCATGGTCTCCGGTGGCCGAACAGCTACCTTGCTGAACGCACGAGCCATAGGACAGGCCGGTCAGCATGGCGCTTTTATACGCTGGGAATGCTAGCAGCTGCTGCCAGTCGTTCAGCTCAGCCTGTGAATACAAGCCTCCCGAACTAAAATCATCCAAGGGTTCTGTCAGCAGCTGCTTGGGCGTATCCAGCGGGGGTGGCCTCTTCTTAGGTGCGGGGGTTAGCTCTATCCAGCCTTCCTCCGCGTGCACAGTCAGGGGGTAGGTGGAGGAGCAGGGAATCTTGGTGGCGTGGCCGCTATACACCCGTGTCACGGCGTCTACAAATCCTGTGGGTTCCACTGGTACTTTGTCCCAACATTCCTTGCTTTCACGGACAACGTATTTGTTGCGTTGGCAGGTAAGCTGGAGCAGGACATCTCCCCTTAGCACAGAGAACGTGCTCCCCTGGACACGCACCGGGTGGGCCGGGTCTAGTTGCTGGAGCTTCCAGCAGTTGGCCGCTACTTCTTCTGCCGCTGTGCTTTTCATGCGTGTCTCCAGGGTAAATCCAATGTAACCTGCATGTATCTGGGCCTGCAGGGGGACATCCACATCCCTGGCCGATACTCTGGGCAGCGCTGCCGCGGCCGGGTCAGCTGCCACGAACAATGCTGGGTGGTTGGTGGCATGGGCCTCAAAGTCGCAGTTCACTATTGAGGTGGGGGTGGTCATGTTGATGAAGAACTGGGCTTGATGGTCAACCAGGAACGCATCCATCACTAGGCTAGGCTGAAGGCTGCGGATCAGCCTCAAGGGGCAATCTCTCCCCAGGTGGTCCCACACGTAGGTTGCTTCCCCAGTGATGCAAGACAGCTCAGAATGGGGACATTCTAGGGTCAGGTGGTCAGATTGGGACTCCACCCGTCCATCCTCTACTACGTAGGTCTCTTCCTTGACCAGCAGCCTTCGTTCCTGGAGCACTAATTCATTGCGGTACAGCTGGCCCTCGAAGTGGACGTCCTCCCCTTCACAACCCACCCCCTCGGGGCTGTTGACCAAGGCGCCCACCATGTCGAGGGTGAAGAACAGGGGATGGTTCAGCTGGAACGTCAGTGGCTGGGTCTTGCCTGGCAGCGTGTAGACTCGGTTTCTGGCCAGGTCTCGGCACGTTTCTGGATCAATCTTGGTTGGCCTCATGAGGGTGGGGACCGAGGTCACCTTGAGGTGACCCCATACCCCACACCTGAATGTCCACTGGGACACGGTGAGCTGGCAACTGTATCCTGTTGTTTCCCTAATCTTGACTTGCTGCAGGACATGTACTTCATGGCCCAGGGGCACCTCCTGGTGTAGCGGTTCCGTGCTACACATCTTCTCCTTATTGTAGGCTGTGACGTGGGTGGGGTTGGCGCAGTCCCACCCTACCAGGACGTAGCTAGTTGTAGGCCACACGGCTGCCAGCAGTAGTCCCCACAGAACCATCCACCAGTGTGAGAATCTACCAGACAGCCATCTACCTCACGCACGCGGCTGGGGATCTTCGGCTCGGGTCACGGCTGCTTCTTGAGGCTGGACACGGCTGGGCTGCTCCTGGCTAGATACAAATTTCCATTGAGCGTTATCTTTATGTGTCCGGGGCACCCCGATACCCTCCCCAATGACAGACTGACAGGCGACTGGCGCCTGCCTGGGTGTCGGCTCCCCTAGCCCCAAGGGGTCCCTTCCCTTGTCCATGACATGCCCAGTGGCATGGGGCTGAAGTGCGTGTGGCACAGGCTCGCCCTGACTCACGTCCCTCCCCTGCCCTAGGAACTCAGGTGCATGTGGCACAGGCAAGTCCTTATATCCCCAAATTTCAATCTCCCCAGCCTCTGGTGCAGGAGGCACAGGCAAGGTTGGGGTTTTACAATAATTTGGATACAATACATTTGTTAAATTTAACTTATCCTGGCTCGACTGGAAGTGCTGGGCAGCTGGGTTCCCTCGGCTGGCAGGGGGCGCTGGATGGTGTATGGCTGGGCTCTCCCTACAGGCTGGTGGCGCTGGCTGGCTGGGGGTGACGGGTGTCACCCCTTCCTCTGGGACTGCTGGCTCGTTCCAGGATCCAGGTATCTCGGTGGCAGCGACGGTTGTCGCCCCAGGCACCAGGTTGGAGGCGCTGGATAGCACCCCCCAGTCATCGCAGGTGGCGGCGCCGGGTGGCGCCCCATACATCGACTCTGATGCGCTGGCTAGCGCCTCCTGCCTCTCTCGTTCAACGGCCGCCAGGGCCTCCCCGTACACCGTCTCAGTGACGCTGGGTAGCGCCCCTCCACTCTTGCTGGGTAGGCTCGGTCGGGCAGGCCCCATCATGTTTAAGCTAAAGGGCTGGGGCCTCAGAACTTCTGGCTCGGCAATGTTGTTGGGCTGCACAAACTCCGGCCGCAGGTGGTTGAGGCTGAAGCCCAGGCCAACCCGGTTGGGTTCAGCCGCGCCTCCCAGTACGTTGATCCTAGCTGGAACGGTTCCAAACTGCGGCATTCCGTCGGCTCGGCCCGCTGCGTTGGGGGCGATTGCTTGCTGCGGGGTGCTGGGGGCGCGCTCCCTTCCATGTTGGCTACTCTGCTGGGCTTTCCTGGGGGAGCGCCCTTGTCTGCGGTGCGCCTCCGGCCGGCTACCTGGTCCCAGTCGGCTCTGCACTCGGCCGCTGTATGGCCAGCATAGTGGCAACGCTCGCACTTGGCAGGACGGTCATGACGTGGCTGGGTGCGTCTCTCCTCCAGGCTGACTTCCATAGGCGTCGGACAGTCTCGGGCTCGGTGGCCTTTCCCTTGGCAGCGGTAACAGCGGCCTGAAGTCTTGTCATCTGGGGCGACCTTCCCCATCTGGTGGAGACCCGGAGCCAAGGCGCCAATCTCCATTGGCTCCGACTCGTCGTAGTTGGGCAACTGGACGCTGGCTGATCCCGTGAGCCCGTCGGTGGCGTCCACTAGGCACACACCCTCCTTCAGCTGCTTGGTAATCATTGTGACGGTGAACATGGCTCGCCTCGTGTACTCAGGTACAGAGGCGATCTCATGACTCATCATTTCACGTTTCACATTAGCGTTACGAATGCCACGATTTAATTCATCGATTAATAACTCGAGATCCTCATGGCTGTAGGCCTCCCTATACAAGGCACACTTTGTGGATATGTATGCTTGTATAGGTTCTGTTGAGTGTTGCCTGTAATCCCTGAAGGCTTGCTTCAAAGTCTGGGATTTAAAGGCTGGACGAAATAACATTTCACACTCGGCCTTGACTTGTTCGTAAGTCAAGGCTTGGCCTGCCTCGCCAAACAGATGAGAAGCCATTTCCGCTGCTTGCCCTACCAGTGACAGTAAAAGGGCGTTGCGGCGGTTGAGGGTGTCATGGGGCGGCACGCGGTAAGCCGCCCATGACATCTCGAGTCTGCGGATGTGGGAACTCCAGGATTGCTTGGGCGGCCCTCTATACTCCGGCAGGTTACTCAGCATCAGCTTGCGGTACTCGGCTGGAGCCGGCTGGGGGTCATCCTGGAGCCATCCTTGGGCTTGGTCGCCTCCTGGCGCTTGCGGCTGCTCCATCGGGTCAACGGTTCAACGGCAGGACACAAAGTTATAAGGCAATACAGCATGACCCTCGAAAAAGTATTTTTAAGCATCTGCAGCCCTTATTTCTCAATGAATTATTAAAAAATGCATATGTCCTTGTTCTCCATAGTATTCCACGTAAGTAGATATAAAATTATTTTTTTTACCTCCATTAACACCGGAGATTTTTAGAGCTAAAGATTTGAAAAAGTGACTGAGAAAAAGAATTTTTTTTTGTTTCTCTTATTTTTTGGATGGTTATATTATGTTTTTCTGGCAACTGAATAATGAGACACAAAGAAAAACAAGTTAAATAAATATTTCTTTTTTATTCCACAAAAAAAATATAAATTTTTAATGGCAAAAAATACTACTGAATGAAATAATTATTTGCAAATTTTAGGTTATTTATTAACCCTTATTTAAAGAAAAGGATTAATTATGACAGTTGCTCCGCCTACTTTTCTGACATCTCAATTATTTAATAGGGGGTAAATTAAGCTTTTTAGACTAAAAAATCATTATGTTTATTTTTATTTTCTTTATAACTTTTTTGTTATTAAAGTTAGGATTGTGAAACAAAAACAATTTTCCTGCTATATTCATAGAGATTTATTTGGTTTTTTAATCTTAAACAATTTTGCCTAATAAGTAAGTTTTTCAAAATATCATTAAACTAAAAAGACTCAAAAAATATGTGTAAAAAAATACTTTTTACTCAAAAACTAAATTTTTTATTTCATTTTTGTATAAAGTTTCTGCTAGTAACAAAAATAAAAGGATTTCTAGCTTAATTTTGCTAAAAAAGTCGTTTCATGTTAAAAGTTACTTTTTCCTCAGTCACTTTTTCAAAACTTTAGCACTAAAAATCTCCGGTGTTAATGGAGGTAAAAAAAATATTTTTATATCTACTTACGTGGAATACTATAGAGAACAAGGACATATGCATTTTTTAATAATTCATTGAGAAATAAGGGCTGCAGATGCTTAAAAATACTTTTTCGAGGGTCATGCTGTATTATAAATGGTTTATCACTTGAGGCTTTCTAGCCTAGCAGCCAACACTGTTTATCACTAGGTTGGTAGTTTAGTTACAAAGATATAACTTAGATGTACTTATCACTAGTTTTATTCTGAGTTTGTAGAGTAGGCTGGTAGGGGTAGATAGCTGTTGAGGGTCTGAACTGCTGTCAGGAACTGATTGGGTTTTCCTTTATCACACTATAGATAGGAGGGAGAAGCTTGTAATTCTTTATTTTCTAAAAATATCTCTGTTAGATGCTATGGAGTAGCTCCGCTCCTGTGTGTGTGCGTGAAATCTCCTTTCCTTGCAGCGCGCTTACGCACCGTCAAATCCGCGCACACAGGTAAAACGCGCACTTATCCCTCAACTCGCTCTCTCATTGGTCCGCTTTGTCCGTTGAATTTTATGATATGTCCCGAACTCTGTTGCGCGACCCGTAAATGGCGCTCTGTTTTCCCGGTCGCTAGCTCCACACCGTGGGCGGACTTAGTCAAGTGTGGGTAGGAGGGGGGGAGCGCGTGAGGGGACGGGGTAAAGCCGTCCGTTCCCCCTGTGGGGAAGGGGGAGTGCTGTGGGTTTGAGGTAACTGTGTGATGAGATAATGGTGCCCTTTCTCCTTAATCCTAGGCTTATTGTTATGTCACCTTGATTGTATTTTCTTCAATGGAGAGTGGGCCCCTCCCTTTCCTCTGGAATAAGGGGTGTATTTGTTGTGCTGGAGGCTTGGGTGGTTAGATTGTTTATCAAGGCATTGTTATATTACATCTAGATTCTATTTTTGGCCTTATCACAATACATAACAGATCTGCTTACCAAGCCTGTTCTATTTTTAGTTTTATCACAATACACAACAAATTGTTTGCCAATCCTTGCTCATAAATCTATTGTTTAGCCATCACACTAGGGTGGTAATCCCTACAATGTGATATAATATCTGCTTTTCTAGATGGGTGGCTGCGCTGTAGCCTCTCAGGATACTTGGAGTTGACGTAGTTTCCTCTGCTTGGTACACTACACTCGTATGTTGGCTCGCAGCTCGCAGCTATTTGGCGTGTTTCAGCCTATCGGCGGCAGGGAATGTCCCGTTCTGCAGCGCCGTGTATCCGAATCCGGCTGTTGGCGGCAGGGAATGTCCCGTCCTGCGGCGCCGCTGGTTCGAATCCTTGGCTTGTTTCAGTCTATCGGCGGCAGGGAATGTCCCGTCCTGCAGCGCCGTGTATCCGAATCCGGCTGATGGCGGCAGGGAATGTCCTGTCCTGCAACGCCGCTGGTTCGAATCCTGCTATCTTTTGCAGTAAATGTTGGCCTATTTTCAGCCGTTTACACTTAGTTGGCCTGTTTCAGCCGGTCCGCAGGCCTGTTTCAGCCGGTCCGCAGGCCTGTTTCAGCCCTTGAGCGCTCAATTCTCCGTTGGATGTCGGCGCTTCTCGCGGTTCTCCGTCAAGTTTCGCTGTCTCGCTTCCACAACTGCCGGATACAGAGTTAGACCTTGCTATCCAGGGTGGGTAATTCAGGTTGCTTGTGTCAGTTTTGCCAGTTTCACTGCTGGGAGTACCTTAGCCTCAGCTGCGCGTCTGCTCTACACTTGTGGTTTGCCGTAATCTCACACAGCTGTCACCAAAAGTTGTGGTATCCGCCTAGGATAATGGCAGACACCAGAGTTCAAAATGACTACGGCAGTGTGAACAGACGTGGACACCTTACTATAGAGAAGCTACGCTTCTCTAACAATCACTAAATAACAAACAGCATCTATTCAGTTGTTCCTTTATTGAAGGTCTGTGGATTACTAAAGTTATATACAACAAACAATAGCTACACAGATAGGAATAAATAATCATAAAATAAAAGCAATATAATACATATACAATAGTCAGTTTGGGCAATAATGATCCCCCATCCCTGGGAAGGGTGGGGGGAATTAACAATGCAGCTTAACCATAATAAAGCTTGTCAGATTCAATCATTAATTTTAGGCATAGGGAGGGGGTCGGCAGACCCCTTCCCCAGGACTCGGGGGAGGGCCTTTGGCCCTTCACCCCGGTCAGGGGTGCCATAGGCATGGCTCACGGTTGCCGAATACCACAATTATAAGACTTTGGGGACTAATGTAAATAAAAATCCCAATGACCCCTCCCTCCCTGTGTTTATGCATATTCAATTATTCTACTTATCAAATCAATTTTTTTGTCTAGGAATTTTACTAAATTAGAAGTATGGTCCTAAACGTTCTTGATATTATAGATAATCCTAACTTTTTAAATAAATGATTAATAGAACAAGGAAGACAACATCCATAAAATACGACTATAACACTAAAAGCATGATATTAATTTGTAAGTCAAAACAAAATTGTACAAAAATGTTTTGCAAGATAACTGTTAAGGACATACTAACATTTTTAGTACTTGATTATAGAGATGCCTCGTGTAAAACATTGTACTTTGTTGTCCTAGTTATCAGTCCAAAAATCAGATCCCTAGGAAAATTACATCACATAAAAATTTGTTGTTAACAAATTTAAAAACCAAAAAGTTTTGCATGGTAATAATTACTTCGGAAATCACCTAGCAAGGTTTGAAATTAATAGGACAATTCTAACATGCCTAAATTGGTAATAAAAGCTATCCGCACGGACGGACTAACCCTAATTATAGAAAAAATCTAAGAATTTTGATCAATGTAGTATCAAATCCTTATAATAAAGTAACACGATGTCTGTCTGTTTGTCTGTCTGTGTGTTTGTTTGTCTGTATCAAAGGATCTCACTAACCGCTGAACCGATCAGGTTCTCCTTTACAGGGTAGCTTCTCATAGGTCCTGGGAAGGTTTATAACTATTCTGGGGGAGGATACCACCACCCTACCAAGAGAAATCGCCCCTAGAAAAAAATTACTCCCCCAAAAGATATAAAAAAATTTAATTAAAAATGAGAGGGGGGAGAGCACCCTCCCCCCTCTTGAGAAAGTAACCATAACTCTCTTTCTCTCTCTCTCTTATGAGAAAATGATTGATAGACACATTCATATAAAACCACCTCTCTCTGACGTCAAACTTTCAATCCAGTTCTACATCACTTTTAATACGCGCGCACACACACACACACCCAGCTACAAGCTTAGTTACGTATAAATTATGCCTGAGGCAGGGATGGTGAGAAAGAAAAATACTTTCTAGATTTTTATAATTTCCTCTGTAACTTGTTCTGAACCCAACATTTAATGTTTTTTTTAACTCTGAAAATATTATGTTGCTGGCATTGACATCTAAGATGGGGAGGGTAAATTTTAAACACAAAATGTGGGTTTTTCCCAAAACTAAATTTACAGAATGGGGGGGGGGGGTGGATGGGGTAATTAACCTCCAATGTGAATTTTACCATCGTAATGATTTTTGAAAGAACATTCCACAATGTAGGTTTTGTGTCCCCCCTCCAAAAAAAAAGCTTAGACGTCATTAGTTGCTGCTATATTCTAAATCTTCAGGTAGATGAGGAAAAATATACTAATTAAGCATAAAACTGAGTACTGTTTTAGGGTCCCACTATTATATTGATAAGTAGTTTAAATAGAAAGTAATTATAAGTTATAACATATAAATATGCTTTTCAATATAATTTGATATTTATAAAGTGGTTATTTTACATGGAACATTTTAAATTAATAGGATTATAACAACCAACTATGTTTTGTAAGGAGAGATATTATATGTACATACATTCTGAATATATACAGGGATACAAGGATATGTCTAATGCAACAAAAAGAAAGATCTGCCTATCTTAAACCTTCGACAATTTTCCTAATTATGTTGTAAAATAGGGAAGGGAGATATTTTATTTTATTTGTTATTGTCCTTACCTCCCTGGAGTAACTGAACCATACAAATATTTTTGCTGTGCTTCACATTAATTTTTTTTAGCTTTTTCCTAAAGATTCGTATTCACACATCTTTTAGTTAATATTAGACATCAAATCTACTGTGATTACAACACAAGAAAACTTTAGACCAATGGTTAATAAATCTTGTCTGTCTGGGGCCGAAAAGAGAGAGTTGGCTAGTTCAGTTCTTTGTGTGCTGTGATTATGTTTACTTCTCTAAATAGTTTTAGAAGGGGGTATGACAATAGTGATTAAATTAATCTGCATCTAATTCCTCTCCCTATTTTATCAAAGTTATGGAAAGACATTTTTTATCTCAAAAACTTTTTGGAGGGGGGGGGGGGATATTGTTCTTGTGTGACATGTTTAAATTTCTTGATTTATAAAAAGCATTGACTGTAAACCATGGGGTAAACAAAAAAAATATTTTTTTAGGGAGGGGGGGGGGGCAGGGATTTGAAAGGTTGTTTTTTTTTGTGTGGGGTGGGGGGGATAATAACAAAAAAACTATTTACTTTCACTTAAAATCTGAAAATAGGAGTTATGGGTGTTTATGACTAATAAAGCACTATAAGAGAAAGTTCTAGATTTCCTTATTATTAATGTTGTTATATTCATTTAAATTGAAATCCATAAAATTCAATTTCTTTTATTTCAGATAAATTAAACCAATATTATTCAAAATTTGTTCCCAGAATAAAGTAAAGTATCTAAAGGTAAAAAATGATTGATTAGATTATTTTTAGGTGAAGCCTTTCTGGTTTATGGCTGGTCCTTCAGTCTATAACATAATATAGCTCATATTATTAATTTAGGCATGCTAGAAGTACATTTCAAACTTTTCATTAAGATTCTTGTAAAATTTCAGAACAATTTTAAAAGCACAGCAACTCTATAAACATTACCACAAAGTCTGTATGTACTTTTTTGACATAATGATTTTAGCTTTTTAAAAAAAAATATTTTGTTTTATATAAGCTTACTATCTACTTTATTTGAAACTAGAGGATACGCCCCTAGAGGCCTCTTGGGGCACTTCAAAAGGAGGGTGTAGTCAATCTCCCCTCAGTAATTTTTGTATGTGAAGCTACATTATAAGGGACAAATATCAAATGTTTTATCTGAATTTTTAATGTTTATATGTCTTATTGATTTGGGTAGCTTTGCTTTAGGATGTTGTTTGAAAACAAATAAATGAAAAAAAATTAATGGCTAATTTAACCCTCTTACCCCTTACAGAAATTATTTATCAATAGCTTATTTTTAACTTTAATAACTTTAATATGCTAGATGCAATAAGGTTCAATAAGAAAAACTGAAGTGGATTGCCAATCAACAAATTTGAATGATATTGATTTGATAATCAGTCCAATTTAAGGAATTGGATTACTTATGAATTATGACCAATGATGAGTTTTTGATAACCACCCCCTTTTGCTTTAACATGGGGCTTGATCTTTAGGTTATTCTTTTTTCTAGGATTCAGATATGAAGCTATGATTGAGCGCAGAGACAAGAGAAAAAGATTATGACGAACAATTGTAAAAAAGGATTCCATTTAATCCACCTTCTTTAACTCTACCCTTTATACTAATGGTTGCTCAGTTATACAATCATGGAATTGTATTTATTAAAGGTAATAACCAGGGACAAGGAAATGATATTCTGACAAACAATTCTAAAGAAAAATTTCCCCTCAACCCCCTTAACCCTTTCCTCCCCTTCTAACCCACCAGTTATATAAAAAAAAACAAAATATGCTTCCACAGTACTTTAAAAGGTTTCGTGATTTTTTCTAGAATTGATTGTTAGGCTGGCTACCCCTGGGTAATAACTTGTATTATAAGCAAGGATGACAGATCCATAAGTAGCATAGCACAAAAAATCATAAATAAGAATACAGACAATAAGATTTACAGAGCATTTGTTAAAGTCAAGAATATATTTATAAATGAAAAAATTTTTAAACCTTTCTTAAAAACTTAGGTTAGGTTAGGTTATAGGCTAAGGGGCCGAGCGCTTTGGCTAGGCAGGCAAGGTGCCGACCGCCGCGACCAGAGTTCAAAATTGAAATAAAAAATCCTAAGAGGATAATATTGATAGTTTGCATCTAATTAGAAATCTTGTATGAATTAACATTTTAAAATTTCTACCACCAATCAATGGATTTTTTATTTTAGGTTTATAACTGTTTTTGGGATGGGTGCTCCCACCCTCCTAAGAGAAATCGCATCTATAAAAAAAATCACCCACCCTTCTAAAAAGAAATTTAATTTTTCTTTTTAAAACTAAAACTAAAAATAGTTTTGAATATTAGAATATACCATGAAAAACTATTAATAATTGTTTAGGTATCAATGCATGAAGTGAGTGAGTGGTAACAAAGTGGTCTAAACTATACAAAGATAATTAATGATGTCCTTGATGGTGAGAGAATATATGAGGACTATACTACTGTATTTTTTAACAACAGATATATAAAAGATACTTTGGTGTAATTACAGGTAAATTGGGTATAGTCCTTTCCACGACATCCCTCCATAAGGAGCGATTCTTCGTATTTTTCACAGTAGCTTTTCTCCTATTTCTAGCCCCTGCGGGGGGCTCTAACCCTGCGGGGCCAATTACCTAACCCTGTGGGGCAATCACCTAACACAATATAACCTAACCTAACCTAAAATAACCTATAAAAAGCCATTTTAAAATTACGAAGAATCGCTCCTTATGGAGGGATGTCGTGGAAAGGACTATATCCGGTAAATTATATCAGCATCTACAAAAATTAAAACCATATTTTGTTATTAAGGGATGTTTAGTGTAATAAATAATAGATATATATGTATCACAGATAAGCTTCACTTCAACTCTTCTGACTTCAAATTAAGTTTGTAAGAGGGTATGGGTAACAGAAATTGCATAATATCAATTGCATTATATCTATAAGTAATGATTTATAATTTCCTAATATATGCATAAATTGCATAAACTTTTAAATGTTAATCAATATATAGTATTTTCTTTTTTCTTATTGAATTGACAAAGAGCTTCATTTTTTTTTTGGGGGGGGGGATATAGGGAAGGTAGTTTTGATGAATTAAATATCTATCCCTGAATAAATATTGATTTAGATTATGAAATGGAAGGTCCTAGCCCAATAACAACTTGCTCCAGCACTTGTGGCCTTCAATTTGGGGTATATCCCCTACATTCACAAGAATCTCAATCATCAAATTTGACTAAAGAATCTAGTAACTTTAGAATAAACTTTCATGGGCCTGCAGGAGAAAATCAAAGAATTTTAGCTAAAGAAAAGATTAAAGAGATAAAACAGAAAGTAGCTGATTATTATTATGATTCAGAGAGTGAGGTTATTGCAATTCCCAATCATTTTGTAACACCCAAGAAACCAGCTGTGTTAGGAAAAGAGGGCAAGGAGAAGCAAGATGATCAGTTTATTGATAAATATCTTGAAGAACAATTACACCATGAGTTTGTTAATGCAGCAAGAAACTTAAAAATGGACTCATTGATCATAAACAATTTTCAAGCAGGGGACTGTATTCAACAAATAGTTAATAAGGGAAAAGACACCAGAGGAAAGGATCAAACTGCAGATTTTAATGAGCATGAAATGAGAATAAAGGCATTGTTGAACATTGAAGATATTTCTAAGGAAAAACTAGATTTATGCATAGAGGAACATTTAAAATGGAAAGAAAACAAGCTTGAATATAAAGATGCAAAGAGCTGGCTGTTTAGAAAGGAATGTTTTATAGATAATGCAAGTTCATTTGTGGGTAGGGATTAATAGCAGTTTCCTTTTTTAGAATTTTTTTTTGTTATGTTTTTCTGTAATATACTACAAAAGATATTTAAAGTATTTGAATTTATTGCATTAAGAATATAAAATATTTAATATTATAGGTGCTTAAAGGGCATGGAGGCAATAAGAATAACAAAATTGAAAACACATTCTTGTATAAGTTTCCTACCTGTAATCTAGAGAAATTCTATACCTATCAATACTTTAACTACAGTGTACAAGAATCAAAAACAGAATGGGATTCTCTAATAATTATCCCAGAACACAGTCTTATCATAAATATAGAGGTAAAACTTGGACCACGAGATAGTGGTGACAAACTTAAACTACTAAAATATGCTTCAGATCAAACAAAGCAGCACTTTTCTTTCATGCAGAAGTTATTTGGAGGAATGCTTTCCAAAGATTGGGTGTTTGTCAGGGCTGCATGTGTTCCACATTTGACAATTCATGAAGAAACCGCAGTTCCCTGTGTCAACTGTCAGCAATTTATTTTACAAGATGTTGATGATGTAACAACTTGGCTGGATCAGATATTTGAACATAATCTTGTTACATCTGATAACCATGATCGGACAGTATATGAGGATCTAGTAGCTGAACTGATATATCACTTATCAATTAAAGAGTCAAGCAGATTTAATCAAGTGATATCTGATCCATTAACCATTAGCAAGAAAGTTGAGAAAGCATTAACAGGAAAGTCTGATGGAATATCAGTAGATAGTAATGCTCCTTTTTACATGCTCAACAATGAACAACTGCAAGCAGTGAACTCAACAGCTAAGTTCCTTATCATAGATGGTGACTATGGTACAGGGAAAACATTTGTTTTAAAAGAACGAGCAAAAAAGTGTGCAACTGACAATCCTACAGATCAAATATTTTACATTGATTTAACAGCAATTACAAATATAGATGGAATAGACAGTAAGGCATCTCCATCGTCAGTTATGGATACAATGGCAAAGTTGGAGTTTGAATCTTATACTAATGTAAGAGTTATTACAATGAAAAGTCTCTTTGATGGTGATCAAATTGTAACAATAAAAAATAAAGAAATAATAAATTCTTTAAATGGCTTTCTAAGAGACAATCTTTGTGAACACCTATTAATTGATGAAATGATAATTGGAAGATTTAAATTTCCCAGCTCTGTGAAAACAATTTGCATGACTATGAAAGTAGATGATGGCTTTATGAAAGAGAAATCAGAGTGGATAGAATTTTTGATAAAGAATTACAATGCTCTGTGTTTTAATCTTTCAAAGAACATGCGAAACAGTCACCTATTATATAAGTTTTCTGAAATTTTCAATTCAAAAATATCTTCAAAACTTCCTGACAATAATGTCATTGGTACTCATATTTATTACTATCATAATATTCATAATATATCACCTGGCTTATTAGCCATTGCTGCAGTAGAAAAATATTTCTCACTTCAACCACATGAAGGTGTTGTTGTATTAACTACTGAATATAACAACTCAACGTTTGATTTGTTATATGAACACTTTTCTAGACCAGTTTTGTCAGACTTCAAAGATTTTATGAATAAACCTGAAGGAATATTAGTAACAAATTTATATAAATTCCAGGGTGCTCAAGCAAGGAATATTATCATAATTAATGATCATGCAGAAGAAGAATATAAAAATGAATGGGTACGAAATATGATACTTAGATCAATGGCCTTTGCAATTCTTATTTCAAGAAAGCATATTTCTACAGCAAATAAATTTGGAGGAATTAAAGATGAAGATTTACATAAATATGTCAATGCTGAAAGAATAGCTATAGATTGTCATCACTATCACAACAAAGATAAACATGATATTAGTGCCATTACTATGGCAATATTAGGTAAGTACCAACTATTGGACCAGGATGAGGGTATTGTCATTGTAACGCACAAAAGAATATCTAAGAATATTATGAAAATGGCAAATACAAAGAAGTTTCTAAATTTAGCTGATGAGGAAAGAAGGAAACAAGTTAGGGAGAATATTAAATTAGAAAACAAAGAGCTTTATGAAAAATTGAAGAGAAATATTTCTAGAAAATATGATGAAATATCTTGGAGCTACCATGATGAGGATGAAATTGAAGATTTAGTAAACACGCCAATGCATATTAATTATATCAATATCAATTATTTCTCAGAATTCTATTTCAATGAAGCAAGGAATATTATTGTATTTGCGGATGAAAATGTTGACTATAAACATGAATTTGCAGCTTGGGGACATAATCATGATTTAGTTTATTCAGATAATGAGACAAGCTTAAATTCTGATTCGAGTAAGATTATTAGAAATAGATATGAAATACGTTGCAGAGATTTTATCTTGGAAGCAAAATCAAAATTTGCAATTGTTGTTCATGATGGAAATGATTCATTTAGTCAACCTAAAGTATCTCTCAATCTAATTGAGGTTGATAACCTACATGAATACATAACTAAAGAAAACACAAACCTACTGAAGGAGGAAGAACATACAACTAAAGAAGTAGAACAAGTCAACAACCTTCCAAATCAATAAGAAAACACAAGAACTGTATTATTCTTTAACTTATATTCCAGAAAAATTTGTATTTACTGAATTTTTTAATGATAATGTATTATATAATTTGTAAATTAGAGAAAAACTAAGAACTTAAAAAATATCTTTTTTTTATATTTATGACTTTCAATACTCTATAAATTATTTTGTTTGCAAGTGGTTTTGATTCATATAGATTTTTGTGATTATAATTCTAATAATATTTTTTATTAATTATTAATGGCTTTTATACATATATGTATACATAATGTCTTTTAATTCTACTTTATAACATTAAATTTTATATTTATTGGGTTAGAAGTTGCAGGATTTTAATAAAAGTTTGCACGTTTTTTAAAAGCTAAGCTTTCCTATAATTATTAAAAGCGAGGCTTTTCTATAATTAGAGTCGGTCCGTACGTCCGTCCAAGATAAATAGCTTTTATTCATTAATTTAGGCATGTTAGAATTGTCCTCTTGATTCCAAACTTTGCAGGGTGATTCCTGTATTAGTTAGGTACGATTTAGAAAAAATAATCATTACTAGAATGATTTTTCTACTTTTTTAACAACAAATATTTATGTGTTCTAATTATCCATTTGATCTGATTTTTGGTATATTGATTTCTGGGACAACAAAGTACAATATTACAAGCGAAGCAACTCTATAATTAAGTCCTAAAAATGTAAGTATGCTTATAAACATTATCCTGTATCAAGCAATTTTTCAACAAATTTACTTTTACTTTTATATTCTGATTATTCAGTTCTGACACTATACAAGTGTTAATGCCCGTTTGTCCTACCGTTTTATTGATGTTGTCATCCTTCTTACATATATTTGACATAATTAATATTACCTCTGACAATTTTGTCCATAGGTAGCTTCTCTATAAAGATCTTTAGCTTCAGATAAAAAAAATCTTATTTATTTACTAAGTATATTTGCGATTACTTTTATTTAATGAAATCTTCCAATTTTTAACATTTACAAAACGGCCTGCTTTATTGCATCAAGATCCGTGACAGATCTTTATAGGAAATAAACGTCTATAAATGAGCTCGAGTCTTCCAATGGTAGAGTGTTTAAAACTCATAGTGCTCCAATAATCCTCATTAAACTCTCATTGACCAAAGCGATAAGACCTTTATTCTATTTGTTTATGGAATGAAATAAGTTTTTCACTTCATGTTGATTTTTGAATTACATTGAAGTATTTATCCTAATTTCATAAATAAAAAATATAAGTTCATAATAGAGTAAATCTAAGAAAACTCTATTTTAAAAGAATTCGATTGTGGCGACACTTCCTTTGTGTTAAAATATTAAAACTAAAATTTTAATCATATTAACCCTTTGGTGATGGTAATGTGAAAAAATATAATTGAAAAAATCATTTAAATTAATAAATATTTACTTCTTTCTTTTAGATAGTAATGGCGGGGGAGGAGAATTGATTTATTGAGAAATAGATAAATAGATATGTACTTATAGAAAACTAGCCAATAGCGAAATAATTATATTGAGCCAACTCTAGTTTATATTATATTAGCGGCTACGCCACTAGAGGCTTCTAGGGGCATTTGAGGAGGGGGGAGTTAAATTAGATAACTCTTTTTTTAATCTAATTTTTAAAAAAAATGGGAGCGTTGTGGTACCCCCAAAATAGTTGTAAAACTTCCCAGGACCTGTAAGAAGCTACCCTGTAAAGGAGAACCATAGCGGTTCAGCGGTTACTGAGATCCTTTGGTACAAACAGAAAGACATTCATCCTGTTACTTTAATACTAAGATAGATATTAAAATTGATAGTAGCGAAGCTACTTTATAATTTGAAATGTCCGTTAGTAGCGAAGTTACTCTATAATTTGAAATGTCCGTCCGTCCGTCTGAGACAGAAAGGGGGAAACGTGATTTTCTCGGCTCCTATAAAAGATAGAGAGCTGAAATTTTCAGGGATTAATTATGTTAACAGTCTTCATATTTTCACTAAGGTTTATTAAGATTTGTCAGTTGGTTGGGGTGCTAGATCGATTCCTACATTTTAAAGTTTTCATTATTTTCTCAACTCCTATTCAACACAGGGATTTAATACTTTCATATTCTGCATAATTTTATAAAGTTTTATCAAGATTTGCTTATTGGTTGGGGTGCTAGTTCGATTCCTAGATTTTTAGGTTTTCATGATTTTCTTTGCTCTTATTTGAGATAGGAGGCTGATATTTTTAAAGATTAAATAAGTTCACAATTTACATTACATATCCCCACAAAGTTTCATTCAGATTTGCTAATTTGATGAGGTGCTAGATCAATTCCTAGATTTTTACATTATAAATCTTATAAGGTTTCGTGATTTTTTAGTTTAATGTTTTTTTTATGAAACAGCAATAAAGTTAATTTTTCCGGATATCCGGATAGCAGTCCGACAGTTATGGATGTTTTATAGTTGATTATGCTCCTTAATGTTAGGAATTAATTTCATCAGGCTATCTTTTATAGGAGCAGAGAAAATCATGCTTTTCCCAAAAAGTTTTAGACGGGCATTTCATGTGATAGAGTAGCTTCGTAATCTATAATACAAAGTAGAACGATGTCTGTCTGTTTGTGTGTTTGTCTGTTTGTTTGTACCGAAGGATCTCGCTAACCGCTGAACCGATCGGGTTCTCCTCAACAGGGTAGCTTCTCATAGGTCTCGGGAAGGTTTATAACTATTTTCTTGGGGGGTGGGACACCCCCAACCCCCCAAAAAAATGAAAAATCCCCCCCCCAAAAAAATTTTTCGCTCCCCCCCAAAAATTTTTTTTTTACTTTTTCTTTTAAAATCTGAAATAAGAAATTTAATTATTAAATTCGACTCTCTCCTCAAGTCCCCCTAGAGGCCTCTAGGGGCGTAGCCGCTAGTTAATTAATAAGATATTAAAACAGATTTCTATAAGCGCAGCTGCTCTATAATTTTGTATTCTAGACATGGATCCTTTAAATCTTTACATAAAATGTTTATTGATAATTAGTCATATTTATACTTTTAATTGATATCCCTATGAAACTTTATAAAATGTAAACTTTTTAAAATCTTACAAAAAGGATGACAACATCCATAAAGCGAAGCTTTACAAATCAGAAAGCTAGATAAATAAACAAAAAAAACTAGAAGATTATATTTATTTTGTAGATGAAAATATTTAAATTATTGTCCATTGTCATATCTCTGATTTTGGTATATTAAAATCATCAGAGGCAAATGAGAGAGAGCAAAAGATGCCCAGCTTTTTAAGCCAACAATATAAGCTTTATCATTAGACAACCCTTGTTTCAATACAATAACTTTAAAAGTCGTCATATTTAAGATTCTTATAAAATTCTGTGTATAATGTAAATTGTAATTATTTATTTAAGTTTTTCCTTTCATAATTCATATTGTAACAATCTTTGTAAGCTTTTGATATTTAATTCCGTAAGCATGTAAACATTTTATGAAATCTCTATAAAAAAATCTACGAAATCAGAATAATATAAAAAATCTACGAAATAATAATAATAAAAATCTACGAAACTACTACCACCCCATAATACAATTTTCATAATATGCGCAGATAATGCCGCGTTTACGTGACTTACACAACAAGAGGTCATTTTCTTTCTGCTAGCCTTTTATATTTACTTCACCAAACGGGGCACAAGTTGAAGTAAGGGTGAAAATGGCGAATTTATCTGTTGGAATGTTCGCCAAAAAGTCTGCCCAACTGCTCGGCGGCTTGGCCTGCAAAAATGCCGCCCTTTCTCCCGTTCAGGTTAACTTTTTTTTCAGCAAATTTAAATAAATTACACTTCAGATTATTTAAAAAAAGGTTTTATATTTAATTAATTAACTTATGTTTTAAAAGACGTTTTGCCCATATTTCTTGTTATTACATATGTATATTTCATCCCTAATAGTTCATTAATTGTATTCGACACAGATAAATGATGTTAAGTAATATAAGATAGGTTTTATATGTTAAGACTTTGTCAACCATTGATCTGATTATTTTCTACCTACATCTCTAGGTAGTATCCGGGAAGGATTAAGGCTATTTAATTTTTGATTAATTATTGCCATTGAAATCGCCCATGAAAAAATTACACCTCTTAATAATTTTTTTAACTTCAAAATCTAAATAAATAGAATTTGGTTATCGAATTCAGGTCCCACCCCCTCTTCAAGAGCCCCTAGAGGCCACTAGGAGCGCGCTGCTAGTTAACTAATACATTAATATGTCCTGATGTATATTCTAATAATAACTATGATATTTCTAGAAACTGGGCCTGCATACCTCTAGAGTGGTGAGTGGAGGTCATCACTGGTATCCTGACAAAGAATATATCAAGAAGTATTGCGCTCAGAAAGTTCTTTATGATGATGTGGTAAACAATGTTTTTTTTTAAAACAAGGATGACAACATCCATAAGTAGGAAAGTTGGAAAAAAATTATGGATGGGAATAGGGACAAGGGGATTAAAAGAACATCTGAATCACAAAACCTTTCTCAAATGTTTTTATTCTTTTTAACTTTTATAGCATGGCTGACAGATTGACAAAATGAAGTAAAATATATTCTGAATTATTCAACAACAAAAAATAGTTAATAATCTGGAATAACAGCTGAGAAAATCATATTTCTCACATCGCGTTACGGACCGGACTGACTGTCTGACTGATGGTCGTAGAGACGGACAGACAGACCTTGTAAAGTCAAAAGTTGTCGGATTATTCCTACATTGTGTTCCCATTGGTCTAAATAAGTGATTGAGGTTCTATATTGTATTGCCTCGACACTGATTTCTATACCGGTTCTCTGAAAAAATTATGCATAACAACTATTTTTGACAAATATTAATATGACAATCATAAAACTAATACCAGTTCTGTTAGCCTCAACGAGGAGCCGAATCTTATAATTTTTAATTTTACTATCCGCGGAAAGCTGTCTATAATACGAAGCTGCAAATAACTTATTACTTTTCAGCCCCCAGAGGAGGGAACCCTGGCTGCAGATGTTATGAACAAAGATTACATACCACGCACTCAACATTTGGACAATGGGGAGGATTTGCCTCAGCCAGAAAAATTCATCAGGTAAGAAAAATACTATGGGGGGGGGGGGGGACAATGGGGAGGATTTGCCTCAGCCAGAAAAATTCAACAGGTAAGCAAAACAATATGGGGGAGGGAGGGAGAGGACAAGAAATAATAAAAAATTAGCTTTCAAGTCTTTTAAATGAGAGACGATAATAATAAAACTCCCATATATTTTCCCCTTTAGCCGAGTATCTCATGCAGAATAAATAAAATCTTTTTTTCATCACAAAAAGACGCAAGATTTGGGGGAAATTTCAGGGAGGGAGGGGATATTCGGCTGTTTATTACACTAGTCCCCAAAATTTAATTATAACTTTTTATTATTCGTTGGATCAACAACCTTGCGGACTTTAGGGTAATTTTGATTGGTTGGTTCATTTAGTTAAGTGTCCATACGTTTCAACAACTAATTGTAATCTTCAGAAGGGTTAATTTTGCGGGATTGGGATCGGACATAGTGTCTTCAGATCCTTGGGAAAACTAATCTTGTTTATATTGTCAGGAACATGCAGCTCAACTTTGGTCCCCAGCACCCCGCTGCCCACGGTGTACTCCGTCTTGTCCTACAGATGGACGGTGAAACTGTTAAGAGAGCTGATCCCCATATTGGTCTTCTTCATAGGTAGGTTATGATTAATTAGGGCCACTTGATAGATACTCTTAAATATTTTATGAAAAGGAAACTTTTTATTTTAAGGGTATTTCTGGGAGGGTGGTGGTTTGCGAGATCTTTCGGTACACACAGACAGTCACTCATCCTTAGAGACAAAATAAGTTGTACACTGGATGTTCTTTAGAAAGGGATAAGCAACAAAATAAATAAATACCTATCTAATGAAACCTAATTTAATTGTAGAGGAACTGAAAAGTTGATTGAATACAAGACCTATCTGCAGGCCCTGCCTTACTTTGACCGTCTGGACTATGTGTCCATGATGTGCAATGAACAGGTATACAGTTATGCTCTTTAGAATGGTTTTATTCTTGTCATTAATGGCAATCCGAATTATTTTTATGGATTTTGATTGTTGAAATTCAAAGAAGAGGTCGTTTTCCCGGATCAAAATCAATTTAAATTCGGATTTGTCGCAAAAAAAGTAATTTAAGGATAAAATTTTATTTGGACAATATAAAATCTAAAGTAATTCAACTTTTGACCCCCTGAACATTTTTTTTCTTGTGGGTTTGGAAGTGGGTTAAAATTCAATTATTATTTATTACCCGATTTATTAATTAGGTTTGGAAAGCGCTTTTTTGTAATGGGAGGGGGGGTGCAGGACCAGGTCAGATTATTTATTAATTCTTGTACAAAATCCTAAAGTTTACATTTTCTTTTAATTCATAGGTATTACTTAAAGTTTTATTTACAATTTACATATTTCTAATGCTCTTGTTTGATCTTATCACATTACACCAAGTTCATACGATAAAATTACTCTAGATTTAGATTATAATTATTGCTTTTAAAGTTGAACACTGCCAATATGAAGAAACGAAACAAGACTTTCTAAAAAGTACCCAAAAGTTTTATTTTACCTATGTAATGTAAGAACATGATCATAAAAGGTTGGGTACCAAACTAATGATTATTTTGTTGTTTTCAGTGTTATTCCTTGGCCGTGGAGAAGCTGTTGAACATTGATGTCCCACTGAGAGCTAAGTACATCAGGTAGGAAGTTATCCGCGGTTACGCAAATACAAAATTTGGGGAATTGTTTATTTTTGTCATGGGATGTTTTTTTTGATATTTATAGTTGTGTTGTGCTGTATCTATCTATCTATCTATCTATTTATTTTCTATCTATAAATTATCTAACTATCTATCTATATGTTAGAGTACTATTTGGAGAGTTGACCCGTATCCTGAATCATATTATGGGTATTGGCACTCACATTCTTGATATTGGTGGTATCACTCCCTTCTTCTGGCTTTTTGAGGTAAATTTTTAAGATAAAGTAAGCTAACACGCCCCTAGCCATCCTAGGAGAGGTTAAAAAACATCTTAAAGCCATCCAAAGGCATTTATAAAGTTTTACTATAATTGTATTCAATTTGGACCCGTATCTTCAGAGATTTTTAGCTTCAGACCAAATAAACCTTACTACTTTACATTATAGAATATATAAATATTAAATCAAAAGTTCAAATTGTTTAGGAAATTTAAAATTAACCCCACACAGAATTTACAGGCGGGGATGTATTTTTTTGAAGATTATTAATATGTTAGGAATCAAACAAATCAGTATAGGGTCTCTGTAGGGGTCTAAATGACAATGACCGACTATTTGATTTACATCTACAATGTTAATTCACAAATTCCCCCTTCTGTAGATTACAATTTGTGAGTATGGACACGCGATTTATTAAATCAATCCAAGTTCCTTAAAAGTTCCCAATGTTGTTAAGCAAACAAATGAGAAAACGTTATTTAAAACTTTGTGGTTTAATGTAATTTTTCTACTTGTAGGAGAGAGAAAAGATGATGGAGTTCTATGAGCGCGCTAGTGGTGCGCGTATGCACGCCGCGTATGTGCGTCCCGGTGGCGTGCACCAGGCAGGACAATACAAGCATTAATTAATAATTGAAAGAGTTGCTCCCCTGAGACAACTAAATCACCATTTTTTTTTACCTAACAACTTAAAAAAAGTATTTAATAAACAAGGATGACAACATCCATAAGTAGCGAAGCACAAAAAATCGTCAATTGGAATACGTAGATTTTGAAGATTTTTACTAAAATCAAGAATAGATTTATTGGATAAAATAAACATGAAACCTTGTTTTATTTTGCATGATGACGATGGTCAAAGTAAATTATATTAAAGATGCTCATAACAATGAGAAAAATCATTTTGATACAGATATCCCATAAAAGTTTGAAAATTGCATCAAAATATACAAAGATATGGGGAAATATGTAAAACATAAAAAAATAGCCAAAAACCTGATAAAAGGCAGTCTGGCCGTCATGGTTGTTTTATTAAAACCACAAAAAAATTTATTTTTAAATCCTTAACTTAAAAAAATTGGAAAATCGGACCATATACACTGAAGATATGGAAAAAAGTGTTAAATATATAAAAATAGCCTAAAACCTGCTAAAAAGGCAGTCTGGCCGTCATGGTTATTTTGTTTAAAAGACGGGAAATTTAATTTTGATATCTATAACTGAAAAAATTTTGAAAATCGGACCATAAACACTGAAGATATGGAGAAAAATGTTAAATATATAAAAAAAACAGCCTAAAACCTGCTAAAAAGGCAGTCTGGCCTTCATGGCTGTTCCTTTAAACGACGGGAAATTTAATTTTAATATCTGTAACTGAAAAAAATTTGAAAATCGGACCATAAACACTGAAGATATGGAGAAAAATGTGAAAAATATAAAAATAGCCTAAAACCTGCTAAAAATCGGTCCGAACGCCAATGATGTTTTATAGTCAATTGTGCTCCTTAATGATGGGAATGTTGTCAAAAAATTTCAGCATTCTATCTTTTATAGGACCTGAGTAAATCCCATTTCCCCCATAGCGTTACGGACTGACGGACTGACTGACGGACTGACTGACGGACTGACGGACGGACAAAGTGAATTATAGAGTAGCTTCGCTACTAAAAATGATTTCATTTTATATTTAAGTTCAGTAATGAATTTGTAATTCAACTTAAAGTTTTAGGAACCTAAACGGGGTTTCAAGGGTCATGGGGGAAAAACGGATAGATTTTGTTTTAACAGGGGTGGGGGGGGGGGTGCATTACCCCCCCCCCCCCATATGTAAGTTTCTACATTTCTTGGGACAATGAACCTAATATAAATACTGGAATAATGTTTTCAACCTTGCTAACTCTGAAAGTATATCCCCATTGGCCTGCTAGATGATATCCCCCTCCCTCCCTTGTAAGTCCAATGTCCCCTTACTTCCTGAAACAATGGACTTAATATAAATACTGGAATAATGTTTACAACCTTGCTAACACTCTGAAAGGATATCCCTATTGGTCTGCTAGATGATATCTATGATTTCTGCATTAAATACGGTGAAAGGTAATTATGAGATGGTGACACGAGAATATTATTATGTATCGTATTATAAACAGTTTTCCGCGGATATAAAAATCCACAATTATAAGAATAAAACCAGTTTTGTAAGCTCCGAAATGCCGAAGGCACGGGTTAACAAAACTGGTTTTAACATAATGATTGTACTTTTTTATATTCGTAGAAAATTGGACCTAATACGATGCTATACATAATTTTTTTAGTGTGGCCGAGAACCAGTTCTAATCCAGCGGATATTAATGGGTTTCGCAGCCATACTGGAAAAGCCTTTTTTTGCATATACAGATAAAGTTGCTCTTTTCCAATTGGTTAATTTTGAATAGTTATTAATGGTATTGTGGTATTAACAGCTTTACGCGGATAATAAAATGTACAATTATAAGAGTAATTTCAGTTGTCTTGGCCCAACTAAATTATTACCTGTCGATTTTATGATTTTTATTTTATTGTTCGCAGAAAATTGTCAATGATACATGATTTTTTAGTACGACCGAGTACCGGTTCTATTCCAGCGGATATTAATCGGTTTCGAATCCATACCTACTGAAAATCATTTTAAAGTAGGAATTTAAGTCATAGCAATGACCAATATACTTTTCTAAGAAACAAAGCATTCAAAATGTTTTTAATGAAGATGACGAGTAGGTATACTATTTATTTCCTATAAGAAGCAACTTTATCTGTATTTTAAGAAAAGACTATTCATTCCTCCCTCCCCCCTCCCCTTTATACCCACTTAAAATATGTGAAGGGTTAAATTCGGTGATTTTTTTAATTGCTACAAGCTGCTTGAAGAAAGGGGGTTGGCGGTTTAGAAACTTTGAAACCAAACAAAAGTCTTAGGAATTCAACCGTAAACAGTTAAATTTAAGTGAAATTTTTTTGTCTTAAATGATTCAAAATTGTCTGATTTGGCTAGAAATGGCAAAAACAACGGCAATTTTCGGCGGAGTGTCAGCGGTTCCACCGCTGTTTCTTCACAGTTTCATATTATACCTCATTGGAACTGAAATGCCTTTTTATTTTGGTTAAGTTTTATTTTTAGTTTCAAAAAGTGACGCATCTGCCTATCCCAAAGCTTTTGTGTTAGGTAGATTCTATATGTTTTTAAAACTTTTCCTACTATCACCTGATTTAACCCTTTGATGACGAAATTACACCACCCTTTGCATTTCTGGATATCTCTACTATTTCTAAATAAATATTAAGCATTTTAAATCATTTTTAATCAATAACTATAAAGATTGAAATGATCTAAACTAGGCTTATTATACATTATTTTCAAATACTATTGAATTTAACCCTTTGTGGCCGGATTGACAAATGCTTGTGCAACCTCAACACCACACCATCCCCCTGTGGTAGGATATTCCTATTGGTTTGCTGGATGATATCTACGAGTTCATCAATAAGTTCAGTGAGAGGTATTCATGAATTATTCTAACAATTCTTGGATTAATTTAATTTTTTATTTAAATGGATATAGAATACGTGGACATTGTGAAAATAGCCTGATAAAATTGTTTCTCCTAGCTGGCTAATATAACGATACCCTCTTAACATTACCCCATCCCCTCACCTAATCATATAGGAACTTATTGATTAATATCTGGGGGTTATTTTAGCAACCTAAATTGATTTCCCTGTCACAATATCCACGTATTTTATATCTATTTTATTTACCAGTGAATTATGGAAAATATATACTCCTGACAATTTACAATCCTAGATTCCTAAAAATAAGAAACAAAATTACCCCATCTGGATATTAATTTCATTGGTTGCAATGTTGGAACCTTCAATTAATCAAGATTTTTAAAAGTTCCCAAATTTTACGCCAAAACGAATTCTATAAAATTTTTGTAACATATTTGAATTTCAGTAGGTAAGTTATATTTTTCCGTATTGTAGACGTTTAAAGTTTAAGATCAATTGCAGTTTTGTTGGTCTCGAGTGGACAAAGGCCCTTGCCAACCAGAATTAATACTTCAACTTTTATTTTTTCACTAGGTATAGCTTAGATTCCAGCGGAAATTGAACGGATGGATCCATTATTGCAAATAACTTGTGTGTTTGTTCAGGTTGGACGAGGTTGAGGATCTGGTTACGGACAACAGGCTCTGGAGGGACAGAACTATTGGTAAGTGCACAGTTTTTTTCTCTCATCAATATTTTAAGATTCAAAGCAACTCAAACTGTTTTGCCAAATCTAATTGCTTTTAACTTTGAAGTTTTTTTTGTCGTTTTCTTAGTGTTATAGGTATATTAGAAAAAAACTGAATTAGATTCCAGTTTGGCTTCGAAACCGATTAATAACCGGAAGATTAGAATCGGTTCTCAGCCATACTGCAAAATAATGTATATCTAGCATTGCATTGTATTAAAGACAATTTTACACGAATACTAAAATATTTTTTTATCGCATAGACAGCTTGACGCAGATATTAGAATAAAAAATAATATCTTAACATCCATGGGATACGATGCAATACATGATTTTTCAGTATCGCTGTGAACCGTTTCTAATCCAGCGGATATTAATCGGTTTCAAAGCCATAGTGGAAAATAATTTTAGGTGTTCTATGGGGTTTGTATGTCTGTAAACCCTTTTTTTCGTTTTAAAAGGCACAAGTTTATTTATGATAGGTAACTAATCTTATTTTAGATATCGGAGTTATTTCCTCTGAGGACGCCATCAACTGGGGCTGCTCTGGTGTTATGCTCAGGAGTACTGGCATCAAATACGATATCAGGTAAACTTGGTATTTGCTGATTTTAATCTTGAAACATTCCTATGACAATACGGTATAACCTGAAAAGGAAAGCAATTCGGTAATCATTACTGAAAAGTCCTTGTGTTCATTTCAAATTGAACTTAGTGAGTCTTTGTGTCAATACTTTGTAGTACCTCAAGGATTTCTACTTGGACCTGCGGTAACTTATGTATATGATCTTTAATCTCGTAATGTCATGCTCAAGAGTACTGGCATCAAATACTATATCAGGTAACTTGGGTCATTCCTAAGCCAATTAGGTATAATCGTGTACGGAGGGACTTTTATTGAACTTTGATTGGTTGATTCCAAACTGATAGTGTCCAAACTTTTCAACTAATAATTTTGAGCTACAGAAGGTTTAGGAGTAATTTTATCAAAATTTTCAAAATTGGAAAAAAATCCTACGATAATACGGATCTTTTTGGCTTTCCCATATAGAAAATTCCTGTATTTAAATATTTAAAACAATTTTAATAATAGAATGTAAACTTTAATTTTATTTTAGAAAAGCTGCTCCTTATGACGCCTATGATCTTGTTGATTTTGATGTTCCTATTGGCACTAACGGTGATTGCTACGACAGGTATGTACAACTGGTACCCAATGTTTTATAAACAATAACTTAGGGTACTTTAATTAATGAATTTTGATTAGTTGGTTCCAAACTTAGAAGTGTTCAAACTTTTCAATCAATAATTTTGATTTACAATAGGAATAATTTTGATTATTATTATTGGGAATGTATATCAATTTTATGTTTCACTTCTACAATGTGTTTTTAAAGTGATACTGAAGTATTTCTAAATTTAACCTAATTTAACCAACTTATCATTGACAGAAACTAATGATCAATATCCTATTTTCTTCATCGGGGATTTTTTTTATAAGAAAAAATTATTGATAGGTTCTGAACAGATTATGCTGCAAAATCATACTTTTCCACAGCATATGATTTTGAAGAAAAATTCTGACAAAATAGCTTTAAATATAATTTGACACAAATATATTTCATCGGCCTTAACTTTATTTTTGTTTAGATACTTGATGCGTATGCAGGAAATGAGACAGTCTCTGAGAATTATTGAACAATGCTTGAACCAGATGCCCCAGGGTGATGTCAGGTATGTTTAGGCACAATATTTTCTATGTTTCATGCAAAGGGTAATGGGTGATGTAAAACTACTGTTATAACAATCTATTTGCAGGTTTTATTAGCTCATTATTTTAAGTAGTAAGGTTTAATTGTGTGTCTTTTGAGTTAAATCTTATTGAATACGGAGGTGGATTCTTAAAAATCTTTTTGGCTCACTGGCTCGCTAAAATCAGTGAGGTTCGCTAAAAAATTGTTGGGGATAATTTTGCTGACCATTTTGTGATTTCGAAGATTTTATAAGAATATAAATTAATAAGAACATATGCCGCGTTGACGTTCACTTTTAAACAAAAGTTCTGACCTAAAAAATATTCAAAATCACAAAATGTTAAGCATTTTGGCTTGCAGTGAGACAAACTCAAGCGACACACAATTAAACCTTACTACTTAATATACCTAATGAGCTAAGAAAACCTGCAAATAGATTGTTTTTTTTTAGAATCGATCTCACAAAAGTCCCGGGATGTTTTTTTTATTTTTATTTTGTTTCTGAATTGAAGTCAGATTTTAAAGGCTTTTCTACCTCTTTGATAACAAAGCCAATTGATGCTATCGATACTTACGCTAGTGTATTCAAAAGTATCAACAAATTAAAAAAAAACCTAACTAAAATGAAATGCCTATTGGGTGATATGGGCGAAATTCGGACATGTAATAATAACGAATTTGATTTCTTAATACACTTGAGGATCCAACTGGACTTATATCAAATGTCTGTCATGTTCTAGTAAATAAAGAGAAAAACAATCTAAATTATACAGCATGACCCTCAAAAAAGTATTTTTAAGCATCTGCAGCCCTTATTTCTCAATGAATTATAAAAAAATGCATATGTCCTTGTTCTCCATAGTATTCCACATAAGTAGATATAAAAATATTTTTTTTACCTCCATTAACACCGGAGATTTTTAGAGCTAAAGTTTTTGAAAAAGTGACTGAGGAAAAAGTAACTTTTAACATGAAACGACTTTTTTAGCAAAATTAAGGTAGAAATCCTTTTATTTTTGTTACTAGCAGAAACTTTATACAAAAATGAAATAAAAAATTTAGTTTTTGAGTAAAAAGCATTTTTTTACACATATTTTTTGAGTCTTTTTAGTTTAATGATATTTTGAAAAACTTACTTATTAGGCAAAATTTTTTAAGATTAAAAACCAAATAAATCTTTATGAATATAGCAGGAAAATTGTTTTTGTTTCACAATCCTAACTTTAATAACAAAAAAGTTATGAAGAAAATAAAATTAAAACATAATGGTTTTTTTGTCTAAAAAGCTTAATTAACCCCCTATTAAATTATTGAGATGTCAGAAAAGTAGGCGGAGCAACTGTCATAATTAATCCTTTTCTCAAATAAGGGTTAATAAATAACCTAAAATTTGCAAATTATCAATTCATTCAGTAGTATTTTTTGCCATTAAAAATTTATATTTTTTGGTGGAATAAAAAAGAAATAATTAGTTAACTTGTTTTTCTTTGTGTCTCATTATTCAGTTGCCAGAAAAACATAATATAACCATCCAAAAAATAAGAGAAACAAAAAAAAATTCTTTTTCTCAGTCACTTTTTCAAAACTTTAGCTCTAAAAATCTCCGGTGTTAATGGAGGTAAAAAAAATATTTTTATATCTACTTATGTGGAATACTATGGAGAACAAGGACATATGCATTTTTTTTTAATTCATTGAGAAATAAGGGCTGCAGATGCTTAAAAATACTTTTTTGAGGGTCATGCTGTATATTTATTGTTCACATTGTTTTAGAACCGACGATGCCAAGTGCGTTCCCCCTAACAGAGCCGAGATGAAAACTTCCATGGAGGCTTTGATCCATCATTTCAAGCTCTTCACTCAGGGTTTCCAGGTATATAGATGGAGGATAGATATGCACGACAGGTAGATATATAGATAGATAGTTTATATCTGATATTGAATCAGAGATGAAAACTTTTATGGAGGATTTGATCCATGATTTCAAGCTTTCACCCAAGGTTTCCAGATAGATATCTTATCTAACTTTCTTACTATCTTTCTATTTAACTATTTATCTATCCAGATGGCTGCTGGAGCTACCTACTTACATATCTATCTATCTAGGTACCTGCAGGAGCTATCTATCTATGTAACCTCTTATCAATCTGTGTGCATATCCGATCTGTTTACCTACTGAAGCTCCTATCTATAATCTATCTTACTAAGTATCTATCTAGATAACATCTATCTAATTATCTATCACACACACTCACAAACTATCTTTCTAGGTACCAGCTGGAGCCACCTATACCGCTATCGAGGCCCCCAAGGTAGAATTTGGTGTCTACCTGGTGTCCGATGGTTCTATATATCTATCTTCCTAACTATCTATCTATCTAGGTACCTGCTGGAGCCACCTATACCGCTATCGAGGCCCCCAAGGGAGAATTTGGTGTCTACCTGGTGTCCGATGGTTCTTCTAAGCCTTACAGGTAAGTTTAGGATTATTTAGTTAAGAATAGTTCAATATATCGCATCGTGTTATGGACAGCTTTCCGCGAATGCTAAAATGAAAAAGATAAAAACTAGTTTAAATGTATGTATGGACATTCTGGTATAGATAAATCATACCTAACTACTACAGGAATCACCAACCATGCTATGTTTGAAATCGATAGGATAATTAAATTTAACCTAAAATTAACGAAAAAAAGAAAACGCTCCGAACTGCAGAAAAGCTTTGGTTTGGGGAAAAAATGAATGGGCATGAGAATCATTGAAATTTTGTTAGAAAAAAAAGATATTGTACCTAAAGACATGACACCAAGATCCAGGGAGGGAGGGGACAATGGAGTGTTTTCTTATGTTAACTTAACAACTTTAGGGACTATTAATGAATTTCGATTGTTTGATTAATTAAGTCGAGTGTCAAACGTTTGAACCACTAATAGTAATATACAGAAAGGTTATTATTATTGTGGATGTACATCAATTTATTGACCATTGTCTTATCTCTGAATTGTACCTAAAGACATGTTACAAAGATCTAAAAGAAGTATTTTGCGAAGAAAAGGATTTTGTCCTTTGTTTTCCGAGGATTAGTTTTCAAAGAAAGACTTAGACATCAGGGATATAAAGGGATAAGACAATGGCCGATAAATTGATGTATATCCCCAATGAAAATACACAGCATTAATTAGTGGTTGAAACGGTTGGACACTAAAGATAATGAACCAACCAATAAAAAATCAATCAAGTCCCTAAAAAAGTTAAGCCAACGAATAAGAAAACGTTATTATAAAACTTTGGGGACTAGTGTAATAAACAGCCCATTTGTCTCTTCCTTCCTGCTTAGACATCCAGTTGAGTTATGTATACAATCATTCAATATATATAACACAAAAGAAATAGGATGTATGTATGTATTTGGTCTGAGTGTTTGATTCTTAGACTAATCTTAGATTCTTAGATTAAAACTGGTTTTGAGACATACAAAACACAAATATTATTAAAATTCAGTATTCCATGATAAAACAAATTAAAGTCATATGATTCATCATTATTTAATTGGCCCCTTGGAGCCAACCAATCAGTAGCTAACTATTTATTATCTTTTATTTTATTTTCGGATATTAATCGGTTTCGAAATCAAACTGGAAAAAGAATACACTTGTTTAAAACGTCATTTATGAAAGGATCTCTTACTGTTAGAATGATTTTTAATAAGATAATGAATAAATATTAATTAAATCTTTATATATGTCCTGTCAAGTACACTGAAAGAATTAATAAATTACTTACATTGAACTTAAATTAATGATTTCAGTATTATTCTTTATTCTAGTATGACATCTATATTTATAATTTGTTAACCTTATAATCAATTTGAATTTTCTGGGATGAAAATTTCAAAATACTACAACTTAAAAATACGTTCTCTCATTCGTTAGCTTAACAACTTTATTTAATTAATTAATTTTGATTGAAGCTTTTCAACCAAAATTTTAATCTATAGTCGCAGTAGTTTTGTTCTTCTGAACATTTATCGTTCATTGTCCTATCTCTTCAGATCCCTAACTTTTTAAGGAATGTAAATAATAAAGATGAATATTTAGATGTAACATCAAGGCTTCTGGATTCATAAATCTTGCCGCCATCTACCATAGACAAATACTCTTTGCATTAATTAATTAATTTTTAGATGCAAGATCAAGGCTCCTTCCTGCATCTTGCCGCTATCGGCCACTAGAATGATATTATACTCTTTGCATCAATAAATCAAGCAGTTGTACTCTTTGCATGATTAATTTATTTTTAGATGTAAGATCAAGGCTCCTGGATTCCTGCATCTTGCCGCTATCGACCACCAGATATATACTCTTTGCATGATTAACCAAGGAAAAATAATGTTCAGATGTAAGACCAAGGCTCCTGGATTCCTGCATCTTGCCGCTGTCGACCACCAGATATATACTCTTTGCTTCAATGAATTAAGCAGTTAAACTCTTTGCATAATTAATTAATTTTAAGATGCAAGATCAAGGCTTCTGGATTCCTGCATCTTGCAGTTACCAACCATATTGGCAAGAAGCACTAGTTATATACTCTTTGCATCATTATAAACTCTTTGCATAATTGATTAATTTTTAGATGTAAGATCAAGGCTCCTGGATTCCTGCATCTTGCCGCTATCGACCACATTGGCAAGGAGCACATGCTGGCTGATATTGTTGCCATCATTGGTACTATGGATGTTGTATTCGGTGAAGTTGATAGATAAACAGGTAACAACGCGTTATTTATCGCAGCAGCTTTCCGCGGATAGTAAGATTAATTCCAGGTTTGTTGGCCTCGAGGGCCATATGTCCAACAAAACTGGTTAGGATCTTTAAAGAAAAGATTAACATACATCTTATCGTATTTAAGAGAATTTTTCTAACAAAAATCATAAATTTAATCCCTGTTTTGTTAGCCCAGGTCTTAGGGTAACATAATCACTCGTTGTATGGGTTTTAACAAGTCCACAAATTAAAGAATAGTAATATTTTCTGGAACATGGAAAGAAAATGAAGTTGCGGGTTTTGTCATATTTTCACAGTAGCTTTTGATATTATTTGTTATTTTAGGTTAGTTAAATAAATGTTATTTTTTATGTTAATAAAATGTCCTGCAGGGTTAGAGTTATTGTAAAAATACAACGAAACCAACATCTTAGTTTTCTTTCCATGGTCCTATTTTTGCTTACAAAGGCATCAGTTTTTATGAAAATTAATCTTGTTTGCCTTATTGCTTCCCATTTCCCTTATATTTTGTTTATCATTTCAAACAGCTTCGCTAATAGTAAACGTAATTGACATTGTCCAGTTTAAAATAGTTTGTTTTTCAAAATAGCTTGTCTGTTTTTTACGAAAATAAGAATGACAACTTCCATCAAAGCGAAGCTCTGAAATAGAAGGACAAACGATCACTAACATTTGTAGAGTGTCAGAACTGATTTCTTAAATAGCAGAATATGGAAGTTTAAACAAAATTTCAAGTAAATTTGATGCAAAACTGCTTGAATACGGTATACTGTTGAAGGACATGCTTACATATTTAGGACTTGCGTATGTTTAAATTGACGAAAAGAGCTAACCATTACGGACGGACGGATGGACCGACCGACCGACCGACAGACCGACCCTACTTATAAAAAGCTCTCATAAAAATATTCTCATTTAACTTTAATGTTTTTCAGGATCTGGATTTGAAAGTAGGAGAGTTAGAAAAATTATTAAGTCAAAACAACAAAGTCAATTTTATTTTTTTTCGGTTAAATTAAAAAATACAATTATTTTAATAAAAGAGTATTTAGGCATTGTTTAATTTAATGTTTTAAAGAAGTTATCCATTGGAATGATCTTTTAACCACTTATTTTTTACAAAAAAAAAGATAAAAAATGTCAACAATTTTGAATAATTTAGATTTATATATTAATTACATATATTGTTATTATTTCAAGTATAAAATAATTCAATAAACATAAAAATTACAATTCTTTTTTTAAACGTGTTTTTATAAATTAACAAGGATGACAACATTCATAAGTAGCAAAGCACAAAAGTAAAGAAATACGGCCAAAGTGATTTAAATTAGGGTTGGGCCGGATATCAGGCCAACGCTCGATATCCGGCAAATTACCGAATATCCGGCCGGATATTCGGATATCCGGCGTCAAAATCAGCCGGATATCCTGTAACCGGATAGTTTAAATATCCGGTATCCGGTCAAATAACCGGCCAAACCGGATATCCGGCCCAACCCTAATTTAAATATGAATTAATGATATGAAGTAGAAAATATAGAAATATATATACAAATATGTATTTGTCTCTTTTAACAAGAACAACAGACTAACGGACGTATTGCTTTTTAGAAATAATCAGTAAATGGCCGTATCTCAAATAGTAGCTGAGAGATTTACATTTCCCCCCACAGCGTTATAAGACAATTATAGAGTAGATTCGCTACTTAAAAAGGCAAGAGTGGTTATTTGTATTTTAAAACATGATTGAGGATAAATCACTTCATATCTGCACTGGGATTTTAATTCTTTTGGCTTAAACATTATCTCCTTGAAGACTGATCCATCCTAAAATAAAAAAAATAAGTTTTTTTTAATGCAACAAAAATCAGTTCAAAATGTGAACAAAAAGCACTTAGACTATATTAAACATGAGGGTTTTGTGTGGCTATTTTCAGGGCAAATGTATCATTAACTGCGCGCGTAGGAATCAGCTTCTTGTAACACATTTGCTGATGAATGATGAATGATACCAAAAACACTTATTTAGTAGTCTAGTGGACATTTTGCCATAAGAATTCAATGTCAATTTGATTATGAATTAAGTCAACAAACGCTTTTTGTCTGCATGTCCTAATCTCCCGCCCCCCCCCCCCCCCCACCCTAATTTCTAATTTCCTGTGGTTGCCAACAGAAAAATGGGGGGGGGGACAATGGACTGTTAATTACACCAGCCCCCAAAGATTTGCAATAACGTTTGCTTAACAACTTTGGGGACTTTAGTTAAGTTTGATTGTTTTTTTTCATTAAGTTGAGTGTTCAAACGTTTTGTGATATAGACAGACTTACTTACGTTAATGATAGAGTAAACTAAATGTTCAATTCAAAATGCAAACAGATTTTTAAGTATTTATTATATTGGATTAAATGCAGTTTTTGAGTAAATAAGATTATATATTGATACTATATTTAGAAATGATTAAATATGTTAATAAGTCAAAACTACTGATTATTCAAAGCTGGATAGTTCTGAAGTAGCAGGATGTCTGTCTGTATATCAGGACACCAAGCAACAGGATGACTGTCTGTTTAATTAATACAATGTATTAATTAACTAGCACTTTGAAGGGGTAGAATATCTGCCTATGCAAACTATCTGAAGTAGTAGGATGTCTGTGAATAGCTGTATTGGTCTTAATAAAGACTCGAACCCAAACCAGATAATGTTCTGTGTTAGGACTCTCAATATCAACTAACTTAAATATATTTTCTCTTTATTCTTTCTGAGAGCAATTAAAGAGCAATTAAGAGTAACAACTAACATATGTCTGCAAGCTTAAATATATGACATCACAACATAAATATATGACATTTACCCCCTTCTGAAACCATCCAGCTAAGCATGGTTTCACCATCCATCAGGTTGATCCAATAAACTAGGATCAATGTCTTCACTGGGTGAACCTACATCGAAATTAACCCCGGCCTCCAGTCCTTCCTCTCCTTCACCCACTGGAGGAGGAGTGTTCAGCGCCCCTCCACCAACCTCAGCCGAAACACCCACTGTTGCCGCCATGACAGCATTACTCGCTGCAGCAGTTACGGGCCCTCCTACAGCAACCATCACAGCATCATTTACCGCTGAGGCGGTATCATTCGCAACAGCCACCTCTGCAGCAACCGCTGACCCATCTGCCGGCATTGCCACCTCCATCTCAACGCCACCAGTGACCTGAACATCTCCCGAAACCATCATCACTCCGTTGTTAGCCCCAGCACCGCCAGAAGTTCCAGCCTGTTGCAACTGCCAATATGCCGCCGCCGGTAAGTCATTGTTTATTCTGCGCCGGATCTCGCTAAGCTCACTAAAAATATTGGACAGGTGCCTTTGCACTTCAGCCTCTTTTTGCGCCATCTCAGAAATAGCCTCTTGAACCTTAGTTCCCTGCCCTGCCAAAACACTTTCCACCTGTTGGCCCACCTGCTGTCCCAACTTGGCTGAACTACTTTCCCAATTATCAGTCATTGCTGTCTGTACACTTTGTACCATATAAGAAGTCTTTTGCTGTGCAGTAGTAGCCACCATTTGCTGCATCTCTGTATCTACCTTCCTTATACAGTCCATGAGATCCCTCTTATGCGAGGCCAACATATCTTTAATCCGATTATGACTGTCCGTCTGCCAAAGTTTCTGTGCAGTATTCAAACTTTTGACTGATTCTCTTACAGCTTCACGAATTTTTTCCTCAATCATAGGCTTTAGAGTCACAGCAACAGAATTACTGATTTTACCTATATCTTCATCACTGAGCGGCGCCAAGCCACGTTTGTCATTCTTGCGCTCAGCCTTATTTCTCTCAACCTCAGCACGTAAATCTGGTAACTCCCTCTTTTGTTTAGGCCCAAGAGAATCTGCCCCAGCAGGCCGCTTGACCACGCCCCTCCTGGAAGTACCTTCCCCAGCATCATTATAAGCCTTGCTGGCTCCCCTTCTGGAAGTACCTTCCCCAGCATCATCATAAGCCTTGCTGGCTCCCTTAGTCCTGACCGACCCAGCAGCCTGATTTGGCACAAACTTACCAAATCTGCGCCGTCCCTCACCAGAACCAGTATCTGCCACCTTTTCAGGCTTGTCCGTTGGAGGCTCAGTCCAACTGTCTAGCTCCGAACCACTCTGTTCACTAGGCAGACGATCCCTGGAATCAAGCTCAACTTCAAGACTCACATTGCCAACATCGTCCTCATCATCATATCCAGGCTCATACCTGGGCGATTCTACATCATACTGCCTCCTATCATCTCTTCTATACACAACATGCCGCCGATTAGATCTACCAGCATCCAACATCTCAACAGACGGTTCACGCTCCTCCCGCCGACCAGACGCCCGCTGATACCGCCTTTCGTTTCCGTCTCCATTTCCTGATAATAATCAATAATTAAATATTAACATTTTAATATTTTAACATTTTTCATATATAAGACGACATTCAAAACGAAATACTTTACATAAATTATATTTATCAGGGATGCCAAATTTTAATTACTGTTTTCCCGATAACGCGAAAATTTAACGCAGTTACACAGTCTGCCTAAACAACCAACACACAGCAATCCAATAACCACCCCAGCAGCACCCATCACAGCCATAACAAAATGCTGCCAACTATTAGTCAACCAATCAATTGAGGAATTATACAAATGTACAAACCAATCTTCTGTCACCTCTACAACAAACGCATTTGAATTAGCAGCCAATTCCGAAAGTTTAGCCTCTTCCACAGACTCCAACACCTGTCCTTTCTCTCCCTTATCCAGCAGATGCTCAAAATTCAATGGTACCTTCAACCAACTATCCTCCAGCCGTTTAGTCTGAACCAGCTGCATTCCTGCCCCCTTGTTGCCTAGATATAATCCAGGTTTAACTCTCACAAATACTGGATTTTTCCTACACTCGACAACCATCAACAAGGAAACATTTTTAACTAATCTTGTGAATGGTTCTACAGCAACAATTCTATCATCCATAAACAAAAAAAAATGACCAAGATAACACGGCAAATTTGCTCCTATAGTCACATTCAACCATCTTTTTTTACATACAGACACAAGCTCCATCTCCCCTAGATGTTGTACCAACAAATTTCCGACCTGTTTGATGTTGGAATAAAACAAATTATTCTCCCAACACCCCTGTTCTGCCTGCAAAATCCTTTCCATCTGATGATATGAAGAAGTTAACTGTAATAATAAAGCACCATCCTCCTCCTTTTTTCGCATCCAAGGAAAAAAATTCTTTTTAGCCGTTGTAATCCACAAAAATACATCAGGAACGTTGGTATGAAAGTAATGCAAGTCAGTCAGAAAGTCAGAAAACTCCACTTTTTTTCCCAGTTTCAATCCCAACGAAAACTGTGGAGAAATAGCCAACCAACTTTGGCCACCCTGATTATTAGCATCATCCGCCATATTAGAAAATGTAAACAAAGTTAAATTTACAATTTCAACAGTCCGAAAATAACTAAAATAACGTCTATCCTCCTGTGATTTATTGTGAACTATCACTCGATCAAGCCCAAGCCGCAGATCAGACTCCAGACAATGTGCACCAATGAACTGATCCTCAAGAAAACAACTGTTATCAGGTAACATTGAAATTTGTATATTTTTCAAATAACTTGTAATCTGAACTTCTTGAAAAGTATTAGGCACAAAGGTATTATTTAAATAAATACCATCCCCTCTGCACTGAGGGTCAATCCCATACGTCATCATATCATCATACAGGATGGTACCATTTATGAAATAAGTCAGTGACCGGTCATAAAACGCTACAGGCAACCGTCGTCCATCTATGTCTAACACCCTCTGTTCCTCCATCCTTTTACAATCTTCACTAGAAATTAACTCATCACTACTAACAACAGCTGGTGCCCCTAAATGTAGGTGGCTATATTTGCCACAATACCAGGTGTGAACCGTTTTGTCGACGTGACATTGTACCGTGGGCAAAAATCTCACTCCCACTTTTTTTAACAGATGACCGCTGATTGTTCCATTAAACTCATGCTGACCAAATACTGTACATTCTGAAGCCCTCAACTCAGGACCGTCGCCAACACACTCCTTTACTAGCACAGGTATCACATCAGCCCCACAGGGTATCAAACACAATCCCCAAATTAAAAAATATTTACCTGATTTGAATTTATTATTATGACCAGACATTATTAGCTGATAACTGTTCACCAATTCACCCGCAAATATCAACTGATTTAGCCTTTCATTGCAGGACAACTTTCTACCTACTAGCTTTGTCAGCACATATTTGTTATTAAAATAATCAAATAACAATTCATGAACTCTTATTATAATATATTTTTTAAATATTTATATGTATTTATATAATATTTTTTTTCAAAAATAATTATTATCAGCTCTTCTTTCCCTACTTTCTCCGTCCTCGAGTTCCTATCTGAACATGTACCACAGGACCCCCTACCTGAGATCTTAACCTCCTCCCAGTGTCCCATAAATATTTCGCCACCCGTGATCCACTTTTCTTAATTGTAACTAATCTTTCAGGTGAAGATTGCGGCGGCGCCGTAGTCAAAAACGACTGTTCCGATGGAAGCTCAACCTCGTCAAAATTACCCTCAACTACAGGAGCAGGCACCACAGATTCATCTGTCACTCCCACCTCTACTCCTTCACCTACAGGTATAATTTCTCTATTTCCATCCCCTGAAACTCTGTCATTATCAACCTCAACCTCACTCTCCTTCTCCTGAATCTCGTCACTCTGTCTTTCCTCTGCCAACTCAAAACCATCATTTTCAGATGACAGATACACAACATCTTCACTCTCTCTCTCCTCTACAGTTTCTCTCTCTACAGGCATATTGTCAACCTCCAAAAATATCTCATCGGACGGACAAATTTCAGGTAAAGGAAAAACGTTAAAATTAACCTCCTCCCCTAAAACTTCCGTTCGAGCATGAATTTTTCGAATTTTATCCCTAGCCACAACCTGATTTTTCTTGATGGGATTATTCCCAAAAGGTGCCAACTCATACAATGCATCCGAAAATTTCTTAACTACAATAAAAGGCCCTCCATAGAAAGACTGTAATTTCTTGGACACGTCAGTTTTTACAATATTAAAGAAAGCATAACAAACATCTGTCACTCTTAATGCTTCCCTCTGTACTCTGTGTTTATTTTGAACCTCTAAATATAACTTGGATTTTGTAGAAATTCTCTTAATTACATCCTCCATATTTTTCAGAAATTCCAAATACGACCGCGAGGATGAAGATTCAACAGACGGGACTGGTGATAGAAAATCGAGGGGAATACGTGGCTGCCGACCAAAAACTAGAAAAAATGGAGAATATCCAGTTCTAGTACTCTTGGAGCAGTTAATCACCAACGTAGCCAAAGGTAATTTTTTAGCCCAGTCCTTTGTTCCATGATTTTCATCTACTTTCAAAGCAGCATACAAACTTTGATTTTGCCTCTCTACAGGATTCGAATTTGGATTCCTGGGGGGAATTAGGACAGTATCCACCCCCAATCCTTTCATCACGCCTTTAAACACACTGCTTGTAAAATTTGTACCTCTATCCGATCTCAAAGCTCTAAATAAACCATAGGTAGGTACAAAATTTTCCAATATAGCCTTTACAGTTGTTTCAGTTTTAGCATCAACCAACGGACATGTAAAAACATATCTAGAAAATAGACAAACCATGATTAAGACAAATTTAACAGTCTGTCCCTGATGATAACATGGAGTCCAAGGTCCAACTAGATCCACTGACATATTAGCAAAAACTTCACTACTTTGAACAGAATGAGTTATAGGTGAAACATGTTTAGGATTACTTCCAGCCTTTTTCAAACATGTAATACAACTTCGTATTCTCGATTCCACAAACTTGTTCACGCCAGGCATAAAAAATCTCTCATTTATCTTACGTATTGTCTCCTGCACACCTCTATGTCCAGAACCATATCCACCATGAGCTGAATCAAATATATCATTGTATAAAGAAAGAGGCACTACAGGCCTCTCGACAAAACCCCCTTCAGCCAAAGGCTGTCTGAAAATTACAACCCCCTCTAGCACATACATATGGCCAATAAGATTGTACAATAGTTCTTTTCTGCCCGATAGCTCCGCCCTCTCATAAGACGACAACTGTCTCCTTTCCAATATCCATAATCTTATTTCATTTAGGATCTCGTCCTGCTGAAGACTACTTTGCCAGACAAACTCAACATCCGCCTCATCCTCTGCAGAATGTACCTGCATAATAGAATAGATTTGATCCAGAAATGGTGAATCATCCAGGTAAGGATCCAAAATTTTATTATCTGTCTCTCTACACTCCTGACAATCCTTCAGTCGATGTCCCTTACAATCTAACTCAGTTCTCGACAAATAATCTACATTCACATGCTTAGTCCCCTGTCGATGGATAACTGTAAAGTCAAAACTTTGCAAGAAAGTTATCCATCGATAGGTGACACCGTTTATTGATCCTTTAGCCCAACGTTTATAATGCACTAGTGAAATACTGTCTGTCCGAACCAAAAATTCACGAAACCTACAAAAGTGTAAAAAATTCTTTAATGCATATACTAATGCACCTAATTCTCCTTTATAGGAAGGATAATTTTGTTCTGCAGCATTACACTTTTTACTACAGACACCAAACACTCTCTCTACACCATCCTGTTCTTGCGAAATAATCCCTGCAAAATACTGAGAACTATAATCTACATCCACGATAAAAAGATTAGGATTATCCCATTGAGGATAGCCTTTACACATCTCAGTCTTGAACATTTCCATAAATTCAGTCCATACTCTGTTCAATTCTTCTGTCCACTTTATTATAGTGTCATTCCTGTGACTATCCAACATGCACGACCTCTTGGCGTAATCAGCAAAATATCCTCTGTAATAATTAGTAAATCCCAAAAATTTCTGCAACTCCTTCCCTGTTCTAGGCTTGCCCCAATCCTTAATCCGTTCCAAATATGCAGGATTCATTTTCAATCCATCGGCACTAATAATATGCCCCAAATAATGGCATTCTCTAGTCAATAAATCACACTTATCTAAATTCAATTTCAGGTTGACCTGCCTAAGAACTTGAAACAGTGCCTGCAGATGCTCTACATGTTCCTCTGGACTTGATGAAAACACGATCAGATCGTCCAAGTAGCTGATACAGAATCCATACATACCTGGCAGGATAGACAGCACCTTATCCATCAGAGCACAGAACAGGCTGGGTGCATTACACAACCCAAATGGCAACCTGTTAAACAAATACATCCTGTTTGCTGCACTAAAAGCTGTCAACGGTTTAGAGTCTTCATCCATAGTCATCGAATGGTAGGCAGCTGTCAAATCAAGAGTACTGAACACCTTGCCAGAACCCAGCTTCGTCAAATTATCCGAGATCAGTGGCAGCGGCCACGCCACCCGCTTAGTCACGTTGTTCAGGTTGCGGAAATCGATGACAAACCTCAACTTAGCCTCTGCTCCAGGTGCAGCCTTCTTTTTCACAGCAAAAATAGGACTAGACCAATCCGAGAAACCCTCCTCAATAATGCCAGCATCCAGCCATTTGGTTAACTGTTCCTTCAATTTAGCATCGTACTCTGGATTCAAAGGAATATTTCTGGCCTTCACAGGTTTAGCTCCAGGTAACAATTCTATATTATATGTCATTAATCTACAATCACCAATATCTGAATCATTCATTGAAAAGATATCAAAATTTTCCAAACAAATTTTAATAATCCTGGGTTTCAATTCTGGATTTTCCTTAATCATCTGGTTTTCATCTAACCTCAATTTTTGAATAATAAACTGTACCCGTTCATGCATTTTTTGCCCCGACAACTTTTCTGGCTTATCCAATTCATTAATTGTTTTATTACAGGTAACATCTTGATTATCCATGATGAAACAATGCCCCATCTTCACATTTCTCAGCAAGGTAATAGGTTTTATTGACGCATTAACCACATTAACCACGCAGGACCCATCTTTCCGTGGCTGATACACCCCCTCAATAATCATAATCCCATTGCCACTTGTCATCTTAGAAGAATTAGGGGACACGTACCAAAGCCCATCATTCTTTAATCCAGTCACATGCACCACAGCGGTAGATCCTCCAGGATAAAAAATAGTTTTATCCAGCAACTTCACATTATACTTCGTTGAATATAACTCTCCAAACCCACCCCCCTCCTTTATCCCTGGCAAGGTAGGTTTAGATGGAATTTCAGAATTCATTCGTCCGGACAAAATAGGAATTTTCTGTATCTCCGCCACCACCTGTTTCTGTAAACAGGAATTAATAGGAACAGATTCCCCACAAAATTCAAACTTATCTTCATCCAAACAAATATTAATTTTATTCTTTTTCAGGAAATCAGATCCAAGATTTACCAACCTACTCGTCACCTCAGGTACATAAAATATCTCCGTAAACACAGCTTGAGTTCCAGCAAATCTAAATTTCAACTCAACATATCCAATAATATTAACTTTCTTTAAATCTACTGAATATGCTGATAATTTAGCAGGACAAAACTCAATCCCATGTTTATCAAGAATTTCTCTAGATATCAAAGAATTAAAATTATTTCCTGTATCAATAATTCCTAACTCCTTCACTGGAATATCAGCCCCAGGCACAAGAAATTCTAAATCCGCACAAATAGGCATTTTCGTTATCTTCAAAAACTTCACAATCTCTTGAAAACACTAGTCATTATAATTAATTAATATATCCATATATTTTAGATATACATCATTCCACTACACAGCAGTCAGCCCCCCATCTGTCACCAGCCGCCAACATACTGTTCAATTTATGAAATCCTGTACATCTCCCAGACTACCAGCATCACACAGCTACACTCCAAGCCTTTTCTTATACAAGTAAGTTCCTCTCGAAGTATTCAACCTTGCATAGGTACCTATCAAAATATAATATATAGTAGATATATATATATATATAAATATATAATTTAAAGTATTTTTACAAATATTTTAGATGATTTTTTGAACATAATATTTAAAAAAATATCCATATACAGCAGCACCAGAAGTTCCGTCGACGGAACTTCTGGTGCTGCTGTATATGGATATTTTTTTAAATATTATGTTCAAAAAATCATCTAAAATATTTGTAAAAATACTTTAAATTTAAATTTGTTTTAAACTTTAGTTTTACATTGACATCTGAAGAGTGCAAACATGCACGAAACAATTTGTAATGTCTGAATAAATATGTAAAATTCATATTTTGTTTGTGAGTTAACCTCTTATATTATTCTCTACATTATGTATTGAGAACTCTCTGGTAACAATTTTGATACCTTCACTTGCAAGATGAAACTAGTCTCCTATTATTAAAATAGTTGAGACCTCTGATCAAAATTGAATCAACGCTCTGAAACAAAAATGATTTCCTTCAACCACTATCCTGAAGAAGAATCTGCCCCCCCCCCCCCATGACCAACTTCACGCAGCACCTGGGAAGACTGGTCCTCTCATGGCTTACAAGATCAAGAAGAAGAATTTCAAGAAAGAAACATTTCTTACTCTGCCTCGACGGAACTTCTGGTGCTGCTGTATATGGATATTTTTTTAAATATTATGTTCAAAAAATCATCTAAAATATTTGTAAAAATACTTTAAATTTAAATTTGTTTTAAACTTTAGTTTTACATTGACATCTGAAGAGTGCAAACATGCACGAAACAATTTGTAATGTCTGAATAAATATGTAAAATTCATATTTTGTTTGTGAGTTAACCTCTTATATATAAATATATATATATAATGTTTTCATTAACACGATCACACCTTGACTGAAGAATAAACAAGACAGTAATACTTTATAAAGTTGAGAGCAATAATGTGAATACAAAACAGCAAAATTAACTATTTACAGTACTATAGCCTATATAATGAATATGAATAAAAGAACGATCTATAAATTTCATCCTAAAATGAGATTTATACATCGAATCAATCATATCCATTACATAGGATATTGCTGAAAATTGTTTCTGGCTATGTCAGCAATCATAGCCTCATATTGTTTCTCATCTCTGCTCTTTTCAGAATCCACAACAGGCCCCACCTGATTGCCCCACCTATCCACAACAGGCCCCACCTGATTGACTGTCTTCTTCAGAAACTGCTCAGGTATTACCCTATTATTAGGCACTCCAGGACCCTCTTTCTTTTCGCTACCGGCTGAGAAAAACTTAGCTTTGGTCTTTCCTATGCGAGAATCAGGAGCTGGCGGCTTGCCGTCTCTCTTCTGCCAGCAACTAGCCACTACATGACCTTTTTTCCCACAATACCAACAAATCATAGTTTTAGCCTTCGAATTCAGAGCCCCAATCACGTTCTCAACCTGATCCCAAGGAATATCATCATCCCCTTCAATCCACGCATTATTATCGCCAATCTCAGTCCTGCCCTCCATATCAGATACATGCACTTCACTGATTACAGGCCTAGCTTTTACCTCCCTAGAATCCTCTAGCCTCAACCTTTCCATAGCCTGAGAATAACAGGACGTTACATTTTCAGGTGAAACGTGTCCAGAACGAGCCCAGCTTATATAATGCTGACCTCTGCGAATCAAATAAGTCAAGAAAGCACTGTAATCTTCCAGGTAATGCATAGATTCAATGAAATTAGCCATATCTCTAGCTAAATCAGAAAACAGCAAATTCTTAGCCACATTATTGTAGAAATCACGCCAAGATTGTCTAGAAATTTGACCAGGATGCATAAGCCTAAACAGACGCAATTTAGCATTGAAAAACACATCCACATTCTGACCACTCTTTTGTTTCAGGGCGTAAAAGAATTCTGTAGCCGACTCTGTATCAGCAAAGGGTATCACCAACCTTCTTATCAACAGGTAATAACCTAAAGCACTTAGGGAAGCATTAGCCTCCGGCGTAATAAGCCTCCCCATCTTCTTCCCTTTGCACTCGAAAATCCTATTGTACAGGACGTCCTTGAAAAGCATAGGATCCTCCAACTTTGCGAACCGAGCAACCCTCCATAAGGATAAGAAATAATCCTCAAAATCAATGTTTCCATCCCAAAATGGAGCATCCCGCACAAAATCACTATCCCACTTGACTCCTCTTACAAGACAAAACTCCTTAAACTGCTCCTCTACACTCTGTTGGCTTACACTTCCACCGGCCACCTTTTTATAGGCCTTAAGCACTTCAGCCCTTTCCTCAATTAATGGAAATATATCCAACAATTGATTCTCATATTCGGTCAGACAACTCTCACGAACATTCATCCAATTTCCATTCCCAACAGGACCCAAAAACTCAATCTGCGAAAACTTCAAATGTCCAGGAGCACTTTTCACCCTTTTAGCCTCAAAATTTGTAGAATCCAATTTAGCCTCCACACTCAAACGATTAATGAAAGATGTATTAAACGAATCATCTCCCGTCGCTTTGACTGCAGATACACTAGCCCCCATACTTGTCTCATACAAAAAACCGCTAATATCTCCATCCACTGGCAATTGCGCCACCTTTGTCTTAATAGTAGCCAAATCAACATCATAACCTAACTTCTTATGCTCATCAGAGTTCTTAAACTCTTTCACCTTATTCTCCAGCCGTTTATTCGCCGCCGTTAACTTATCCACCTGACCTTTGACAGTCGTATGCTCCTGCAACATTGCCCTAACATATTTTTTTATGCTTTCAGGCACAACGTCATTCTCCACCTCGCCCAACGCCAACTCCACATTAGCATTGGCACCTGCACCAGCATCCTCAGCCGCAGCATCCTCCTCCTCCCAATTCTCGGGAGTTCCATCATCATCCTGACTGTCATTCTCCCGAGGACGTTTAGGCGGCCGTCCACGCTTGCCTTCAGTTTTACCCCGCTCTCCTTTTTCACCATCAGCCATATCCGAGCACTAGAACTAGATCCGCCGTGAAATTTAGATCAGAAGAGTTAAAGAATGAAATTCCACAGAAACCTGAAATATAAATCAAGTTAAAAATATAAAAGAATAAAACAAAACTGTGAAAAATCCGAGATAAAAAAAAATATCTCAAAAAGTGATTGACTCCAAATTAAACACCACTTCCCCCACCCTTAACTCAGCAGTAGGTCTAAATAACACGTAGCACAATCCGACTGCGCCAAATGTGATATAGACAGACTTACTTACGTTAATGATAGAGTAAACTAAATGTTCAATTCAAAATGCAAACAGATTTTTAAGTATTTATTATATTGGATTAAATGCAGTTTTTGAGTAAATAAGATTATATATTGATACTATATTTAGAAATGATTAAATATGTTAATAAGTCAAAACTACTGATTATTCAAAGCTGGATAGTTCTGAAGTAGCAGGATGTCTGTCTGTATATCAGGACACCAAGCAACAGGATGACTGTCTGTTTAATTAATACAATGTATTAATTAACTAGCACTTTGAAGGGGTAGAATATCTGCCTATGCAAACTATCTGAAGTAGTAGGATGTCTGTGAATAGCTGTATTGGTCTTAATAAAGACTCGAACCCAAACCAGATAATGTTCTGTGTTAGGACTCTCAATATCAACTAACTTAAATATATTTTCTCTTTATTCTTTCTGAGAGCAATTAAAGAGCAATTAAGAGTAACAACTAACATATGTCTGCAAGCTTAAATATATGACATCACAACATAAATATATGACAGTTTCAACCACTAATTTTTATCTACAGCAGGGCTAATTTTGTGTGTCTTCGTAGGGGATGTATATCAATTTATCAGCCACTGTCTTATCCCTTTAGATCCCTGCAAAATCTTACCTTTGTTTCTATTGGACGAGACATAATTCTCAACTTTTCCTAGAAATAAAAATGGATAATGGAAAGAAAACGAAGTAGCGGGTTTCGTTGTATTTTTACAGTAGCTTTTGATAGGTTAGGTTAGGTAAGGTAAAATGTTAATGATTGCCTCGCAGGGGCTATAAATATGAGAAAAGCTACTGTGAAAATACGACGAAACCGGCTACTTCGTTTTTCTTTTCACGATCCAAAAAGTTAACTTTAAAAGTGTGTATGATTATTTAAAAAGATTAATATAAAAATAATTGAGTTATGTTCGTCTGTACGTTCGTTCTTAATGGATAGATTTAATCACAAAATTAGGCATGTTAGAACCATCTTTTCGATTTAAAAACTTTGCATGATTTGTTTATGAAGGGATCGAGTTTGAAAGCTGTGAAAGAAAATGACAAAGAGGGTCATTTTTTCACGTATTTTCCGTTAAGTAATATGTTAGCGTTTAGTCAAATGCGCTCATTAAGTCAAACTTTTGTTAATTTTGAACATTTCATACATAAACATTGATGTGCTTTGGAAGTTTGAAGTTTTTTTTAGCTAGTAGCAAAATATTGAGATAGGACGTGGAAGCTAGGTACACTTACGGAAACTAAAATTCAGTGCATCTAAACATTTGGTCAAAACTACAGAAAATATGAAAATTGAAATGTTTTTTTCTTCTAAATATAAATTTTTTAAAAGTATAAAAGCAATAAACTTTAATATCATCAAAAATAAGTTTCCTTTTTGAATATTATATTGATTTATTGGTTTTATTCACCCATTTTAATTTAAATTTACTAAATAATTTTCAATAATTATTGTAATAAAGGGGGAGGTAGGTTGTACTAACATTCTGTAAAGGTGTGAGTTTTAAATTATAAAACAGTAGTAGAACGATAATATTCACTAATAATTTGTATTCCTTATTGAATAGAACAATAGACAAAAAATTTATATATTTATATTTAGTGAATATTATCGTTCTATTACTGTTTTTAAGCCTTTAAACTCACACCTTTACGGAATTTTAGCACAACCTACCTCTCCATTTATTGCACTATATATTTAATCAGACACAACAATCTGTCCATCTCAATAGAAAATTTCGATAAGAAAAAGATTTCTGTAATATAATTCACTCCAATAAGTAAAAACTTTCTAAGATAATCAAAGCTTTAACTTCAGATATTATATTATTTATTGCTAACTTAATTTGTTTACTTTCTGACCAATAATTTGGTCAGATTTTTCCTATACTGTGTTATTATTGGTCCAACTAATGTATCAAGTGTCTAGACTTTCTATATTTATTCTTTCAATAATTTTATTTTCAAATATTATGGATTTATTGGAATTTTTTTTATATTAACTAAGTTAAGTTTAGTTGATTAACAACTTTCAACACCTTTGTAAGAAATAAACTTTGATATTATAATTCCTAGAAAATAGGTTTATAAGTTTTACATTGGAAAAAAAAAGATAATTTAAAATGGAGAAGCGTGTCTTCTTCCGTTCACTTTTCCAACTCACAACTTTTGGAATATTTTTATTTCAAATGCAGATCTCTGTTAGGAAATTCCTTGATCGTCCCATCATCCAGGAGAAAAGCACAGTTACCCTTGCAGGTATTGATATTGTATGTGTGTTTTTCATAGTTTAGTTTTTACTTCTTAAGTAAATCTGTTTTAAACTGTTAATACACAATAAAATTAGCAAAAAGTAGTCAATGAATAAAGAAAAACATACTTTTAATTCCCCTAAAAAATTATGTGGGTTATTATTGTTATTTTGTACTCAAAATTAAAAAATGTTTCAAAAACAGTTAAGTTAATGATAAAGAGCAACTCAGTAATTGTATGTTAGTATTAGTAAATAAATATGTAATGAAATTATTTAAAGCCTAGAAAAATGTTAAACCTATCTATCTTATACAAGTGATCTTTAATTTATAATTGAGTTTCCCCAAATCCTTGTACCAAAATTTTGGTGATTGTAATTAATTAGTAAAGTTCCTTAAAACCTTATTCCAATGACATCTTATGAGCTTTTTAGTGGCTAAAGAAAAACAACAGTCTGCAAACGTTTAGGTCCTCGGGAAAAGGGGGCCAGGCAGTTAACTGTATATACATCTATACTATAAATCTATTATCTAGATGTCAACCAGCCTGTCTTTTATGTGTGCCAGGACGACAAGTATGATTATGCACTGTCAGAGAAGGTGTATGGCTACAAGTATATATACACTTTGCTGGCTGGGAAGGTAGAACATGACAGTCAAACAACTTGGAAGGGTCAACACAAAAATGTTTCTTTTGCAGATCTGGAAAAGATTCTCTATGAAAATAATTTTGAGAATTTTTCAACAAAGTACAGCCATGCTAAAAGTGTATTTTCTCCGGTAAGAGGCCACTGCCAAGAGCTCTCCTGGCATGGCGAGGAGAGTGTCAGTGAATTTGTGTATGCCACTGAAAAGTCTTACTTGATCATGGTTGATCCACTGAAAGTTGATGTTCTGTCCCTGATTGAAATGGAGAATGCTAGAATTGACTTTGGCCCTGTATCTGATACATTATTTCTCTACTTAGCTTATGAGTTGGTGTTCAGTTTACAGGAATGGATATATTATAAGTGGATATTGTGAGAGATTCTAGCATACCCTGATAAAATGTTTCTCCCACCTGTCTAATACAAAAATAACCCCCCCCCCCCCTTATGACTACCTAATTCTAAACCATGGAGGAACATATTGATGCAAATATTCCCATGTCACAATAACCACATATCATATATCTGTTAATACAGGACAACAGCATTAAAGATGGCATCACCTGCCAGGACTATGAGCGGATCAATTCCAGTTATGGAAAGTGTCTGGACCAGGCCATGAGACAAGAATTTCTAGAATATCTGGGCTGCCTCCCTCCCTGGATGCCTGACAACCTGGGTGAAGTTTGTGAGCTGGACAAAGCGGTCATCATCAAAGACAAGGAGAAGTACGCCAGGCTGACTGACAACTTGCTCGAGTTTACTTCTAGTAGAGAAATGGATTGCTGGGACAAGTGCCTCAAGCCTTGCACATCAATGAGTGTTGTCATAAAGAAAACAGATTACAACTCCAACCTGCTGGGAAGAAGCTGGCTCAACCTAAAGGCTGCCGCAGAGGTGACTGTTTACACTGAGGTGTATGGGTATGATGCCCTTAGTCTGATAGTTGATCTGGGCAGTGCTATGGGACTCTGGTTGGGTCTGAGTGCACTCAGTGTTCTGGATTATGGTCTTGTAGCTTTTGACTACATTTATGCGAAATACATGAAATAAGCTGTTAGCAAGGAATTACTTGGAGGAGGGGGGAGGGGGTTAACGTAAATGGGTAATTATCCCCCAAAATTTTTGGAAATATATTAAATTCACTCGTCTTTAAAGTTTATTCATAGTCTATTAGTCTTAGAATTTTTTGGATTTTATAATTTAGATAAATCTTTTACATGATACATTAACATTTCAGCTAATTTATATCTACCTAATATTTGAGCACCTTTATAATTTCATGCAACTTTTTTTTATGTTTAGTATGTAATTTTGTAAAGTAAATTTTAAATGATTTTTCAATAAAGTTTCAATTTTTATATTGTTGTAAATTTTTAATTTTTGGATATATCTTATGTGGCCATTTAAAAAAAAATATTTTAGCTCTTATTTAGAAAATTAAGAATATTGTTTTTTTAGTACTTTAGGTCGGGTTACGCTAGGTTATATTGTGTACGATAGGGTTGAACATTTGTAAAAAAAAACTACCACTCCTTATTTAAATTTGAAACTAATAGAGGGGGGGAAGGGGGAGGAAAGAAGGTTCAGGGCTCAACAATCCCTTTGTTGTAAAGCGCAAAATAAATTAAGATTTGAAGGCTTAAACAGTGACGTCCATCGGGGGGGGGGGGGGTGTAGTTGGGTGATTATCCCCTCCTCCATAGAAAAAACTTGGACGTCATTGGGAATAAAATTACCTAAATAGTTGACAGTGGTGTTGGAAATCTTTCCTCCTTTGTTTATCATTCCTTTAATCGCCTAAAAAGAATAATCAAATCACATGGATTTAAAGGGATAAGACGATGGCCAATAAGTTCATATGAATCCCCAATTACCCATTTTTTTAGATTAGAAATGATAGTTGAAAGTTTTGGATACTTAATAAACCAACCAATCAAAAATAGAGCTCTATATGAGTCATCAAGTTGTTAAACCAACGGATAAGAAAACGTTATTATACACTTTGGGAACTAGTGTAATAAACTGCCCATTGGCACCTTCCTTCCTGTATAGTTATACCTGGAATAAATTCTTGCTGGATATAGATCCTAGCAGGCTCCTAGTTCCACATTCTGTCTATCTATCTATCTATCTATGTACCTGGAAAGTATTCTGGCTTGATAAAGCTCCTAGCAGGCTTCTAGTACCACATTCATTCTAAACAATTATTATTGTCATTTCTTAAATTGTGGTCTTAGATATAAATTTTCAGTAGCGCAGCTATTCCATAATTTTTTTGGACCTTCGGCTAAGAAAGATTTCATTAAAACTTTTTTCTTTGGGGGAGAGGGTAAATATTTTATGTAGAGAAAAATTTTCCACTGGGGCTAGGTCTTTAGCTGTAGTACTCTGAAGAGGTAAGTAGATTCAAAAATCAATATTGTTTTCTCGTTGTCATTGCTTGAGCATGAATAGGGTCATTTTTTTGTTAGCCTAAAACTGTAGGGTTTATTTTGAAAAAATTTAAGCGAGTGTTTTTTTAACACCCTTTAATGTAATACTTACATCAATATCTTTAATAAGAAAAGGATACACAGATCTTCTTAAAATAGCTGGTTCTTTGGGACACAACCCAATCTTTCCAGATTTTGTATAATTTTTGAGGAACACGATTCCAGTGACGTCATATTTTTCTTTCCCGAAAAAGGGAAGGGGGGAAGAAAAAAAGATATGGGAGAAAAGGGGGTTTTCCCCATCTTTTTTGAAGAGATTTTCTCCCCTCCCTTCCCTTTTTCGGGAAAGAAAAATATGACGTCACTGGAATCGTGTTCCTCAAAAATTATACAAAATCGGGAAAGATTGGGTTGTGTCGTTCTTTGGAATATATCTATCTATCTATCTATCTATCTATCTATCTATCTGTCTGTCTGTCTGCATGTCTGCCTATCTGTTTGTTTGTTTGTCTATCTGTCTGTCTGTCTATCTATCTATTTCTATAATACTTGCATCAATATCTTTAATAAGAACAGTATACACAGATCTTCTTAATGTAGCTGGTTCTTTGAAATATATCTATCTATCTATAATACTTACATCAATATCTTTAATAAGAACAGAGCTGGAGTGGCGCGGTACTGGATCGCCCCGATTTAGCGAACCACTAAACGATTTAAAGATCCAGCTCAGGATACACAGATCTTCTTAATGTAGCTGGTTCTTTGAAATCTACTATCTATCTATCTGTCATTGTCTGCATGTCTGCCTATCTGTTTGTCTATCTGGCTGTCTATCTATCTATCTATCTATAATACTTATATCAATATCTTTAATAAGCACAGGATAAACAGATCTTCTTAATGTAGCTGGTTCTTTGAAATATATCTATCTATCTATGTTTCTATCTATCTATAATACTTACATCAATATCTTTAATAAGAACAGAGCTGGATCTTTAAATCGTTTAGTGGTGCGCTAAATCAGGGTGATTCAGATTGGCGCACCTAGATATTATTAGATTTCAATCTTTAAGTCAAAATGGAATGGGCGAACCAGCGCGCCGATTTAGCGCACCACTAAACGATTTAAAGATCCAGCTCAAGATACACAGATCTTCTTAATGTAGCTGGTTCTTTGGAATCTACTATCTGTCTGTCTGCATGTCTGCCTATCTGTTTGTTTGTTTGTCTATCTGTCTGTCTGTCTATCTATCTATATCTATAATACTTACATCAATATCTTTAATAAGAAAAGGATACACAGATCTTCTTAATGTAGATGGTTCTTTGGAAGTCTGAAAAATTCAGGGATTATTAAACTGTTTCCTTTATGCAGATTTGAATTATTGGTTGAAAAGCTTGGACACTACTATTTCATAAAAGTACCCAACGGTTTTGAGTCAACGAATTTGATCTTATGCTACAGACACACAGAAAGATATCCTGTTACTTTTATATAAGTATTATAGATATAAAATAGAACCTCTGTATCTGAGCTAAGAAAAGCTAATGCATTGTTCATCAACATTATCTAAAAAGTATGCTTCAGACGGACAGACAGACTGACGGACAGACAGACTGACGGACAGACAGTCAGACGCATAGACATCCTGTTACTTTATTTTAAGGATTAATATTTAAAATATAACCTCTGTATCCGAACCAAGAAAAGCTAATGCATTGTTCATCAACATTCCCTAAAAAAGTATAAAAAATAATGTTGAATTCGAATATTTATTTCAGAATGGTCATAGATAAAGTGAAACTTTTAAACACATGAAGGGAATCTAGGATTATCTAGAGACTAAAATTCTCAAAATCCACCGTTAAATCTTTAACTTTCCAGTATTTCGATGGCTCAACTTTTAACTTTATTCAAGATCATTTAAAATGTATTTTTTTGAAAAAATCTTACATAAAAACATTTAAAAAATAATATTCACGTTGACTTTATAATAGCGTTTAACATAAATAACAATTTAATATGTAATAGTAATTAAAACTGTTGTATTTTTTCTGCACCGGTTTTAGTCCACTAGATATGGATCAGTTTCGGAGCCATAATTCAACTAAACTCCTTAGTATAATACGTGCAAAAATTAAATGTTCATACTGACTTTCAAGTAGTTGCTACGCTTTTAAATTGTTGAAATGCAAGAATAAAATCGATAGGAAAATTCTAATATCCTCGTATATCAGACAATTTTCCAGGAATATTAAAATAAAAATCCTAAAATGAATACCAATATTATATTTTTCTATTTAAATATCCACGGAAACCTGTCTATAATACGATGCTATGCATGATTTTTCAGTATGACAGAGAACTGGTTCTAATTCAGCGGATATTAATCGGTTTCACAAACCACTTACCTTGGCAAACACTTGACTCCCAAAGTTTGAACCCATAGACAAAGTTAAGCTCACATAATTATCCTAAAAATAAGGATGACTAGTATGATTAGGTATAAACCCGCAGGGTTAGAGGCCCCTGCAGAGGTAAGGCAAAGTTAGAACCAATAGACAATGTTAAGCTTACATAATCATCCTTAAAAGAAACAAGTATGACATCCATAAGTAGCGAAGCATAAAAAGATACGGAATGGTTATACGGACGTTGTTAGATACAGCACAGATATTCAGTTCTCTTAAAATAAAGAGAGAGAAAATCACGAAACCTTAAAAAATAATGTTTATGCATTTTTAAACATGTCCGACAGACGGACGGACAAAAACATGTATGTACAGATTAGATGCGCATATGTCATGGGAATCTTGACTAAAAGTTTTAGCTGTATATCTTTAATAGCAACCTAGAAAATCATATTTCTTCCATAGTGTTAGTCCAAAGACACAAGAGTCTTAATATTTAAAAGCCTTAAACACACGGACAAACGAACATCTAGAATCCAAGATTAAAGCTTTGCTTCAACAAAAAACTATTTTACCTCTTTGTCCATAACTAGGATATTTGTTCCAGTTTCTGCTAGACCTTCTAAATAAAGTGCAATTATTAGAATAGTGTTATTTAATAAATTAATAAATAAGTATAGGGTCCACCCATTCCTTCCCCCCTTTCCAAGAAATGCCCTTAGGCCTCTTGTCGTTGAAAAAAATAATTAAACTCCTAACTCATCAAATTAACCTACTAAGTTGTCTTATAGAATATAGATATGCACTTTTAGCAATTATTAATTTAAATCAAAATTTACCTTTTTTAGGCTCTTGAGTTGTTGATAACAATCTAAAAAACAATAAATATATAGATAGTAAAAGAATATAAAAACAAGTATATCAACATCTATAACTAGCGAAGCAAAGTTATAAACTCATCCCATCCCATCGATTGGTAGACAGACAGAGGACCTAAGTTAGGAACCCGAGAAAAGAAGCCAAAAAGACGTAAAACCCTTTTTATTTAGATTTTTATGTTTGTCGGGGTTGCTACTGTGAAATTGATTTTAATCTCGGGTTAAATTTGTTGAAACATATTTTACCCTTCACATTAAACGTCCTTGAGAAAACATAAAATTGAAAATAAACTATTTACATTTATAAAATATGTTTCATTTTATTATTAGGTAAAAGAAGTCCTGAAACTTGTTAAAAAAAAAATACCTTTCAAATGAAGCTGAAGAAAGTTTTATGGGTTCTTCATTCCCTAAAAATAAAATTTTAATGATATAATTAAATTTGAATAGCCTTCAAATCAGGGAGAGAGGTGCAGTGACACTGGTCTGTTTATTACACTAGAACTTATAGTTTAATGCCCATGTAGTTTATTCGTTGGCTTAAATACTTTGGGTACTTTTATTAAAATTTGATTTGTGGATATCATACTAATAATGTTCAAACTTTTCAACCAAAAAATCTTAATCTCCATGATTGTTTGTCAAGGATCTAAGTTATAAGTCAATGATAGATAAATTGATGTACACTCCCAAAGATGATACACAATTAGTAGTTGAAACGTTTCGACACTGAATATAATGAACTTAAAATTTTAAAATAGCCCCCATCGTAAGCCAACAAATAAGAAAACGTATTATACTACTTTGGAAACTAGTGTAATAAACAGCCAAATGTCCCCTTTCTCCTTGATTTTTTGTAATTCGCTACTTATGGATTTTGTGATCCTTGTTTATCTTTGTTAATAAAGTTTTAATGAGACAATTAAAATCTTCTTTTCCTTATAATAATACATATTAATTTCTTTGTGAGCAAGCAACTATTTCTTATATTTGTTTGTTCTTTATCATAGCTTTATTAACAAAAGAGAAAGTAGGGACATTGGGCTGTTTATGACACTATTCCCTAAAGTTTTATAATAAAGTTTTCTTATTCGTTGGCTTAATATCAACTATGGGGACATTAAAGAATTTTGATTAAACTTTTTAAAACTAAAGTAAAATTGGAATGCTCTTTTTCAAGTGCCCCTAGAGGCCTCTGAGGGGTGTTGCCACTAGTTGTAGATTTACCTGTTTGAATATCTTGAGGGGTTTCAAATTTTCTGGATCTTTCCATCACCCTGAAATAAATAGATATTGTGTAATTTTCAGGAGAGATTAGACATTGGGCTGTTTATTACAATAGTCCCCAAAGTTTTATAATAACGTTTTCCTTTATGTTCGCTTAACAACCTTGGGGACTTTTATGGAATTTTGATTGGTTGGTTTATTAAGTTCATTGTCCAAACGTTTCAACCATTAATTGTAATCTACAATAGGGGTAATTTTGTGCATTATCATTGTATTGTATATAAATTTATCGGCCATAGTCTTATCACTTTAAATCCCTGGTAATTTTACTTTGGTCTTCTGTTAGGGTATGGTTTTAAAATTAAGGGAGGGCTGTTTATTACACTGGCACCCAAAGTATTATTACAGGAGCTACGTAAAGTGTCATGTGTGACGTCATAAAAATACGTCGAAAATAGAAAGATGATTTGAGAGATGGATTTAAATGTATTTTTATGACGTCACACATGGGGTAATTTTATCAATTTATCGTCCAATGTCTTATCCCTTAAGATCCATGATAAAAAATATGATTACCCATTGTAAAATCATATGTAGAAAAAGTTATGGCACTGTAGCTACTCTATAATCAAGTCTGTCTACTCTACTGCCAGTTATACAGACAAGCAATAATCACTTATCAGTTAAAATGTTTGGACACAAAAAAAGTACCCAAAGTTTTATAAACACGTTCTCTTGTTAGTTGACCAAAAACCTTGGGTATTTATGGTGTCCAAACATTTTAACCAATAATTTTAATCTGCGGAATCGATAATTTTGTTTGACAATACAGGGAATGTCTATCAATTTATCGTCCATTGTCTTATCCCCTAACAAAAATATGGTTACCTTGTAATAAAATCAGATGCAGGATCTTCCTGTCTATATCCAAACTTGCTGAGCAGGGCTAACAATCCAACACCTTCATAAAGAACATAGAAAGATATAAGAAAGAATAAGTAGAATAGAATATATAAATAATATCCTTAAAAATATAAATAAAGTAAAATCCTTACAAATATTAAAATATTTAAAAGGTACACATTTTAGAACACCCTTAAAATTACTCAGGGTTCATCAATATCTATCTATATATCTATGAATCTATCTGTCTATCTATCTACCTGTAGATATAACCTGTGAATGGAACACCTGGCGTAAGAATCTGATACTTTGTTACCTCTTCTAAGTATCTATCTAACTATCTAATTATCAATATATCTATC